>NW_024426663.1:38724156-39111920 GCF_017311325.1 Ursus maritimus | reverse complement strand
GCTTTGAAGTCAGGAATGCCACACTGCAAAACCCCAGGAAGGACTCCCTTTTATATAGTTGTGTTTTTGAAAGGTGCTCTCTGGAGTTCTGCAGTGCACAGCATAAGTGAATGTATGTTAGTGACTCCGTATCTTGTTTCGTTTCATGATAAATAGGGCTTATCCTTAGAATTGTGGTTTGACCCAGTCTCTCCAATGAAAAGAGAACTATCCATAAGAGTATTTCATGTCTCATACTCATGCCTCCATGCATAGCTTTAACATTTATATAAGAGAAAAATAAAGTAAGTGCTCATTAAAATGTATTGATTACAGACGGATTGAAGAGATGGAATCTAAAGTCTCAATTTCTTAATGAAATGATGGCTCAAATGATTTGAAAACTAGAATTTCTCTTTAAAACAGGGGCACATCCAACCAACAACTCATGCCACCTGTCCTAACAGATGCAAATTATAAACAGTTTGCATTTCCTCATGTAAGATTGTCTAACATAACTCATATTTACTGACCAAAAGCTCTCCATTGTTCATAGGTTATTTTAAGTGTATATAAATCTGAAAATTTTTATTTTAGACTAACAAAAATTCTGAGGTTGTGCAAGGAATTTTGGGTTTTTTTTTTCTTTTTGCAGAGTATTATTAAATTTGCATAGTAAAACTTTTTTTTTCAAAATGACATAACCAGCTTCTAAATTTGGTTTTCATCATGTATCCCTTAGAGCAAGTAAAACGTAAACTACTCACAGTCCTTTCAGTCCAGTCCGGTGAGCAGTTAGCTTGATCACACTAATAAAAAGGTAACTTCCAAGAGAAATAATCCAGAATTTCAGGAATTAGGCTTCCTAAAATAGAGCAACTACCAAATAAGACCATTATTATGAAACAGAACTTCTCATCTTGGAAAATTTCCAGGTCCTTAACTGACTTTAACAGATGAAAAAAAAAAAAAAAAAATTTTTTTTTTTTTTTTTTTTTTTTGTATGAAGGAAGAGAAGAGCTAAGGTTTTGTTTTGTTTTGTTTTTTGAAGCAAAACAGCTTCTGGGTATTAATTTCTGTTATTTCACACTGTGACCCTGAATGAATCCTGGTGCCCTAGCCATATCCCAGACCAATTAAATCAGAATCTCTGGAGATGGATCCCAAACATCAGTAGTTAAAGTTCCTCCAGAGATTCCAAAGTTCCCAATTCTAGAAGCTGCTAGGACTTGTAGCTATGTAGCAGTACAGTGGACTCGGAATGGAAAGATACCTAAAAAGGTCCTTTGATTTAATTCTCTGACTTCCAGGCAGTAACATATTCATAATATTATGAAGAGTAGATTAATTAGAGGGAATGCAGTGCTCTAAATAAAGGAGATGCTGTTTGTCTTACAGTGAAATTCACTCTGGCATAGCGTAGTGATAGTTTAATAGCGCATGGCAGTTGTCCATTTGTTTTGGACAGCAAATACAAACTTAACTGAAACTACAGTGCAAATTTAAGAAATCCGCAAGTAATTGCACAAACGAGAGTTTAGCCAGTATGTTCAGAACACTTCTCTGAGGAAAATGCCAGGACATTTGGGGAGACCATAAAGTGGTATTGTATCCAAGGCACTAAGTATTTGTTCATCTGTTAAAAGAGGAAATTGGATTGAATTGGCTATCAAGGTAGTTTCAAAAGATAAAACATATTCCAAAAAAGAAAAAAAAAAGTATCTGGGAAGTTAATGATCTGGAGATATGCTTAGAAGTTCCAGATCCTTCTTACCAACTGGCAGAAAGACTGCTGTGATTTACTATACCATAACTGTAGTTTTTTATTTTTTTTTGCAGTGCACATGAAGTAGAAGGACTTACTTATTATGGCTTAAAATAGATGAATATTAAATGAGATGTATACCTTACCAATTTTAACAGCTATTAGGAGTATTAGCTCATTAAAATTGATAGGATAAGATGAAAACATTTTCATGTTTCCAGATTTATAATTTGCCATTGAAAACTTTCAAATGCCTGAACAGATTAAAACTTCAAATTTTTACCGTACCAGTATTAGGCTGGTGTTACAATTAACCAAAGCAGCTCGAGGTACTTAAAATGGAAAAACTTCACAACTGTACTGGTAGTGAAATAGCTGAAATAAATGTTTTATAGCTACACTAGATATAATCAAGGTTCTATACATAAATTTTATAGAATCTCCTATCTAAAAACACTTAATTTCTATCCCATTATTTTTTTCATTACTACATTTAAATATCCTTTTTCTTAAAATAGAAAAGAGAGAATACAATAATATATGACACAGAAACTGCTTTTTCTTTTGTTGCTTTTTCTGATCTGGGAAAATGAAAGACTATAAGGATAATTTCTCAAACAGAATTTAAAGAGACTGATTCTAGAAACATGTATTATGCTTTTAAGTTATCTTACTCTACATTGCTTATGTGGTATGTCCTAAGAGTTCACACAGAACAAAAAAATAAATTAGGTTACGAGTTCATTGTTCTTAATTTAATTGTACTTAGCATATAGTGCAATGTTGGTTTCAGGAATAGAATTCAGTGATTCCTCACTTACATACAACAGCCAGTGCTCATCACAAGTGCCCTCTTTAATACCCATCACCCACCTCCCTCCATCAAGCCTCAGTTTGTTCTCTATCCTTAACAGTCTCTTATGATTTCCCTCTCTCCTTTGTTTTTCCCCTTCCCATGTTTTCTTTCTGAAATTCCATATATGGGTGAGATCATATGGTATTTGTCTTTCTCGGACTTATTTCCTTAGTCTAATACACTCTAGTCCCATCCACATCATTGCAAATGGCAAGATTTCATTCTTTTGATGGCTCTTTCTACAGTTTGGCTATTGTGGACATTGCTGCTATAAACAATGGGGTGCATGTATCCCTTCGAATCAGTATTTTTGTATCCTTTGGGTAAATACCTAGTAGTGCAATTGCTGGATCACTGAGTGATTCTATTTTTGAGGAACCTCCATACTGTTCTCCGGAGTGGCTGCCCCAGTTTGCATTCCCACCAACAGTGCAAGAGGGTTCCCCTTTTTCTCTGCTTTCTCGCCAACACCAGTTGTTTCTTGTGTTAATTTTAGCCATTCTGACAGAAAACCATAGAACTCTAAAAGCAAATAGGCATGACACCAAAAGCATGAATACTAAAATAAAAAAATTGAACTTCACTAAATGCAGCCTACATACATAGAAAATATTTACAAATATTTCATAAGGGCTTAATACCCAGAATATGTAAAGAACCCAGTAAGAAGACAACCCAATTTAAAAACTGGGCAGATTTGAATACACATTTCTCCAAAGATACACAAATAACTGATAAGTATATTGAGAGGTGCTCAACATCATTTGTCATTAAGGGGATGAATGCAAATGAAAACCACAGTGAGATCACACCTACTGGAACAGCTCGAATAACAAATGTTTTAACATAAAACACGTGTTTGTTTACAAGAATGTGGAGAAATAGGAATCCTCAAAGATTGGTGGTAGCGATGTAAAATGATACATCCCATGGCAAAAATACTTTGGAGTTTCCTCAGAAAGCTAAATATAGGATTACCATGACTTAACAGATTTACTCCTGGATATATACCCAAAAGAACTGAAGCCAGGGACTCCAAGAGATACTTGTATCCCAGTGTTTACTACAGATTATTCATCATAGCCAAAAAATGGAAGCAATCCAAGTAGCCATAAACAAATCAGTGGATAAACAAAATGTGGTGTATACATACGATGGAGTATTATTTAGCCATGAGAAGAAATGAATTTATCATACCTGCTTACGGTATCAGTGAACCTTGAAAACATTACACTGGGTGAAACAACCAGACCCCGAAGGATGAATATTTTATGATCTGACCCATATGAGATACCTAGAATAGACAAATTCATTGAGACGGAAAGTAGATTAGAGGTTACCAGGGACTGAGGAGAATGGGAAATTATGCCTTAATGGCTACAAAGTTTGTCTCAGTGATAATGGTGGCACAACTTCGTAAACGTAATTAATGCTATTGAGTTGTATACTAAAAAATGGTTAAAATGGCAAATTTTATGTTAGATATTTTTTGCCACCATAAAAAAAAACCTTTTAAAAAGAAATCATGGTATTCATTTTTTACCTGGTTAACAGAAACAAAACAATTTTTTTATGATTTTGCCTGATAACTTTATAAACTGCAGTTGACCCTGAACAACACAGATGTTAAGGTTGCCAACACCCCCTATAGTTGAAAATCTGCACTTAAGTTTTGACTCCTCCAAGACTGCTAATAACCAACTGTTGACCAGAGGCCTTGCTGATAAGATACACAGTCCATTTGTGTATGTATTATATACTGTATTCTTACTATAAGGTAAGCAAGAGAAAATGTTAAGAAAATCATAAGGAAAAGAAAATACATTTACATAACTATATATATATTTGGAAATTTTTTTCATACGTTTCATATAGACTTCATATTGATTTTTTCATATATATGTGAAATATGTAAATATATATTTTTCATATATATAAAAATCCACTTGTGGGGCATCTGTGTGCCTCAGTTGTTTAAGTACCTGACTCTTGATTTCAGCTCAGGCCACGATCTCAGAGTCATGACATCGAGCCCCTTCATGGGACTCTGTGCTCAGCAGGGAGTCTGCTTGAGATTCTTTCCCTCCCTCTTCCCCCTCCCCCTGCTCACACTCTCTCTCTCTCTAAAGTAAATAAATCTATTAAAAAAAAAAATCCACTTGTAAGTGACCCTGCACAGCTCAAATCCATGTTGTTTATGGGTCAACTGTAGATTGAAAATTAAGCAAGTATTGTAGAATCATAAGTAATCCACACATACTGTAACGTATTCATTAGAAAAAATTAATTTTGCAGGAGTTGTACATTTGACTATCTCCTGTATTTTTAGGATACCAAAGATGACATTTAAAATCCATTTTGTATTAGCTTTTCAAGTATATTAACAGAGTAACTCTATACCTACTTTTGACTATAAAAATATCACTCCACCTCTGCAAAAGCCTACTTCTATCAATCAACTTGGCACTATAAATGTCTTATGTAATATGAAAAAGACAGCAGTAAAATACTGTGCTTCAACCTTTTGTCTGTCCCAGCACGCATGAAGGATATCACATACATCTTTTTTTTTAAAGCATCTAACTACATGTAAGATGGGTAAGGCTGGAAGGTATCCTACTGTCCTCATTCATCATCTCCAGAAACTCAGTAAGAAAGGTAAAGTAACTTGCTCAGGATCACATAGTTGTTAACTAGCAGAACTGGGAATCAAACGGTCCCCAGATGAGAGAAAAAGAACTTGATTTAAATCTTAATACAAGTTTCTTTATCTCCATAAGCCTTAATTAATTCCCTTATTGATAAAGAGAATTTGATGCTTATTGCAATGACTGTAAAATAAGAATCAATCAACAGTATTCTGTCATCATTGTTCATTCATTCCACTAGATTTTAAGCTCTGAGCAAGCAGTGTGTCCATCTCGCTCAGTGATGTATCTGAGGGCTTTACCCAATGCTTGGCATATGATAGATGATTCTTTCCCTTTCAATGCTAATTTCAAAGCTCTCTGAACTAACCTCTAATGAATATTTTTTCTTTTTTTTTTTTTAAGATTTTATTTATTTATTCGACAGAGATAGAGACAGCCAGCGAGAGAGGGAACACAGCAGGGGGAGTGGGAGAGGAAGAAGCAGGCTCATAGTGGAGGAGCCTGATGTGGGGCTCGATCCCGGAACGCCGGGATCACGCCCTGAGCCGAAGGCAGGTGCTTAACCGCTGTGCCACCCAGGCGCCCCCTCTAATGAATATTTTTTCTTAAGAACTACAAAATGCATCTCAAATACATTCATCATAATATTCCTTTCCTGCTAAAAATATGTTTGGGAGGCCTGATTTGAGACATTCTGAAAAAACAGGCTAATTATTCTATTTTCTGATGTCTTTCCTTATATACACTCACTCATCCATCCATTCAAAAAACACATTTAGTGCCCCATATAACTGTGAAAGTTGGTAAAATTGAAAAAAATATAATTGTTCACAATCTTTGTGTCTCTTAACAAGTCTTCAAAATAATGGAACCTAGTTTATGGTTTTTGATGGTGAATATAAATTTGAACCATATGGGGGGGGGGCAGGGAGTAATAGCCTTTATCTTTTGAGGTAAAATTGTTTTTATAAAGTGGCAGAAGTACCTGTTTGAGACTCTAGAATGCTTGTTCTTCTTTTTGTTTTTTCTCAATCTAATCCTGACTTGGAGATTTTCTTCACAGTCCTTTCAGACTCTTTAATTTCACACGATGAAATTTCTCCAAGAGCACTTTCCCACATGAAGGGAAAAAAAAAAAGATTCAACGTTGGCAATTATCATCCTTTTCTTTATTAGCTTTACAGGTTATTTTGTGATTCTCAATCAGAATTCCCAGTGATGTTGAAATAATTTTCCCTTAACTCCTGAGTCCTCTGTTCTACATCACCTTAAGCTTTATGACTGAAGCTGATTGAGTCTGATATATTGGTGGCTGCTGGGGAGGAGGGAAAAAGACTGCTGCAGCCTCTCAAACTGATGAATGCTCTACCCAGAAGCAATGCACAGTATTGTGTTTGGTCAAGTTTCATGGCCATGCCTAACCTTCTCGGGGGCAGGGGAAGTGCAAAATATTTCTGCAGAGCCCTAAATGTACCACAATCATGCAAATTTTAGTCCAATATGTTTGAAAACTTGGACAGAATGGATACTGTTCTATAAAAATTCCAAAACCAACTTAAGAAAAACTTGGAAAACAATAGGCCAGCAATTAATAAACTGGTACAACTAGTAAAGAATTGGTATTTAAAAATTTACCCCCAGATCTGAAAAGAAAACAGGCCCAAATGGTTTTACAGGCTAGACTTACCAAACCATCAAAGATTTTAATTTTATGCACATTGTTTCAGAGAGTTAAAAGGACACAAGACTGTCCAGGTTGAGAACTCTTCAGGGTCTCAGATTTACCCTGTTTGCAAAAGGTATTAAGATTCCTGGGTCAGAAACAAAGGATGGTCTATTACAGCAATAGCCAAAACAGCCCAGTTGGTGATGGATACCTGAGCCCTCTTTCTCAGACGACATTACAGATAGATAGGGCCAGGTGATACCTACACACACACTGGGGTGTGTTACCTGGAGAGCTCTGAGCTTATAAAATTCAGGGTTTTTTTGTTTTAAGAGAGAGAGTGCAAGCAGGGTGTGGGGGGCAGAGGGAGAAAAAAAATCTTAAGTAGGCTTCATGCTCAGCGCAGAGCCCAATGCAAGGCTCAATCTCACGACACTGAGGTCATGACCTGAGCCTAAATCAAGAATCAGATATTCAACCATCTGAGTCACCCAGGTGCCCCAAAATTCAGGCGTTAAATATCCTATGTTCTAAGGCTACAATCAAACCTTCCCAGAGGGCAACATCCCATCTGCCAAGACTGCATGCACTAGGAATATCTTTCAAAAAATAGTACAGAATAGAAGCAGTCATTACTTCTGTTTGCAAGATATGCAGACACACAGAGACCCATGCGGAATTGTCACTTATTTGCCAGCACATTTTATAAAGCCAATAAAATCATGATATAAACCAGGCAAAAATAACATAAAATAGAAAATTGTACACCAATTTTCCTTACAAACATAGGCATAAAAATTCCATATAAAAGTTGAATTCATCAGTATATGAAAGCGAGTAACATGAACACATAGAATTTATCCTAGGTATGAAGGAATTATAAAACATTGGCAAACCTAGCACTTGAATTCATCACTTTAATAGATTATTCAGCATTTTAAAAAATCTGTGTGAGTTCATCACATTAACAGATTAAAGAAGAAAATCATATGAACATCTTGCAAGATACAGAGAAACTATTTTGACTTGACCAACTGGTTATGTTTAATACTGGCACAAGGATCCAAACTTTCTGATCTCTTGGTGAGAATGATTTTCCCTGCACTGTACTTCCCCCCCCCAATATATTGAGGAAGAAAGAGTATGAAGTTTGTCTTCACTATGTTCTTTACTGTAAAATAGCATAGTTAGAAGGTACTAATATTACTACTCTTTAAACCATATCTGAATACCAGACTATTATTAGTTTATCACCAGTAGTAGGTTGTGGTTAAGTAGTACCTGTGGTTAAGGTAAAAGTGACTTCCTGGTGCAGAATCTCTGACTCCATTCGTTCCAAATTCTCTTGGAATAAAGTAGTTGTCTATATTACGATATATACATTCACTATTATGATGGTTTTAGGCGTACTGTCTTCTAGGCCATGCATTTTAATGGGGGCAAAGGTTGGTTTGGTGGGGCCATCAAAAAATCCTAGACAATACATTGGTTTGTGGCCCTAAAAAGCTTACCTATACCTGAAAAATCTTATTCTTTCCTTTTTATTTTCTCTCAGTAGGAAGAAATTAGGTTTAAGTTAATTTATTGATTAGAATACATAAATTTAAATTTAACTTTTTCCCCTTATGGGGTTGCTAATTAAAAAAAAAAAGATTGAGGAACACTGTTCTAGACTCATAGTTTCTTAAAACAGGAACTATGTCTTAACATGTCTTTGAATCCTCAGCCACTAACAGAGAGTAAATATACTCTCTATCAGTGTTGAACAGATCTCATAGTTTGATACCCTGACAGTCTACTTAAAGTTAGCCACTGCCTTGAAGCAATCAACTCATACTTGAAAGAAACAGTTAGACACCATTTTGTTTGAACCATCAATGGTCGACTCATTGATTTATTTAGAAAAGACAGACGTAATATGAAGAACAAGCTCTGGCAAGAAAAGGCAGCTTCTTCCTCATATTAATGGTAACAATAGAATCATGTAAGAAGAAAAATCTAACAATCACTGAGCCTTTATAATGGACCAGGCCTGTGCTTTATATGTGTTAATTCATCTAATCCTCATGACAGCCCAATGAATTAGGTCCTTCCATCGTAATCATTTTACAATGGACTCAGTTACTGATTACTGGAATTAATCACTGGCTAGTATTCTGGCAATTTTTCTAATGTCATAATCTATCTAATACTTACCAAGTAACAATATCTATGATGTGATTTTCCTTTCATCAGATTTTGATTGAGAAATTGCAATCATCCTAATTTAGAGCATTGGAAATTACAAAATTGTTACAAAAACCTACTCACTAACACCCTACTTGAAAAAAATTTCAGTGGTGCCTGGGTGGCTCAGTGGGTTAAGTGGCTGAGTCTTGATCTCAGGGTCATGAGATACAGCCCTCATCAGACTCCACTCTGGATATGGCTCCTGCTTAAGATTCTCTCTCTTCCTCTGACCCTCCCCACCCCCTCCCTCTCTCTCCCTTTCTGTCTCGCTGTCTTTCCCAAAAAAGAAAAACAAATAAATTAATATTAAACAAGCAATGATCCTTATTCACCTTACCTGTAAAAACTTATTGCCTGAGCCATCCTGGGTCGCCATCACTTTCTGGTGCTCAAAGCTGAAAATTAGCATTAATGAGGACACTTTTAGAATGAAAAGAGCTCCATCAGTAGTTATACCAGGACAACAAAGGTAAACTGAGACTGTCCTGGGGACACCAGCACATATGATCTCCCTACTCATAATGCTTCATCTTTTGTGCCATGTCTTCTCTTAGCCTTACTTTTTTCTAAGGCTGTTCCATTAATATCATTCCTTTGACCCAAGCAACTGAAACTTGAATCTAAACATCTAAGGTTTATAAATAATCCTTTAGGTCAGTGACTAACATAATTTAAAAAAAATCACTTATATAATAATAATTTCCAATAACAGTGCTACCTGTTCTCCAGCCTCTATTTGTGAAGAAGCTTTTGAAAAGGAGTATCAACTACCTTGGGAATATTTGTGTTTATGTGTTAGGCTAATTTTTTAATGTAAGAAAAACTCTTCCCACTTCCCCTCTCTCCTACACCCACAGAAAGGCCCTTTTTTTCTCTTAAAATAATGACTACAGTTTAGAGGATGGTGGTTAGTTTTAAAAACCTGTTGAGATTGAAATCCCATTAATATGCTTTTCAAAAAAAAAATACCCCCCAAGTAGGGTACACAGCAATCCACTAGAATGTGGGAAGAGAACATAAAAAAATATATTGTGTTTAAACAGGAGAAAAGTCAAGCTTTACTAATATTGAGTGAAGACTAATAGTGGCATTCTTTCTTAGATGTTGTGATGGTACGTGATGTTGGCTGAAGAAAACTGGAAGTCTAATGACCCAGAAGGGCTGACTTCATTAGTGTGTTTTCTATGTGTTACAATATGTTGAAGTTTGCATATGCCCAGTTAAATGGATTTTACATTATATTACCTAGTTTTAGATAAATACCAGTGTAAAGTACACAAGAGACGTAATAATTCTATAAAGATAATAAAGCAAACAAAAAAGTAGAGGTGAAGAAACATCCCATCGTAAACGTTTTGTGAGCTGTAAAAATTAATAATTAAAAAATCAAATGTTATAGGAAATCAGCCAAAAACATTATGAATTATTAAAGACCTATTTGAAATATGGCCCTCTAATTTATTCTAAAATATCATTTCCCCTTTATCTCATCCTTTTTAATTTCATGTTTTAAATCTACATAATACAAGTAAATATAATTTACCAAAAATTATAAAATATTGATGAAAGTAACTGGAAAAGACAACTAAATGGAAAGCTATTGCATGTTCATTGATTACAGTAATATTAAGATGTCCATAAAACTTAAATACGTACAATTTTTATTTCAAAATATAAAACATAATCTAGAATTGTCCTTGATCGAAGAAGTCTGACCTTAAATACTACTACCCAAGTGAGTGTAACCTTGCCATCAAAATAAGCAGCCTGATCTAGAGCGTAGTAGTTAATGTTCTTCCAGAACATTATGAACCAGAATCTGCTTCAAGCTTGAGCCTCACAGAACCTTTATCACCAGAGTTGCTTTCCCATAGTTCATTGTATTGTCCCCACTAACACTAATAAGCACAGAAATACTTAAAGTAGGCATTAGTAAGTAAAAACCAAAGATTATGATCAGATTATCGGTCCTTTGAAACTACATATTAGTCAGCCAACAGAAAGAGGCTGCCAACAGAAAGAGGCTGCCATTGGGCAAGCTCATACTCAAGCTCTAAATAATCCGCATGCACATATTACACAGAAAAAAGGACAGTATGCATCTGTATCTCCATCTCTGTCTATCTGCATTCGCCTCCATAGGTTCTAAGCGCGTGTACGTCTCTGTAGATACAGACACCTAGTCCTAAGTTCCCTCCATAGCTCTCCTGCCGCACTCGGTCCTTCTTCCAGGTTGCTTTATATGCAGATCTACCGATAGCTTCTGCAGACAGAATGGAAGGGTCTACTTCATTGCCTGAAAACAGAGGGTATCATGTCTGAAACATGACTAGCCAGGTTGGTCTCAGGACAGGTGCAACTTCAGCATTGTCTAGGAAAGCCATGTGGAAGAATGGCTGCCTTAATAAGGTGGGAGGAAGGCTGTGTCAGAGTGTTTGGAAGACCTTTGTACCCTTGGTGGTGGCACTTGTGCACACGTTACGTAGAGCTAAGAGTGGTGCTGCAGCCACCTGGAGTCCGACGCCAGCCACCCCAGAGGAGCCTCAAGTCCAGGAGCCTGTACTGTCCAGTGGGTGCCTCTGCCACACCTGCGAGCTTTCCAGGGCGCTGGCTTCTGTGCAAACATTAGACGCCACTCTGGAAAATAACCTGTCAGAGAAGGTGTCCACGTGGAAGCTGGTGCAACTATGGCTAATGGGTTGTTGGTGGTAGCATTTGAGGGTGAAGCCCCAGGGGCTTTGATCTGCACGGATATCCTCGTCCAACTGTACAACACTGGGGTCCCACAAAATGATCCTGTCACCCTCTGATCACCCTGGCCTGAGAATCAGGAACCCTAATGTCTACAAGACATCTGCTTAGGACTTACAGGCTGCTTCCAGTCTTGCTGATCTTTACTCTCAGGCACTGACTGGTGCCTACCCTCACAGCAGGGACAAAAAAATGCACAAAAGAAACACATAGCAGTGCAAACAGCCATTTGGCCTGATCAGCTAAAATCAGGACTCAGCACTTAGACCACCTAGTCAGTTTCATGGCTTCCCGAAATGCTCTCCTCTAGGAGCCCCCCTCCAGCGGTCTACTGCACGCTTTGTAAAGTCCCCCCGCGCACGTGTTTCCTTGTGCTGTAAAGCGGTTCTCAAACAACCTCAGCTAAAAACTGAGATCAAAGAGCCCCCAGCTGCCTGGGAAGGATCCCATGGTGGTGTTCCCACGAGATGTTCCCTTCATCCATATAGATGATGTTTCCTTTAGCTGAGGCCAGTGGTTTTTCTGGTACCAAAACGTAAGCACTGACAAGTACACACACGAACTCACACGTACCATTATTAAATACTGACGGACTGCATTAATTCCTGGTGTAATACACACCCCGTGCATTTTCTTCCCGGTTGTTACTACATTATCACTTACTTACTTTTTATATACCAATCTCCTTAAGTAAGCCTGTGCTTTAAAATTTATAAAAATTAAAGCTACATTTTGTTTCAGAGGTGTACTATTTTGTCTGTCCAGTTTTTTTAGTGCTAAAACAAGAGATATTTCTCTGGTAGAATTTTGTTCCAATACCAATGAAAGTCTCCAGGTATGAGGTACGAGGTTAAGTTGGTGAGCACAAGTTCCAAGGAGCAGTCGTGACAATACAACCTGAATCAAGTTCAAATTTAGAAGTTGCTCTCCTGTGAAAGTAATTTAAAAATTGGTGAGGATCAATTATGATTAAGTTATTAGATGGTACAGATGAGCAATCAGAGAGCCAAGAGATCAAATACCTTGCCCAAGAAGGTGACAGAACAAGGACAGTCTCCTGACTCCATACCCCACACTCTTTGCTGATTTTACTGACCCTGCCCTTAAAACCTGTAACTAAAAGAGACTTCTGACAGTTAGTCATCACTGAAAGAAAACTGTCAGGAAAGAACATCTCACTCACTGAAATCGAGATGCGCTCTGTTCATGGTACCAGTGTCCCTAATGCAGCTTCCCTTCTCAGCACGTATCTAAATTCCGTGAGCTTTAAAATGACGTGTCCGTGCATCTTCTAGGTTTCCACAGACGTGCAGCCCCAGTTACAAGAAGGCAGTTCCCACATGGTGCACATCGGATGGATTACCTGCACTTTGAGGATGACAGCCGTGGATGGTGGTTTGACATGGATATGGTGATCATCTATATTTATTCAGTGAACTGGGTCATTGGATTCATTGTTTTCTGCTTTCTTTGCTATTTTTTCTTTCCGTTTTAGGAATTTTCCTATCTTACTACAGTTGAACAATCACAAATGATGTAGATAGCAATTAAACCTTTTTAAAATGTACTTTGAAGTTTTTATAATGTTGCATTATATAAATTGTTGGTGTTTATAGAAAGTATGAGAATGGACTTATTTATTAACGTTTTTCATGTAACGAACTACAGTTTATTCAGGAGCTAGTCTGTCTAGCACTTAGCAAGAATGCACTATTAATTTCATAATTCCTCCTGGTTTAGGATTTATGGGTTCTAATATTACAATACCGCTTTTATACTTAATTGTAAAGACTGAGGTTTTCCCTCCACTGAAAAGTAGTAAAAATACAAAATGCAATGATAATCTGGGTAGATAGTATCTTTGCTGAAAAAGTATTTAGTCAATCACCACTTATTGTTAGACAAATTATGTGCATTAAGGAGAAATTATATTTTCTGGGAACTAATCTAGGCAGGGTATATTCAGTTTTGGTTTCCAGTTATCTCTACTTATTTCCTGTTCTATTATCAAAAAAGCTGGCTATTCTTTTTATAGACCTAATAATAGCATTAGTGCAACATTTTTAATTATTATAACAGAATAGTAAATGCAAAAAACCTGAACCCCCCCCCCAATAGACAGAGAACTATATTAATACATTCCAAATAGCAGGATTACTCACCTGAAGAAATAAAATACTTACTGATTTTCAGTAGTTTAAAAGAGCAATGCATGTCTAAAATGTAACTAATTTAGTGATTTAACAGAGAGATTGTCAAATATATTGTAAATGTGCAATAAAGAGTGGCTTTTACATTTTTTTCTTTGTTACTAACTTAATATCTGGAACAAGGAATTGATGGAAATCGGCTTATGGATATATACGAAGAAAACCTGGCATTTCTTCTTATTTATTATTATAGTATCATAAGCCTTGGAATTGGTTTTTCCCTTAATTAAAAAAAAAAAGTAAGGAAATCTGAATTATTCCAGAATAGGAAACAGCACAAGTATCCCAATTTCAGGAGAGAGAAAACTAAGGCACAAAGAAGTAAGCTTGTTTATTTCCATCACTAAGGCGGTCTTTGTGTAACCTATGAGGAAAGTGTTGATTATGAGCTACTAATCCAACATTCCTGCACTGTGTGGTCATATATCTGATATTGCAGTCAACATATGTTTACACAAGGGAAGTGAAACTGTCATGGCACTAAAAATATCACCATCCAAACAAATTGTGACTGATGAGGCTTCCAGAGTTCAGTCTAGAAAAAGTCCAAATCTGGCATAATTACTACTAAGTGTATTTGAATAAAAGCACCTATCTGATGGTATGTGATGTTCTCTTTTTATTCTTACACTGTTACTGTGTTTGTTTAAAATTAGATCTGTGAAAGAAAACAGTAGTGTGCATTAGACACTATCAAATCTAGAGAGCAGAAAACTAAATAGTTTAGAAACATCAATTTTTGCTCACATAGCAAAATAGATAAATTATGCTTGTAGTCCAGTGACATTTAACTAATATCTTGGTAAAACAATGTTTTTGAAAAGCTCAGTATTACCTTACAAAAATAAAAATCAGTATTTATAATAACTTATTGCTCAAAGTGGAGGTAATACGTGTCAGGACTGAAAAATTAACAAAACACATATGGGCGGGGGGCAATATTTTAAGAACTTTAAAATGAACTACAGCCATTTCCTAAGCAATTCCTGGCTTATCATCTCTAGCAAATATGCTTTCGTTCATTCCTAAATTTGAAAGTTGATTATAAGGGTACCTGGTTGACTCAGTCAGTCAAGCGTCCGACTCTTGATCTCAGCTCTGGTCTTGATCTCCGTGAGTTCAAGCCCTGCACTGGGCTCCCTGCTGGGCATGGAACCTACTTAAAAACAAACAAACCAGTGTCGATTATAATTATACATGAAGCAAAACTAGCAGTATAATAGATACAGAATGCTCAAAGAAATAGATTTGATTCCCAATATGAACGTAGTAGCTCAGTGATATCAGTTTATAGATATTTATCTACAAACTAAATACAGATAAAGATAATACCCTTAAATGAATAAAATACCCTCTTTAAAAAAAAAAAGCATAGTCTGGAGGAACATTCT
The DNA here is from genome assembly GCF_017311325.1 of Ursus maritimus. Taxonomy (NCBI): domain Eukaryota; kingdom Metazoa; phylum Chordata; class Mammalia; order Carnivora; family Ursidae; genus Ursus; species Ursus maritimus. Next base: position 39,096,422 of record NW_024426663.1, on the reverse strand, counting down.
AAATGGATATGAATCTTAATAACTTAGTCTGAGAATAACATCATTTGGCATATTAAAATTAAAAGCAAATTTAGAAAATTATACATTTCCAATTTTACTTTAAGATATTTAAATTGTATGCAAATGGAGCTACAAGCTGAGAAATATTAAGAAGTGCAGCATTTCCTAGAACTACCAATTTATTAGAAGCCAGATAAAACCTGAGATGAAAAGAAACCATTTTCTTTCGGTATCTGTCACACAGAAACCATTCAATAGATGATTAATAAATTTATAGCAAAATAAATTAAAATTTATAAATACATGAATGAGCTTTAGAGTGAAACAGATTATATGTTGTTCTTGTTTCGCATCTTTCACAGTATCAGTCACATAAAAACTCATTTTCCAATAAAGAACAAAGGAAAAAAAGAAAAACATCCTAAAAGTAATGGAGTATATGTGCCCTAATTAATATTATTTAATAAGGTTTAATTTTCTAAGCTATCACTATCAACAATTTCTATTTCTACAGAGCTTAATTACTGTGAAGGTTAATTTTAAATACTCTCACACATGCGTTTAAAAAGTGCCCAGTTACATTTCCAGATTCTCTCAGCAGGTAATTTATTTCTTGATTGTAAAAAAAAAAATGAATTCACAAACTAAAATCAGTTCATTTGATACTCAGTAGAAGGTAGGGAAATCTAAGTTAGACAAAACATAGAATCAGAATTTGTTGTACAAAGAATCACCAAATTCAAGAATGAAAAAAAAAAAAACAACCCCATACTATTTCTCAGCCTGCTGTATTACTAATGCCCCTCTGGTATCAAATGCTCAGTGTAACAACAAAGCCACCATTACTTCTGTTTCTGCCTTGGAATCTTACTTCCAAGGTACTCAGAATGGCATGGCCAAAAAAAAAAAATCCCAATTAATAAAGTTATCACTTAAATGCCTTCTCTTTGAGTAAACGAAGATATTTTTAAAAATCTGGTTTCCTCGGGATCATTTGTTAAGGAATGCCCTAGAGAAGAGAATACACTGAGTAAATGCAATGACAGTCGGTCTTTGACTCTTCATAGACGCTGCGGTTGACTGCAGAGGACGCCAGCATATAGCACAGTGGTCCTCGGGTTCTGAAGATCTTAACACGCTCAACTTTGACTTTCTTGAAAAGTTTCTGATTTTCAGTAATTCTCAATGTATGCATTCAGTAAGTTCTGTCAGTGTATCCTTTTCTCCAGGATGCCTTCGTTTTCCTTTTTTACTGAAGACAACACCTATATGAAGAATCGCTTTTATGCATTTTTAGTTTTTACACAGATCTTAAGAGAAAGATCGTATCTTCAGGCCATGGTATTAACATCCTTTGAGAATAGTATGTGTCTACTGCAATGTGCTTTTATTTATCTTATAATCATGCTTCTGTTACAGGGTCAGAAAAACAAATACTTGACCATTCCCACTCTTGTTCAGATCTCTCACATCATGCAATAGATATATTTTGAGAATCATTTTTCTTATTTCAACACTTCTCAAGATAGGTCTTGGACTATTATCACCAAGTGTATGGTTACTTCTCCTTACATACCTATCAATAAGTTAAGTGCTATTAAGACACGGTCTTCAGTTTCTCCTACTCTTTCACATTTTTATAAACCTGAGAGCCTCACCCAAAGAGTATCTAGTAAGTACACAGACTCCCCAGTAAGTGGCATTTTTCTTACTGACAGCAGAGCGAGACAGGTTATTGCTCTTGTAAGAACCAGGTTAATATTTTCATTGCTTTCCATGTGTCACCTTGTCTACCAACAAAACCATTAAGAGGACAAGGGAAGTGAAAAGGATCATGTTTATTTATGGAATTGCTCTTAGATACTTAGCTGGTCACATTAACATATTAACTACTTTAATCTCCTCCGTACTCTTTCGATAAGGTGAGGTTAACCTCATATTATAGATGAGGATGAGAAGTGATATGACCAAAGTCACACGAAGTTAAAAGTGCTTGATTTATCTTCATTTCCGACCGATTTCGAGACCTGTGCTCTATACTGTCAGTGGCATCTGATAAAATTTGATGAAGTTGGATATTCACTGAAGACTCTTTGGTAATAATACTGCTAAAGGTGCTTTGGGAATATAAGAGATGATCTGAATCCAGAATGCAGGAATGAACTACTTGCACTCTGTCTGTAACAGTTGTCATTGCTTATACCAGTGAAAACCAGTATCGCTAGGACACTGTATAATACGCAGTACTACATGCGCTAAGAACTTCCACTCTGTTTGCAAACTGAGATTGGTTTGTCGTGGTTACCTTTATTGAGAAGCATTCTGAGGTTCCATCTTGGCCCCAAGAAGAAAAGTGCCCTGGCCCACTGGTGACGTCCCTCAAATATGGGGGAACGAGATTGCTGCAGACGAACTGATCCATGTCAGCTATTCGGATAAGGCTGCAGAAGGGCATTCAGGTTTTGGAAGCAGGTCTTACCATTTGCTGAGGGAACAAGAAAAGTGTAGTGAAGTGACTATAGTTAATAACACCATGATATACACTAATTTAGGTATGAGATGTAACTAATAGTAAGCTACAGTCCTTTACTTTTCATTTTGCCTTAAAACAGAAGATTAATAGGTAGCTGGTTGTGAATTCCACAGAGGATTTTTAAAACATAATGGTGTAGCTACAGTGTAATTTAATTTTCTCATTTTAGAAAAAATTTAACCTGTCATTAAAAAAACAAAAAGTAGATAGTCCTGATTCACAAGTTCTGCAGGACTAAATGGATGCTACTGGAAATGTCTATTCTGATCCCAATATTTGAAGGTAAGTATAGTGTAACCATCAACCTAGATCAAAAGTGAACCTCAGCATTACTTTTTTTTATAATGATTTTTTATTATATTATGTTAGTCACCATACAGTACATCCCCGGTTTCCGATGCAAAGCTCGATGATTCATTAGTTGTGTATAACACCCAGTGCACCATGCAATACGTTCATATACCCACATTAAGTCTTGTTAAAACACCTATTTTTCGGAAGGGCTGGGGTAGGCTTGAGTTTCTGCATTGCTAATAAGCTACCAGGTGGTGTGGATCTGCTGGCCCATGAGCCACACTTAGAAAAACAAGCAACTCAAAAAACCTCAAGTGGGGCTTGCATTCCTGTCATTACGGTAAGTGTTCCCACAGGATAAATTTCTCATTGTTTTGGCATTTGAGATTTGTACTATACCAGTTATCCAATATACGGGAATTATAATGAGTTATGCTATAATTTTACACAAATCTATTGAATAAACTTCTGAAATTACTTGGTGGAAGCAATATGTAAATAGTTTATTTAAAGTCCACAAATCAAACCCCCCCTTTTTTTTTTAGGAAAAAATTTGTTTCTCCTCTTTTCCCTATTTTCTCCCAGTACCCACACTTTGGCCTTTATAACTCTATCTAGAATCTCTTCGAAGAGAACAAACGTTATCACTAATAACACCACATCTGGAGATCTATAATAGACTGCGACATCTCTTCTTACCTCAAATTCTTACTATTCATTACGACTGCACAAATCAAGAGAACTCCTTACCATCCTGAGTTATAGTACTAAAATTTTCTTAACCTTTCTTTCCTCATTTTCCTCACCTATAAAACTATGCTCCATAAAACAGACCTTCACGGGATTCCTCTGGGCTAAAATTCAGTTCACAAGAAAATGAGGAAACAGACCTAAAAGTTCTTTGAGAAACAGTTTATGCAAAGACAAAGCGGTATTTACCAATTATTTAGAAAGAGCCAAGTTATTTAACCTCTCTACTCTTTTTTCTTCATTTGTAAAAAGGAAAAGGAAAAAAAAATAGTATTGTGGCTTAGAGCCAGTGCTAGGGAAAGCAAGCACTCAGTAAATGTGTTCCTCTTTTCCTTCCCCCTCTTTAAACTCTTACTTTCAAAAAGGCCATAGGAAGGGTCTTATTTTTTTTAAGATTTTAATGGGGTACAAATGCCTTCTTATTGCTCATGCGCGAGTAGAATCCTTCATTACCACCAACTAAATCATACATTCCCTTAAGCTGACAGCCACAGTGCAGCAAAAAATGGAGTCATTAAGTGAGCCATTAGGCAAAATTGAATAACAAGTGTGCTAGCCAACAGAATGAAGGGTTGCTTCTATTCTTTCGTGGGTCCCACTTCGTTTGAACCAAAGATTAGGAGCATCAATGCACTTGGCTACTGGCACGTGGCCATACAGAGAAAAGCATCTTACTGAGAACCTAAAGCAAATACTTCCTGCTGTATTTACAAAACTGTTCAGAAGGTTCAGGAATGATTTCCTATATTGGATGTTATCCAGGAAGTTTTACGTTTGGTAAAATAAATATCATGCTTGGCATTTGTTTTCTTCACATTTAAAATGATACTGATGATACCTACCTACCAAATTTGAATCGCAATGTCGTTTCTTGTAGCATCTAACATACTACGTACTGTGTTTTAGTACCATAAACTCAGTCCTCCAGTAGTGCTCTGAATCCTCTTGTGCACGGGTACCGTTGAGAGGCAGCGTGCCGTTCCATGCCAATCCAGAGAAAATGGGGCCTCCCTTCCTTACAGTTACGACTTCGTGTAATAGTGCTATAAACTTAATAATCTAGCCAGTAAATCGAACATTCACCCGGAGTACATCACTGAGCCCTATCTCTGGTCATAAACCTGAGAATATCATACCAAATTATCCTGAAGCTCAAACAGCTCTTACTAGATTTTCTCCAAAAAAGAGTTTATACATACATGGTAAAGATGACAAAGGATTTATAGACTACTTACATAATTTTCAACTATCATTAAAATATTTCTTTACATAGGCTATTAATTCTTGATATAATAAGGGCAATTTTTAAATATTTTGAAGTCAGTCCAAAGCTTATATTTTACAGGCACTAAATAGTTTACAACATACTCCACCGTGTTTGGTTGCCTAATATAGTAACAGTCTTCAACTAAGAACAAGTTGTTTTCACTAAATCTTCCTTCTAAGTTTATTTTTCTTGGAAATTGGAATAGGTTTCCTCATAGAAAAAAAAAGAATTGTAATATTTGGATTCCCACATTAATCCACAAAATTTCATATAACCCTATATAACGTATTAGAGGCGAAGCACTCGCACAGCTCTTCAGCTGCACCCAAGCACCACCAGAGCACGACTGTCCTTCCGTCTCGCTCAGACACCTGGAAGACGTTTATTCCAGTCAACAGCCACATCCACCCCAGATGTAATAAGGTGGTGGATAAAGAAAGGAAAATCCTCCTTGTAGTCACCAGCACGTAAAAAGCGTCTCTGTACAATAAAAAGACTTAGATTCATGCTGTCACAGAAACGTATACTGTGAGCGATGTATGTAATTTTAAATATTCTAACAGCCGCATCTAAAAGTGTAAAGCCACATTTTAATAATGTGCTTCACCTCCTTACATTCAACGTGTTACCATTTTAACATAGAATTAATATTGCGTTTTCGGTATTAAGTCTTCAAAACCCAGTATTTATTCCACACGGCGTGTCTCCCTGCCGACGAGCCCAGCCTAGCCGCGTGTCAAGTGCTCCGCTGGCAGGTGTGGCTAGAAGCTGGCTGCTGCACTGGGCAGCAGAGGCTTTCGGTCAGGGAAGAAAACTCAAGACGCATATTGCGTGATGGAAAAGGGAACTTATTTAGGCAGGAGACCTTACGCAACTGGGGGAAGAGCTGGGAAAGTGAAGTCTAAGAAGAAGAATTGAAAAATCAAAAAATCTTCCTGAAACATTAGAAAAGGGAAGTTTCAGGAACGTGTGGTAGGTCAGCCGATGCAGCCCTTAAAGTGGGCCACAAAGGGGAGCTGGTGGCCATAGAGCCCCTGGCTCCGTGCCGCAGTGTCTGTTAACCCGCAGCGCAGCCCAGCTGGTGAGCCCGGGCCTCCCGGTCAGAGAACCAGCAGTCCAGACGAGCTGAGTGCAGGTCAGGAGAAAAGCACAAGCTGCAACCTGCTGGCCCCTCTCCATCAGCCTCTCGTCGCCTCAGACCCCAAAGACCTTCAGAATGTAACGGCAGGTCGTGCTTCTGCTTTTCATATCTCAGGAAACTCTCTCTACCTGACACCACGTAGGAAAGGAATTCCGGGGAAAGTATCATGAGCTTCGCTTACCAGGCATAGTACAAAACCACTACAGTGGAACCATACAGAAAAGGACTCTGGGCTACATAGTTACAGCTTTGCCAAGCTGACACAGTAGAAAGCTCTACAGCCAAATGGGTCTAACTGATGGCAGAGTCAGCCGTAGACCGAAAGTCACCCGTTACCCAAACATTTGTATGGGTGCGTCTGCGTAACAGGAGGAGGAACGAGCATCTTCGATGATAAATGTGTACCCGATACTATCATGTTTGTATATAGGATCGTATTTCTCACCACAACCCTGGAAGACTTCTGTTGCTACATCCATTTTATAGACAAGAAAATCAGAGCTACAAGAGGTTAGGTAACTTTTCTAAAGTGACACAGCTACAAAGTGGTACCGCCAAAAGTCAAACCTAGACATGCCCACTTCTTGAGGCTGTTTTCTTTTCATTATATCTAAGAAGTCCGATTCCTAATTTAGGGACTTTAACAGTAACAAAACAATTCACAGGTATCCCCCCTCAGTGGAATTGTTAGGGGTCCAGTGTTCTGTAGGTGCAAGACACCCCTTCCAGTACTGAGTGGTACTAGAGTAAGAGAAGGTCCTTCAACAGGTCCACACTGCGCGCAAACTGCTGTGTCATTTGAGCCATCTGACCCAGCACCTCCGAGGGCGCTTGAACCGTCAGAGATAGATGGGACTGTTTAAAGCTTCTGACAAGTTCCGCAGGTAGGTCACAGCACAGACACCTACGATTTTCGACCAAAGCCACACCATCCTCTGGGGAGAACTATTCTTTTGAGAAACAACTTTTGGGCCTTAATAGAGACTGATCATGTGACCAGGGGCCACGAAGTTGCCACGACACCTGAGATACCTCAGTGGTGCATATAAAACTCACCCTTGAGGAAGCCCTGAGGGCCCGAGTCGCTTGCATGAGGAAGTAGCCCAAGTGTCCATGGTCGCTGTTCCTGCTACATTTTCTTCACCCTCTCAGCTCTTAACTCTGTCTTCCTGTCTAAGCCCAGCTGACTGAGGAAGAGACTCAGGCCTGATGGACAAAGGGTTCTGCGTGATTTGCGGGTACCATCCCAAGGTGGACAGCTAAAACTCTCCAGCCTTACTCTGGTCATCCCCGAAAGACAATGGTAAGGGGACATCCTCCCAGGGTGCTGAAATTCAAGCCGTGCTCGAGGCTGTTCATTTCTCCTGTAAGAAGGTAAACGTCTATACTGATCAATCAGCTGTGATATGCCATTGTTCATATAAATATTAGCAAATATTTTTATTTTGGCCTTATCCTATTATCATCTAACATAAGAAGTGTTCCTAATAGCTAACTTTCTATCACAAGATATACTGATGACAATTAATCTCAGTATTTAAATTACAAAGGAGTAGAGGAACATCACTCAAGGACTTTGTTTCTTGTTCTGGAAAGAGCCGGCACGTTTGCAGTAGTATATGAAACAGCTTTATCATGTCAGGCACTATGGTTTAAGGACATCGTTTACTAAGGTGACAAGAGGCTAGCTGTGATGGCTTTGAGGGGTGTCAACGTGGTGAGGCTAAATTACATTCCCCAGAATTCTCCTTCCCCCATGTAAAGTCGACCTGGTAAAGGGCTATGGGTCCCTTTAGGGGAAGACTGGGAGAAAGACTAACACTATATATATTTTTGGCAGTGTGGCAGGTTATCGGGGGTCTGTAACCAGCTCAAATCTGGAATTTATGGAAGGCACTGACTCTCTGCTTTGGTAATTTAAGTCAGACTTCTGCTCAGAAGACTTAGAACTCCTCTGCTTATATGGATCAAGTAAGAATTTAATAGAATGGTCATCTGTTTCTGCTCTGGAAACTTCATGATAACCGGCCAACCCCACAAATCTCTGTAAGTCAGACGAGTCTGATTGCCATTTTGACTCCACTGTTAACCATGCCGACTGTGTCTTTAGCCATTAAGTGGGCCCTGACATCCCAGGATCCCATTACCTCCACTGTGTTTAGTAATCCTGGTTCAATGGCAGTGGTTTCCTAATTTCTGACCTCTACCAAGAAGAGAGACCACAAAGTTTTTCAAAGTAGCTGAGGTTCCCCCACATTTTTTTTTTTTCACAGCTGTTGGGAAAGGTGTGTCCTTCCATGGTTGGAAAGCAAGTCTTACAGATTAAACACACTGTCACATTACAATCTTCTTAAGCCTTTGGATACCTTCCTTTACAATATAAGTCATTTGACTTCATTTAATACAGGTCACACTTTGGGTCCAGCCAGCTGACCAACCATTTAGAGCCCTTCGTAACTCTTTCAGCCAAAACACTGAGCCCAGAATTTCTGATGAGTCAGCCTATGTCAACGAAATGAGCATCATCTGACTTCATAGCCCTTCCACCCTGATAACACACCTGTAATATCCACGCTCACATACACCCTCGAGCTTTTTGTCTATATTGGTTTTTAAAATCATTCAGTTGTTTTGGTGTGTATCACACTCTTCCTGAGCCGCAACTAGCTCCTCATCTTTTGAGAGCTGCTGCGATTTGAATCTAGTTGTAGATCTAGACGCAGAAAGGGGTGTTGGGTTGTAGGTCCTGAGAACGGTCGGGCTGCCTTGGAGGCGACGACCTCCATTGAGGCCATTCCAGGTCCTGCAGGGAAACAGGGCTACCTTCCTGGGTTCCTCAGGGTTCTCCTGAGAAACAGACCAATGAAATAAATAAAAAAGGCTTTCATAAGGAATTGGCTTGCGTGATTATGGAGGCTGGCAAGTCCTAAATCTGCACAGCCATCGTCCTAGCTTGAGTCCCAAGTCCAGAAGCTGCAGTAGCACCAGGAAGAGCCAATGTCCAGGTCAAGTCTGGAGGCCAGCAGGCTGCTGTAGAAACATGAGGAGGTGATGTCCCAGTTCGAGGCCGTCAGGCAGGAGAATTTCCTGACTCAGACCAAGGTCAGCCGTCTGATCTCGTCAGGCCTTCACTGGACTGGATGAGGCCCACCCGCATCAGGAAGTGCAATCCGATTTACTCATCCTACTAATTTCAATCTTAATCTCACCCAAAAACACCCTCACAGAAACACCTAGAATAATGTTTGAGCCAGTATCCAAGAAGCCCGTGGCCCAGTCAAGCTGACACACAGAATGAACCACTACACCTCCCCAGGCAGAGGCAAAAGGGCTCCTTCTACTGGCAAAGATGATTCCGTTTTATTTGGGAGTTTTAGATCCTCAGCTTTACCAGAATCTACTGACAAGTTCTCACTTTAGTTTTAGGAACCTGTTCCTTCAGTCAAAACCAAAATTTAAAACAGGTGGCTGGGAATTTCATTTGCACTGTAAAAGAGCCACGTCAGGAGGACACTCTGACTTTAGTTTTCAGAAGCCCTACGGCTATGGCTGTACCGAATACGGCGGTACCACCGCAGAACAGTGTTTCTTTGAGGGTAGATATAGACGTTTTCAGCTCATCCTTCTCACTGCCCACTTCCTCCTGGGCAGTCAGAAGTAACTAACCAACTCCCTCATACACCTTATTCTGACAGAGCTGTTCGAAGATAGCTCATAGGCAGGCGCCCTAAGCCCCACCTTCCACAGGTGCTCGGTGACCGGTATCCGAAGGTCAGAATCTGAGCAGCTCTTTAGCCACATCATGCCATGAACAATCAATGTCCTTTTTCACCCCTGGAAAGGGTTCATTCATGCCTTTCAACAGTACCAAATTCGAGAAACAATTCCAGAAAATCAGAACCTATTCAGAGAACTCATCCTTAAGCTCTGTTCTCCGGGAAGCCTGCTGGTACCAGACACGCAAAACCAGCCGGAGGAATCCAGCCACTCCTGCAGACATAGCTGCCTGTGTATATACACATGTAAGACAGGGGTGTGTGTGTGTGTGTGTGTGTATACACACATACTATTCATAGCAGGAAACTGAAATGGCTTATACACTTTTGGGATCTGGTCAAGCAAATCCAGTCCATGGGGCAGGCAGTCAGAAATGGAGGATCACAAGAAGGCTGGAATTACAAAGACTGGGCGAAGCTGCTGTCTACAGGTAGCTTTTATTTCTTTTTCCAGGAAAGGTCTACACCTTCTTTTAAGACCTTTCAACTGATTAAGTCAGGCCCACCCAGGTAATTTCCCTAATTACTAATTATGGACTTTATATCTGCTAAATCTCTTTACAGCAACATTTAATGTTTTACTGAATAATTAGGAGTAAGTGGTAGATGTTACAAATTTCCCTTCCATCTTCCAGCTCTTATGAACGAATACCTCTTATTCTTTACCCAGAAACATACTGGAAAGAAAATTCTGGGGAATGTAGTTTAGGAGTCTAGCTAAACTGACATACCACAAAGCCAACAAAAAAGAGTAAGCTCAACTAACTGCCCTTCCATGAACTTCCATCTCTGAGCTATTTATATAAAATGACCAATCTTAAAATGAGGATAAACTCAAAAGTTTATGGCATAACTTGTAATAATTCTTCTCCGATACCATGAAAGTGTTTAAATGTCCTACATAGGTGGTCTGGTTATCTACAGCTGGGTAACAAACAATCCCAAATGTAGTGGCTTAAGAAAACAATCATTGTATTATTTGTCACAAATTTGTGGATCAGGGATTCAGACAGGGCTCACTGCATGATTCTTCTGTTCCACGTGGCATTCACAGAAGTCAGCTGGTGACATTCTGCGGGCAGGAGACTGTTCTGGAGGGTCCAAGACAGCTCCCCTCGAGGCTGGAGTCTGAGGGGGGATGGCTGAAAGGCGGGCTCAGGTAAAATGGTCAAACGGACTATCTACATGTGGCTGTCTAGCCTGGCGGGCTCGGAGCGGTCAGCCACTTCACGGGGTAGCTCAGAACTCCCTCCCATGGGGCACGTTCACGAAAGCCAGGCAGAAACCACACAGCTGCCCCTCACCAGCTGCTCACCAGAAGTCCTGGGATGGTACTTCTGGGGCTTTCCACTGATCACGAAAGTCACTAAGGCCAGTGCAGATTCAAGGCAAGAGGAATAAGATTCTCTACGGAACAGCATCAATCTATCGCTCTAGGAAATCACTGTGCCGGGGTTAAAAAATATGAAAATAATCCTTGGTAAAAGGAGTATAACAGCAAAAAATATGTCAACTGTGGAGTTAATCTCGATTACTATGTTAGCAAAGGAAATTATCACAGAGCTTAATACTTAATATCATCAACATGACGTGTGTCGGTTTTTTCCCCACTTCACGATCCGCGTGAATCACCTCGGGATCCCGTTACTAGGCAGGTCTGAGACAAGGCCTGAAATCCTGCATTTCTAACAAATTCTCATGTGAGCCGATGCATTTGTCTGAGAAAACGTGATAAGCTATGTCATGAGCCCAATAACTTTTCCTGTCAAGGGCTATATAGTGAATATTGTAGGCTCTGGGGCCGCATATCCTGTCTGTCACATATTAAAAACAAAACAAAGCCAAGAGCCCCTTGCAACCCCAGATACAGGTGGCTGGTTTTCCAACTTGGCCACAGAGTAGAATCCCTTGGCTGAGTGTTTAAAAATACCATACCTGAGTCCGACTCCTAAATATGCTGATTTCATTGGTATAGGAATAGGGATTCTCAAAAGTTCCCTGGGTTAAATGTAATAGGTGGTAAAAGGTGGGAACTAATCATCTTGATCACTTTCCATTTGTACCCCCTTGTACCTTCTGGCCATTAAATCTTCTTCGATACATCCGAATGACTTACTGAATAAAGATCTTTTTCACTTCGATGCAAAACCTGACTAATTAAAGAACAACAACCAGCAAAGTATGTTTTCATCAACACACCCCGCTCCCAATAGGAAGCCTGCCCCCTATGGATGTGATTTGTCAGTAAAATAAAACCAAGTTAGATGCTGCATTGAGGGCTGATAGAAAATGATAAAGAAGTAGGTTGCTAGGGAAAAAAAGTGAAACACAAAAACCCTGAGGTAAGTAGAGTGGCAAATTCCAAGGCTATAAAAATGATAAATTACCATAAACCTCATCAATTCAAGATAATTGGGGGAACCCTAAGAGGCCTCAGCCAGTTGAGTTCTGTTTTAAAGACTAAAGTTTTATAATCAGTGTGTCAATATATAAATGGCTTAAGAAGATGGCTTTAAACGTTCTCATATTTTCAACTCTCATATTTTTCTACTGTATATTTTCATTACAAAGGGTTTCCAAAGAAACTTCTACGTTCTTAATCAGACCTGTCTACATTAATATGCATTTAAATTAATACATTTTAATGCATCCCACCTGCTACCTTTCTAAGCATGTAACTTCAAGTGTAAAAACCCTATTTTACTAACACAATCTGAAAAGCCATTTCACGTTTGCCATGTTCCCCAAGGAAAATGATGTGATCTGGAACATCTCAGGTAGATGTCTGAGTTCATATCGATTATTAAAGGAAAAACTAAGCTGGAGGGTAGCCAGCTAATATTCCATTTTCCATCACATGCTACCTTTTGTCTTTATCCTTTCTGATGCTCTTGTCCTACTTTTTCTCTGTGAATTAGCTCCCTTTGGTTTAAGCTCCTGGACTGCATTCCCCCCCTACTCCTTAAGCTTTCATATACAATAGGACAGATTCGCACCGCAAAACTCAACAGTACCACCTAGATGTAAGGTCTCCTGATTCAGTCGTTCACTCAACAAACAAAAACCAAACATGCTCAATTACTTATTTAATGAATAAACGCCCACTTATTCTGCAAGTGACCTTCAAGTGTGACCATGATCTGAACTCCACTTAAATGCCAATCACATATCCTGAGGACTTCAGAACAAATTCTTATTACCTAGGAGTCTATATACTCCTTCTAATTTAAAAATAGAGTTCAGAAATATACCTGGTATCCGATTATTCATGTGAAAGCCAATACTATTGCTACCAAGTTTTCCACTCGTCTCTGCTTTCTATTATCATGGATTGATCCGACATCATCAGTATCTGTGTATATCAGCCCACGCATTTCGGCTTTTGAGGGCTAAAAGTAGAAGGAAATGAAGAGAAAGTTGCACCACCTCTACCAGATAAAGCTCCACTTCGGTGAACGGTGCTACCGTCCAGCCACGGTTACTGCTCGTCACCACCCCCACTCCAGACAGTAATCGCGTGTGTCTTTTTCCTTCTACAAACAAGGAAAACACACACGTGACCTCCCTGGGAAGAAACATCTCTTTGCTGTAATTACGTACATATGTACAGCTTACAGCGGAGAAAGATGGAGTTACGTTTTACTTTCATAAATTATAAACTTAAAACTATCAGAGATATGTCTAGGAAAATGATTTTATCGATTAATGAATTATAAACACTTTATAAATCTGGCCCAATCTCATTTTAAACTATTGCAAGATGAATTTTTCGACAGTTCATTGATGAATTCTGCAACATTCCCTTCTTTCTGGTGAGAAGAAAAAAATGTCTTAACTGAAAAGATAATAACAAGTAAAGAAAGTGCATAAAAAATATACATTGTCTCTTTCCTTAAGATGAAAAACTCATGGAGCTCTTGGTGTCACAGTCAGTTAAGCATCCGACTCTCAATTTCAGCTCAGGTCACGGTCTCAGGTCCTGGGATAGAGCCCCATGCCGGGCTCCCTGCTCAGCAAGGAGTCTGCTTTCCTCTCCCTCTGCCCTTCCCCCTACTCTCTGTCTGTATCTCTCTGTCTCTCAATAAATACATAAATCTTTTTTAAAAATATGAAAAACTTAGGTCTTCTAAAAATATATATTTGATATCGAATCTCACTGCTATATCTTAAAACTCTATCATCACATTTTCTAGAAAAATAAATATTAATGATCACAGTTATACACATTTATCTATTTTTTCCTATCCTGAATCAAGTCAGATTCATAAAAGAGAGTGAAATTAGAGTGTTCTTGAAGCTGCAATGGAAGGAAAAGAACATGTATATTACATTCAGACAGACAAAATAAGCAAAGAAAGACTAAAGGGAAGAAAGGTAACGTACCAATAAGTACAGTGAAAAGGTGAGCATAGAACTCATTCAATCTGGAAACATTATGCAGTGCATATACTTAAATCACAAACATGTTTACAAATGTACACGTGTTGTTTTCTGCATAACACATAGAAAAGTTACATGACTTGATAAGAATCAAATGCAAAGAACTTAGAGCAATATACCTAGAATTAAAAATAATTCTAGAATAATACAAAATAATCAAAATTATACAATATGCTTAACAATGCTAAAATTTTGTCAGGTCTATTTGGGAATTGACAACAAAACACATGACCTCTGTAGTATTTAAATCAGAATCAGTACTTTTACACACATTATCATTAATAATGAGAAAATATTTTTTTTTATTTATTTATTTGTCAGAGAGAGAGAGAGAGAGAGAGTGGAAGCAGCTGGCAGAGGGAGAAGCAGGCTCCCCACTGCTGAACAAGGAGCCTAGTGCAGGACTTGATCTAAAGACCCTGGGATTATGACCTGAGCCGAAGGCAGACACTTAACTGACTGAGCCACCAGGCATCCCAATGATGAGAAAAATTCTTAAGCCTTGTTTTCTGGCAGTTCTAAGTTGGTGCAAGTGTTCTTTAGTTTCCTGAGAAATATGGCAAGTCTGTCCTTTTATGCCAGGTACTACAATTACTGCTGATGGTCTATGCAATTCTTCTTCAACGGCTTAAAATACATGGGATGTCTGGGTGGCTCAGTCAGTTAAGCATTAAAAAATATATATAATAAATATTTTAGAGTAGGCACTGACATGCAATTTTATACAAAGAAGACATACATTTCCGTATGTGTCAACTAATGTTTTAAACTCCTGTCCTCTGGGGTGCCTGGGTGGCTCCGTCGTTAAGCGTCTGCCTTCAGCTCAGAGTGTGAACCCAGAGTCCGGGGATCAAGCCCCACATCAGGCTCCTCCGCTAGGAGTCTGCTTCTTCCTCTCCCACTCCCCCTGCTTGTGTTCCCTCTCTGGCTGGCTGTCTCTCTCTGTCAAATAAATAAATAAAATCTTTAAAAAAAAAAAAAATTCCTGTCCTCCCCTCTCAATTTAAACATGGTAGCCTTGACCTTGTTGTTCTTGGCTCTACAGCCTACTGGCTTTAGGAAGAGGCTAGCAACAATCCTCAAACATGGCTACACAAGGAGAATGGTCGGGAGATCTGTTTAGACTGAACTTCATCTGAATCCTACTATACAGCTCTCGGCCTTGGGACTCCATAACCTGCACTTTCAACCAGCTTCCTGCCGCTACCCTAACATGGCTCTCAACTTGCAGATTCCAGAACCCACTGGGCTAAACCTAATAGTCCTCACAGATTTTAGTGACCCAAGTTTTATTTTACATAATTTCAAATGGCATTAACAATGAAAATATATTAAAAATATGAACACGAAATGTGTTCTTTTAACTTCCCACTGAATGTAAAGTTCAGAAGTCCACTACTGTATTTTATTTTGTAGTCCTTTAGCCAACTCTGGCTATGTTTGCCAAGCATTTACAGAACCGAATCAATAAGCATAAATTTTGGACGTTCTCTACCTTAAAATGTGCTACTATGAAAAAGAGCAACAATGAAATCATACCTGCATATATTTAATAAAATAAATCAAATTCATGAATTATAAAAATACAATGGAAAACATTGAAGCCACCAAGGGTCTGAAACGTTCAAAAGAAAACTGCATGTGCGGATGTGGGCACGTGCGTGAATGTAGCGTTAACACATAACAAGGAACTTATTTAAAACATTTCCAAAAGAAATCAATCTCTCTTTTGCAATGTACTCTTTAATAGCAAGAAGATAACATTTTTTCTCCCTAAGAATTATCCTTGAGCTTTGATGCTATCTCTTATGATTTGGTGTCCTGGTTCTGCATCTGGATCAAACCCAAATTCTGTTCCATCAACTTGATGGAAAAATATATGCTTGGATAATTCGACAAAATATCTATTAGGCAGAGGTAAGATCAGGTATTAAATTTAAATGAGCACATTTTCTTATGCTACGCTGGCAGAGTAAAAATACTTCCCTTCGTATCACCAAACTCTGTGTGGGGAAGAAAGAAAAACAAAAAATATTTTAAAACTTCCTGTTTCGGGCCTAGGACTTGCCCAGCCCACGTGGCTCTGGAAAGGAGGACCTGGCCTCAGAGCACAGAGCAGCACAGCCAGGAAAGCAGGGTCTGAGGGCAGGGCTCGGGAGCTACTCCTCCACTCCTGGCCTTCGGGGCTCTCGCCCTCCCACTGCATATCTGAAGCTCACAGATTTCTCCAGAAAATATACAAGCATCTATCACCACTAACCGTAAACCATATGTGAGAATAAAGCATATGCTGCACAAATATATAGTTAGATGACAGATACTTTATTTGGGAATTTATCATCGGGCTTAACTTCTGCTCCTATCTACCCGTGTTTCAATGAACATTTATGGTTTTCGCTCCTCCCAATTTACAAAGCCCGAGTCCCAAGTAGGCGATTTCTATTGGTGTTTCAATTCTGCATGGTACCAATGATCGATGTGCTCTAATTGTCACCAGCACACACTACGTCCAGTACCGGCGCATCTCACACGTGCACGGGACAGAAGAACAAAAGGAAAAGCAAATCCCTTCTGTTTCCTCTTTACTTCCTGACCTCCTTATTTTTAATCTCTATTTTATTGTATCTACTTCCACAAGTCTAAATTCTTCTTGGTTCCTATCTTAAGTAATGTCCCTGATGTCCAACTCACCATTAAACATTCCAAATACTTTTATATATCTACTTAGATTTCAATGCTTATCTTTTCCTTCCCTCCCAGACCCTACCTTAGTAAGTAGGTAATTAGACAGGTAGGTAGGTAAGTAGGTAGACAGACAGACAGGCAATTATTCTTTCTTTTTCTAGGAGACAAGCTTTTCTGAGAGATGAGAACAATGTTAAGGATTAAATAAATTACTCTTTGCTTTCTGGATGTGTTATTTGTTCCTATCTGCCTGCTGCACGTTAAAATATAGTAAGGGTAACATCTATTAAAAAACAAGGACTGGGGGTGCCTGGGTAGCGCAGTCGTTAAGCGTCTGCCTTCGGCTCAGGGTGTGATCCCGGCGTTATGGGATCGAGCCCCACATCAGGCTCCTCCGCTGTGAGCCTGCTTCTTCCTCTCCCACTCCCCCTGCTTGTGTTCCCTCTCTCGCTGGCTGTCTCTCTGTCACATAAATAGATAAAATCTTAAAAAAAAAAAAAAAAAAAAAACACTCCATCCAAGAATCTTTTCTACTTCCTTCCTTCCACAAATATCTGAGAATACCTAATGTGTATAACCAGTGTTATTCCAGGAGCTGGGAATATAAAAGAAAGAAAAATCTTTGCCCTCATGAAGTTTCCACAACAGTGGGGGAGACAATAAAATATATTAAACCTAATGCATGTTGGACAGTGCTAAATGCTTGAGAGAAAGAAAGGGGTACGAAATGTTAGAGTTCTATTTTGTTAAGGCGGACCAATGAAGGGCTCACTGAAAAGGTAACTTTTGAGCAAACACTCGAAAAAAGTGAGACAACAAGCCATCTAAATATCTGGAGAAGAGCACTCTAAGCAGAAATATGACAAGTGCAAATGCCCTGAGGCAAAGGGAATTTCTTACTCAAGGAATCACACTGACAAAGAGGCCTGGGTTGCTGGAACAAAATAATCAAATAATCAGGAGGAGAGTGTAAAAGACGGAGTCAGAAAGATAAAAGAGAACCAAGCACGAAAGGATTTTGGCTTTTACTCTGAGGTGGGAAAAACACTGGAGACTTTGGGTGAGAAAAATTATATGATCTAACTTATGTTGCAGGAAGACTAGCACAGATTACACCTCCAACAGCTTTACAATCCTGAGGAAATTTAGCTATTTGCTCGACGGTTTACAACCTCTAGTCCAGCAGGTACCACTAAATTAAGTCCCTCCAAGTTTGAAACAGGTTGACCACTCTCCCTCGGGCTAGTGCTGTGCAGTCATGTAAAATGGAATCCTTCAAGTTAAAACATTTCAGCATACCCAATTCAAGAGTTCTACACAACTGTCCACTGTTGATTACTTTTTGTTCACCCCGTTCCTCTTGCAGTATCTCTTGTCTCCATTACAGGCAATATGATTTACCCCGACAAAAGCTCTCATCTTCAACTCAGTCATCTCTCTCGCAATCGGCGTGGCACAGACGTGTCATGTGTACAAATTCACTCATCAGATAGTCATTTTTAGTCTACTTAGAATGGGAGACGGGGAAATTATCTTTCAAGGAAAGTAGTAGACTGGGGCGCCTGGGTGGCACAGCGGTTAAGCGTCTGCCTTCGGCTCAGGGCATGATCCCGGCGTCATGGGATCGAGCCCCACATCAGGCTCCTCCGCTATGAGCCTGCTTCTTCCTCTCCCACTCCCCCTGCTTGTGTTCCCTCTCTCACTGGCTGTCTCTATCTCTGTCAAATAAATAAATAAAATCTTAAAAAAAAAAAAAAAGAAAAGAAAAGTAGTAGACTGAGAAGGACACATCTATCTAACCCAGGAAATGCGTCAGTCCGTGGAAGTGTCAAGTAAGTTCAAGACTAGTAACAAATTCTGCAGAACAACAGAATCCGTAACTAAGAGACTGATTTCATTGGCCCCTAAAGATTGTATTTCTTGTCTCAAAGCAATGTAAAGGTATCTAACACTATCCCTGCTTCTGAATCTAATCAGATTTCTGACATCTCCACATAAAAATCAAATCAAATTTTAACAGGTGCTGATTACACCTGAGAAATGTCTCCCACATATCTCCTCTCCAGCCCCTCTACAGCTTATTCTCTACACTGTCACGGGTTACTTTTCTAAAATAAAAATCAGATGTCACTCCCCTGCTTAACATTAAACGACAGTTCCCCTTAACCCGCAGTGAAAGGTCTCAAATATTTAGGACACACGCTCCCAAGGTTGGCCCTACCTTGCCTTTCAAGACTCATCCCACTTTCTCACACGCACTGTAAACTCCTGCTTTTCCAAGTACTAAGAACCACTTGATTCCAACTCCTAACGTGTCTTACGACCGTGCGTGCCTCACTCCACGTTGGTGAGAAAAAACACCAGCAGTGACAACAAAACATTTATTCATTCCCAAGGGAAATATATACCCAAGAAACACACACCCAAGAGAAATTAAAACCTCAGTCCACACAAACATGTGTACATGAATGTTTTTTATAGGTCATTTAAAACAGACAAAAAGCAGAGATAATCAAATATTCATCAACTGGTAGAGAAATAAAATGTAACACACAATGGACCATTTATCAATAAAAAGGAATGAAATGAGAGAACGATGCATGCCACAACACGAACGCATCTTGAAAATATTTGCCATGTGAAAGAAGCCAATCATAAATGACACATACTACATGATTCCACGGATACGGAAGATCCATACTAGACCATCTATAGAGAAGTAGACCGGTGGTGGCCCAGGACTGAGGGTTTTAAGGGAAAACAGGGAGACTGCTAATGGGCACAGGGTTTCTTCCTGGGAGGATGAAAAGGCTCCAAAATTGACTATGGTGATGATCACACGGCCCTGAAACACTAGAAACCATTCAATCGTGTACTTTATGTGGGTGAACTGTATGCTATAGGAATTCTATCTCAGGGGCGCCTGGGTGGCATAGCAGTTAAGCATCTGCCTTCGGCTCAGGGCGTGATCCCGGCGTTATGGGATCGAGCCCCACATCAGGCTTCTCCGCTATGAGCCTGCTTCTTCCTCTCCCACTCCCCCTGCTTGTGTTCCCTCTCTCGCTGCTGTCTCTTTCTCTGTCGAATAAATAAATAAAATCTTTAAAAAAAAAAAAAGGAATTCTATCTCAATCAAGCTATTGTATTTTTTTAAGTGACGTATGGAACTTTATCAAGAAGACTCAGCTTAAGTGGGTACCCTTCTCCAGCCCAAGTGAATTCTTTCTGTGGTATCTGCATTTGCACATAATATCTCCCGCACAGTCCTCAAGGTTAATGAGGATGACCTTGAGTCATTCAACAGGGTCAACTTTAGTAATACATTTGAAGGCAGAAAAGCACATAGTACTTTTTGGAACATTTTCCCAAGTTTTCACCCAAACTGATGAAATTTCAGTTCTGGTATTAAGTTAACTCTTGGCTGGGAAAGTCTGGCTTTTCCTCATGACAGACCTGGGATGTGAATAACTGAGGATTTCCCTAAAAACTAATAATATTTAACACTGAAGAATATAAGAATTTGTGAACATAGAAATTTCTCGATTGCCTGAGACAGGGCACATGCGAATGTTTGTCCAATAGCTAGTCACTGAATGAAGCTGACAAAGCACTGCCCTAAGCCTGAGGCTGGGTTGATTTTGTTGTCATTTGACTCAGTGTCCTTACCTGCCAGCCCAACCAATGCTGACAGCCAGAAAGTCTTTGTAAGTGAGCTGACCTCCAGGCAAACAACAGCACTGGTCAGCTCTTTCAGATCAGTCCCACCGCTACAACACCCACTAGCCAGATCCCTAAGAAGGAAGTGGAAAGCATCTCTATGTCTCTGTAATTATCTCTTCTTCACTGCTTCACCCTTCCTCCTATCATCTTCACCCGCCCAAATCAACATGTTAGCATCTGGCTAAAACCCAGTTCACCAAGGTAAAGTCTAAAATACTCTAATTTTTACAACATTTTTAGTTCTGACTTCAAGCATTCATCCTGCTCCTTCTATGCCTCAGCCCTCCACCAGGTTTTTATTCTAGGAAAATAAACCAAAATATTATTAATTCCTGTCCACTCATTTCATACTAGCCTATAAAATTAATGAAGTTCTAAAATGCCTTACTGGGCACAAGATACTACGAATACTCCAAAAGAGAAACGACCCAGGATGACTTTGTACCAGGGGAACTCTGAAAGAAAGGAAAGTTGCCTCAAAGATTAGAATATACGCAGAAGCCTCATGGACTCTATTTCCACCCATCTGTATGATTTTTCTGGAGCAAATGACCAACGCAAAAGGAGAACATTGGATAAGAGCCTACAAGGTCAAGTAATACAACTACAGATTGAAGAAAAACCAACAATCTAAATAAAGTACGTGTAAAATCTAGGCCCAATTAAAATCATGTGTGAAATCCCTTCATGAATATACATAACAACACTTAATATCAAGAGCTGATTACTTACAAAGAAAAAAACACTACTGGCTATAGTTCGATTTTAACTGCACTTACTGTGGGAAATAAGCATTTCTAACTTTGGAAAAGAAGGTACTTACAGCACTTCCTAAGCACTTCACCTTAAATTGTACACAGAAAGCCAGTTAAATTACCTTAAGCTTCTCGAGTTTATTCTCCATGTTGGCACCAGATTGGTTCAATGTTAAAATGTAATTTATTCAACATACCAAAACCAGCTGTATTTCTATACACCATCAATAAAGAATACAAAAATGAAATTAAGCAAACAATTCCACTCACAACAGCATCCAAAAGAATAAAATACTGAGGAATAAATGTAACAAAGGAAGTATACTATTTATCATCTGAAATGACAAAACTTCACTTGAAGAACTAAATACATGGTAAGACACCCTGTGTCGATGGACTGAAAGAATTAACATTAAAATGGCAATATTCCCCAAATTAGTCTACAGATTCAAAGCAATCCATATAAAAATCTCAGCTGCCTTTTTGGCAAATATTGACAAACCAATTCTAAAATTCACACCCAAACACAAGAGACTCCCCAGAGTAGTCAAAAGAAACTTCAAAGAAAAGAACAAAGTTGAGGACACTCATTTGCTAATTTCAGAACTTACTACCCAGCTACAGTAATCAAGACAGTGTGGTTCTGTGAATAAGGACAGACATACAGATCAACGGAACACATCCGAGAGTCAGCAAATAAACACATTTATGGTAAATGATTTTAGACATTTTAGACATTTTAATGGGGAAAATAATCTTTTCAACCAATATTTCTTGAAAAACTGACATCCACACACAAAATATAAAGTCGGACCCATTTATTATACCACACACAAAAATGAACTCAACATGGATCAAAGTACTCAAGGTAAGAGCTAAACCTATTAATAAAAAAAAAAAAATACTTGTAAGAAGCACAAACATAATTCTCTGTGATCTTACTTTAGGCAACAGTTTCTTAGATATACAGCAAAAGCACAAGCAACAAGATCATTTTAATAATTGGCCTTCTTAAAAATTAAAAACCTTTGTGCTTCAAAAAACACCATCAAGAGAATAAAGAAACAAACCACAAAATGTGAGAAAATGTTCACAAATCATATATATGATAGGAGACTTTTATCTGAAAGATACAAGGAACTCCTATAACTCATTAATAAAAAGACAACCCAATGTTTAAAAGGACAAAGGAAACAAGGAGACACTTCTTCTAAGGAGATACACAAAAGGACTAGGAGCCCATGAACAGATGCTTAACACGAATAGCCATCAAGGAAATGCAAATCACAACCGTAATGAGATACCACTTCATATCCACTAGAATGGCTATTATCAAAAAGACAAGTATTACAAAAGTGGAGAAACTGAAACCCTCATACGCTTAAGTGGGAAAGTAAAATGGTACAACCACTTTGGAAAACTGTCTAGCAGTTTCTCCAAAGATTACATTACAATTACCAAATGACCCAGCAATTCTATTCCTAAGTATACACTCAAGAGAAATGAAAACATATCCCCACACAACACCTGCACATAAATTTTCACAACAGCACTACTCCTAAGAGCCCAAAGTGGTAACAACTCAAACGTCCATCGATGGATGAGCCAGTAAGAAAATGTGTTATCATCCATACAACGGAGTAGTACTCAGCAATAAAAATAAATGAAGTACTGGTACACGCTACAACATGGATGAAACCTGACAACATGCTAAGGGAAAGAAGACGGTAAAAAGGTCACATATCGTATGATTCTATTTATATGACATGCACAGAAAAGGAAATTCTATAGAGACGGAAACCAGCTTAGTGGGTGCCTAGAACTGGGTTGGGGTGGGAAGGAAATGCTGAGAATGACTGCTAGGGGCTACAGGGTTTCTTTGGAGGGTAATGAAAATATTCTAAAACTGATTGTGGTGATGGCTGCACAACTCTGTGAACATACGAAAAAACACTGAAAATTGTACACCTTAAATGGATGAACTGTATGGTATGTGAATGATATCTCAATGAAGCTTTTTATTTTATTTTTTTTAAAGATTTTATTTATTTATTTGACAGAGATAGAGACAGCCAGCGAGAGAGGGAACACAAGCAGGGGGAGTGGGAGAGGAAGAAGCAGGCTCATAGCAGAGGAGCCTGATGTGGGGCTCGATCCCAGAACGCCAGGATCACGCCCTGAGCCGAAGGCAGGCGCTTAACCGCTGTGCCACCCAGGCGCCCCTCAATGAAGCTTTTTAAACAAAACCTAATTGATACAACATTTTGTAAAAGCAAAAAAAAAAAAAAAAATCTCTCTCCAGATAGGTGGTCTCACTCTTTTTTAGGCTCTTATAAATGCCTGCTGCCTGGTACCGTATAACACGTACAGTAAATAACAGTACACATCACAATACTGAGCTTCTGCCATGGCATGTATTTTGGTTGAGGGGGAAGAGGAAGGGAGAGAGGGACCCCAATCCCATAAGCCTACTGTTCCAGCCTCATTTGCCTCAGAATTCTATACTGGGACTTGGTGTAAAGCCAACCAAAAAAGTAGTATTTCTCAAATAAGAAAGAAAAAAATAATTTTAGGTAGTTAGATACTGAAATTAAGGGCCCACTCACATATACTAATATACAACTAAAAATAGTCCAAATTTTTAACAGAAAGTATAATTTTTACTGACCAATATTTTGGCAAACTTGGGCTATTAAAAAAATAATTTGAGGTATTTCTAAACAACTTATGCACATTTAAACATTTATAAAACTAAATTTTAAAAATGTTAAAGGCCATCTAAATTCAGTGTTTTCATTCAGTTTCCATTATGGAAAAATGTAGTCAATATTTGAATTAGTAGAAATTTATACAAAAACCTCCCATCTACAACTGGGTAGTTGTGGGGCTTTGTTTCTTTTTTTAAAAGATTTATGTATTGAAGAGAGAGAGAGAGTGCACAAGTGGGAGGGGCTGAGGGAGAGGGAGAGACAACCTCAAGCAGAGTCTATGCTGGGCGCAGAGCCGGCCATGGGGCTCCATCGCTCCACGCTGCCCCAACCTGAGCAGAAACAAGAGTCGGACTCTCAACCGCCTGCACCACCCAGGCGCCCCATACAACCGGGCATTTGTAAACCCCACACTCAGGTGCCTCAGGCAGCTGTGCACCTGTTATTCTCACAAGTGAAACAGGGTCCACTATGGGAAAGAGAGCCACAAGATCATACAAAGTGAAATTCCCTGCTGGATGTATCTGTATCATTGGAGAGTGTCTATAGTCGCTTCAGAGGGAAAATACATATATTGATTTATGTTTTTCCATTAAGTATCACCTTTATTACTCAGTAATTGTGTTCAAAACCTCAGGATTTCGGGGCGCCTGGGTGGCACAGCGGTTAAGCGTCTGCCTTCGGCTCACGGCGTGATCCTGGCGTTATGGGATCGAGCCCCACATCAGGCTCCTCCGCTAGGAGCCTGCTTCTTCCTCTCCCACTCCCCCTGCTTGTGTTCCCTCTCTCGCTGGCTGTCTCTATCTCTGTCAAATAAATAAATAAAATCTAAAAAAAAAAAAAAAAAAAAAACCTCAGGATTTGGCATCACACTGACAAAAATTGTCTCCTGCACGGTTTTCCATTCCTTACCCCATGTTTCAATTCCTGTCTTCACATTTACTTTTATCTTAAACTATAGCTGTATCTAGAATATTCCTTTCTGGAAGATTACTTCCACGTTAGCCACTATTTCCTCTTTAATTACAGTAGGCTCTCCCCATGCTTTCCGACGTGATCATGCCGAAGGCATCTCAAAGCAAAGATCTTCATTTCTGAAGATTTCCACAGGGGCCACTCCAAAGACTTGCTATGGAAAGGACTTGAGGATTTAATAATCTCATCCTTAGGAAATGTTTCCACAAACTAATGTGTATTATTCATGAGGAAGACTAAGATCACTTGTATAATCAGCAAAAACGTCATTAGAAGAGGTGGGGATGTTAAATGACATTACATTCTAAACTTCTGAAATAATTAATAGGTACCTAGTCACTGTGACAGTGTCTCAAGTCCTAGATTATGGCATATGAATGAAGGTGGGTTTCAAAAAAAGGGTTAATCTTCTTTTGCCTATAAAGACTCTTAATATCCTATGACCCATGACAAAAATGGTTAGGTGAGAGAGCAGTTTTTTCCCCACTCACCCTCCAAGATTTCTTTTACCACATCCCCTTATTGCACAGGTAAGAAGAGGAAATTAATAAAAAAGCAAGAACTTGAATGAAAGATTTCATTGCACTCATATAATCAAGGCTTGAATGAACACAGTTTAAAGTAGAAAGAAGACTGCTTCCATATCTTGGCTACCGTAAATAATGCTGCAGTAAACACAGGGTATATATATCTTTTCAAATTCAGGGTTTTTTTCTTTTTTTCTTTGGGTAAATAGTAGCAAAGTTACTGGATTATATGGCATTTCTATTTTTAATTTTTTGAGGAAGCAACAAAACTGTCCACCAACAGATAAATTATATATATAATACATATAAACATATATTATATAAGCTTATATCTATTTATATATTATATAAATAATATATAATATAAATTATATAATATAAATTTTATAATTTTTATACATATTTTTATTATAAATTATAAATATATAAATCACAAAATATATAAGTCATATATTTATTATAAATACATAAATATTATATAAATAATATTATATATATACACACACACACACATCTTCTTTATGGCATATATGCAATGCAATATTACTGAGCCATAAAAAAGAAAGAGAGCTTGCCATTTGCAATGACATCGATGGACCAAGAAGGTAAAATGGGCAGAGAACTTCTAACATACACTAAAAGAAGAAAAAATGAACTACCTAAAATCAACATTTCTCCTTTTTAAATTAATTTTTCTCCTCTTTATTTCTTCTTTACCTCCAATTCAAAATCAGGTAATTTATTGAAACTCTTCCTCTCTAAATATCAAAGTACTAAAGAGATAACAAATTACTATGTATTTCAACAATCATTAACTTTTCAGAGTCATTTTAACAGGCTAAGTTATCATAGATTTTTGGAGCCTGCTTCTATAACTTCTAGAGCCAGAAAACTATTACAAAAATATTTACTACCCCTGATGCCAAGCTGATCTGAACATAAAGGCATCCAGTAACACTTAGACCAAAATCAGAACAGACAGCTCCCTTCCTAGTGAAGCAATTTAGGTACCAGAGGTTATGTGAGATAATGCATGCACAGATGCAAACGGAACCCAGATCATACTTCCCACCAGCTCTTGCAAATGTAACACACCCCAGGGCACAATTTTGCAATGGAATGGGGATCTGGAACAAAAGATAACCCTTAAGGTCTCAAAGACATATAAACGTTTATGCAGCCTGATTATAAACCCCTCGAAGTCAGAGGCACTTCTACAGGAAAAAAAGAGAGGAGGGAGATACTTTTCATTACAAGCTGATTTAAATTCACCTGCTCTTTCATTAACTTAGTGTTGCTTAAATTAGAGTAGCATTCCTTTTATTAAAGAAATAAATTCTTTTATAATTTGGAGTGTTGAAAAATGTTGTCACATTGATAGTTAGAATAAGATCAAATATTAAATTAGGTATAAATCTCTGTTGCTTATAAAACCAAAATGAATTTATGAACTGGTTATAAAAATTAAGGTCCAATGAAGTAAACACTATCATTTATTTATTGTGATGGAAGATGACACTTGCTATGTTGGTTATAAACTTGAGTTATTACCTTACACCTGTCAGAATGGCTAGAATCAAAAAAAGAAATAACAAGTGTGAGGATGTGGAGAAAGGGGAACCCTCTTGCACTGTTGGTGGGGATGCAAACTGGTGCAGCCACTCTGGAAAACAGTATGGAGGGGCCTCAAACACTTAAAAATAGAGCTACCGAACAATCCAGTCATCTCACCACTGGTACTTATCCAAAGAATATGTTTTGAGTCCTCAATACTAAATTATCCTTTCCTTATGGTTTTTCTCCCCTTGACTTTGTAAATAGTCCTGTTATCAAACTATCTACTGTAGGTAGTCACTACTAAACCTAAAAGGAACCACAGTTGAGTTCTGTCTTTCTACAGAGATCAGCGATCAGAATAATCACCCTCTGAAACTTTCATAGGCTATGCTTAATTCTGAAATACATTACTACACAGTAATTGATTCTAATTTGGAATGTGCACTGGATTAAAGAACTGAAGAGATGTTTATGTTTTGGCTCTGTGATAAAAGTATAAAGCAGACAATATATTGTAAGAAGCATCGCTCAAACTATTTGAGAACAAAATTAAAGGATTTTGATCATGCTAGTACATATCTTTTAAGTCAGATATCCTAATACGTTCACACCATATTTAACATTCAATTCTTGTTTAGATAAATGAAAGGTCCTACATTACCTTGTAAGTCCCATCTATCAAAACTTTATCAACAAATGCCTCAAACTGGGTGTGCTTTTAATGAATAAAATTACATTTTTAAATGCTCTCCCATTTCAAAATGAAACTTACTACTTAATTTCATCATTTTGGTAATATCAAGTTTCATTAGGAATTGTTATCAATTAATCTCTCAGAATTAAAGCAATAAATGTAAACAAATTAAAGAAATGCAACAAAATAAATCCAAGTTGTGTGCCCAACTGTCAAAGAGAGAAAAAGATTAATCCCACATAAAATGTTACTTTTAATAATGGAAATAAAGTAGGCAATATCAAAATTCTCAGTTTTCAGAATTTTTTTAAAATTTTTTAAAAGATTTTATTTATTTATTTGAGAGAGAGAGAGATCATGAGCAGGGGGGAGGGGTAGAAGGAGAAGCAGATTCACCACTGAGTGGGGAGCCCGATGTGGGACCCAGGACCCTGAGATCACAACTGGTGCAGAAGGCAGACATTTAACCAACTGAGCCACCCAGGCGCCCTCAATTTTCAAATTCTTGAATACACTTTAAAAATCCCTATCCATAAATTGCATGATTGTTATTCTAATCAAAAACTTTTATCATTTATAGAAAATGAAACTATATACCCAAAATAATTCCCATAATCCGATTACATTATAACTTTACCCAACATTCACAGTACAATATCGTTCATGAAATGGAATGTGAAGTCCTTGAAACTTACATGTGGAAAGCATTTTAATGAGTTGTTATACTTCATATGTTCAGTAGACTTTTCCAGATACACTCTCTTTTTCTACCCTGCTTTGGGCTTAGTAGGCCAAACCCCATGGACTGCATGAACTGACTCCCTTCCCTACGGGCTTCTTGTTGGATTTAACCCATGGTAGACACAGCCAGGAATTTGAGAGAAAGGGGCTGGAAAAGAGAACAGGGGCAAAGTATTTATTCCCCAGACTCTCTCCTTTCTGGGCCAGTGTACACTGTTACAACCCTCTATTGAGGATCGTGGTTTTTATCAGCTGATCTTTAGAGTATATTCCATGCGAGTATTGTCTAAGAGAAATATAATCCAAGTAGTGCATACAATTTTAATTTTTCTACTCGCCACATTTTTTATAGAAAGAGATGATTAATTTCAATGTATTTATTTATCACAAGGCATCCAAAATATTGTTGCAACATGGAACCAATATAAAAAATGATTAGCGAGGTATTTTACATTCTTCTATTTTCACATTCTTAGAAATCCAGTGTACCTATTACACTTACAGCACCCCTGAATTCAGACTAGCCACACTTTAAGTCCTCAATACTATATTATCCTTTACTTATGGTTTCCCTTTCTCTCCCATAACTTTGTAAGTAGTCCTTTTACTAAAGTCTCTGCAATAAAATTAAGATTAAAAACAGAGAGAGACAGGGGCACCTGGGTGGCTCAGTCATTGGGCGTCTGCCTTTGGCTCAGGGCGTGATCCTGGCGTTATGGGATCGAGCACCGCATCAGGCTCCTCCGCTGTGAGCCTGCTTCTTCCTCTCCCACTCCCCCTGCTTGTGTTCCCCTCTCGCTGGCTGTCTCTATCTCTGTCAAATAAATAAATAAAATTAAAAAAAAAAAAAACAACCCAGAGAGAGACAAAACATAAGAGCACTGGGTGTTATACGCAACTAATGAATCATCGAGCTTTACATCGGAAACCGGGAATGTACTGTATGGTGACTAACATAATATAATAAAAAATCATTAAATCCTCAAAAAAAAAAAAACATAAGAGACTCTTAACTCTAGGGAACAAACTGAGGGTCGGTCGATGGAAGGGAGGTGGGTGGGGGGATGGGGCAATTGCATGACAGGCATTAAGGAGGGCACGTGATGTAATGAACACTGGGTGTTACACACAACTGATGAGTCCGTGAACTCTACATCTGAAACTAATAATACAGCGTCTGTTAACCAAATCGACCTTAAATTAAAAAAAACAACTCTCCTCAAATTACCCACATGGGTGCATCATCTATATTCTGTCAGAATGAAAATGATATACACGGGGAAATGGGTGACACAATGGTTAAGAAAAAGTAGCGCCTGAAATGATACAATTACAGAACAATCTCAACTGCATGAAAAATGCACATAAGAGAAACTGCGAGGAAGTATCACAACATGTTTAAAATAATGAAATTAACAGCATTTTCTTTTTCTTGGCACTTTACTCTTCAAATTGTATGAAATTTAGAAAAGAGAATTTAAATGTCAAAACAAAAATTCAATATTGTACTTAGCAAAATTGAAAAGCTGAATACAACTCACAGAGATGGACTATTTGTTCTCACCTTCTTACAACAACAGAACCCACCCCAAAAAGGCCTATCGAAAGACAACTGAAGTCAGTCAAATCTAGATTTACGGTATATACAGAATGCCAAACAAACTGAAAATAACATCGCTTTCAGCAAATCCATACATTTCTCAGAAAGGGGAGTCAAATATTCCTGAGTTCAGAGAATGCTGCTAGTACACTGAGTTTTCCACATTCATAGTACCCTGCTTTCACAATATAGGCACAGAGAACAAAGTCAGCACATACGGTCCAGCGTAACCTTAAACTAAAATTAGTAACCAGATATAAACTGGATGTAAATGTGGAGCATTTCTAGATTTTTCACTTCTAAATCCACATGGTAGTGAGTTCAAAAATATTCCTTAGTCTGTGTCAAGAACACAGCAAGTAAGTGGAAAAAGGGCACCTTAATACCAGTACTGATTTCTGTGTCTTCTCCTTCAGTCATTATCTTCTCTGTCACCCCAAAAAACAAAGCCCATCCAGAGTTGGGAAGGACGGAACAGATGATATGATTATACATAATCGGTTCCTTCTTTAACTATTTGGCTTTGCCGCGCTAGCAGCCTTACAGTAGACATTCCCTAATAACTGTGTAAAAGACTTCACAATCCTCTTGTTCCCCACAGCTGCCTCCTCTAATGCCTTTTAATATCCAGTTTTATTGTAATAGCAAAAATAATCAGAAATTTAAATATCTAATAAGATTACATAATAAAATATCCATTGAGTGGAATACTGTGCAACTATTAAAATTAATGTTATTAAAGATTATTTCATGCATTACAGTGTGAATGTATTTAATTTTACTCAACTGTACATGTAAAAGTAGTTAAAATGGTTAAATCAATATTATATATATTTTACTATAATAAAAAAGACAATTTGATAACATGGGAAATGCTCACAATGTATTGCGAGGTGTGTGTGTGTTTTGAGAGCAAGAGAGCACAGGCAGGGGGGAGCAGCAGGCAGAGGGAGAAGCAGAAGCAGGCTGCCCGCAGAGCAGACAGCCTGATGCAGGATTCGATCCCAGGACTCTGGGATCATGACCTGAGCCAAAGGCAGATGCTTAACTGACTGAGCCACCCAGACATCCCATATTGTGGGTTTTTTAAATTAAAATATTACAGTATGATGAAACAATATAGTATGGGAACCAATCATTAAACAAAGGGAATCGATCTCACTGGTCCACTGTATAAAATTTAGAAAAGCTCACAGAAAATATTAAAAACCTCCTTTATCATCCAGCTATAGCCACTGCTAATCACTATATATCCCTAAAATGGGATGGACCGATAGATATTGATCCCTACTAATGTCACCCTCTATCTACATTCCCTAATAATCTCTTCACCATCGGCAAATAACCCCCAGACCGTTATCTTCTCTTTTCTCATCAAATCCCACATATTTCAGGGCCCCTGGGTGGCTCAGTCAGTTAAGTGCTGACTCTTGGTTTCAGCTCAGGTCATAATACCAGGGTCCTGAGATCAAGACCTGCATCAGGCTCCTCCACGCTCAGCAGGGAGTCTGCTTCCCCTTCCCTCTGCCCCTCCTTCCTCCCTGACCCCCACTCATGCACTCTCTCAATCTCTCTCTAAAATAAATAAATCTTTTTTAAAAATCCCACACATTTCACTAATAGTTCAAACATCCTTCTTCCCTTACCTGCTATTTGTCTGAGTAAACAGCTAAAATATAACTGTGTGCTTACTATTTTACCTTTCTTTCTATCTATCTATCTATCTATCTATCTATCTATCTATCTATCTTATTTAATCCTTACAAATCCCCTGTGAAGTAGGTACCATTATTTTCCTTATGTTACATCTGATAAAACTGAGGTTTAGGGAGATTAGTCACTCAGGATGGTTCCACCATCCTCTAGTTAAATGATCTTGAAACCACATTTCAGATGCAAGTCAGCTAACTCCAAAGCCTGTGAGCATAGTTACTCAGAAAATACTTCTCACTTTTGTATAGGCACAAATAAAGATCTCGCCTCACAATCTAATAATAAATTCAAACTTAATTATAAATTTTCAGATTCATTAAACAGTCCTGTTGATCCGTTCCCAAATGCTCTGTCTCAGTGAGTAAAACTGGATTATTCAACTTCTATCACCATAGTTGTCGAATTAGAAAGACCTCTCTAGGGATGAAAGACCTATACACTGAAAAGTATAAGAAATTGATGAAATAAATAGAATACAAAAATAAATGGAACAAATGGACTGATGAATGGATAAAGAAGATGTGGCGTATATATACAGAATATTAAGCCATCAAAGAGAAAGAAATCTTGCCATTTGTAACTATGTGGATAGAACTAGAGGGTATTATGCTAAGCGAAATAAGTTAATCAGAGAAAGACAAATACCATATGATTTCACTCATGTGGAATTTAAGAAACAAAACAGGTGAACATAGGGGAAGGGAAGGAAAAATAAAGTAAGAGGAAAACAGAGAGGAAGGCAAACCATAAGAGACTCTTACTATAGGGAATAAACTGAAGGTTGCTGGAGGGGTGGTGTTTGGGGGATGGGGTAACTGGGTGATGGGCATTAAGGAGGGCACATGATGTGATGAACATTGGGTATTAAAGTGATGAACCACTGAATTCTACTGAAGAAATGAATAATACGGTATATGTTAAATTGAATTTAAATAAAAAAATTTTTAAATAAATAAATGGAACGATATTCTATGCTCATAGATTGGAAGAATTAATACTTATACAATATCCATACTACCCAAACAATCTATTGATTCGATGCAATCTCTATCAAATCCAATGGCATTTTTCACAGAAATAGAACTAGCAATCCTAAAACTGGTATGGAACTATAAAAGATGCAAAAAAAACCCAAAGCTTTCTAATATTGGAAGCTATAGTAATCAAAACATAAAAACAGTTACAGAGATCAACGAAATAGAATACAGAGCCCAAACTAAATCCACACATACGTGGTCAATTAATTTACAACAAAGCAGTCAAAAATATAGGGGAGTTTCGGGGCACCTGGGTGGCACAGCAGATAAGCGTCTGCCTTCGGCTCAGGGCGTGGTCCCGGCGTTCTGGGATCGAGCCCCACATCAGGCTCCTCCGCTATGAGCCTGCTTCTTCCTCTCCCACTCCCCCTGCTTGTGTTCCCTCTCTCGCTGGCTGTCTCTGTCGAATAAATAAATAAAATCTTTAAAAATATATATATATATATAGGGGAGTTTCTTCAGTAAATGGTGTTGAGAAAAATGGCCAGCTGCATGTAAAACAATGAAACAAGACCCCTATTTTGCATCATATTCACAAATTAGCTCAAAATGGATTGAAGATGTGAATGTAAGACCTAAGACCATACAACTGCTAGAAGAAAATATAGGTGCCAAGCTCCTTGACATTGGTCTTTTAGATTTGATACCAAAAGGAAAGGCAACAAAAGCAAAAATAAATAAGTGGGACTCCATCAACCTAAAAAGCTTCTGCACAGCAGATGTCAACAAAGGAAAAGGCAGCATACTCTATGGGAGAAAATATTTGCAATTCCTACACCTGATAAGAGCTTAATATCCACTGTATGTGAAGAACTCACACAACTCAGCCAAAAAAGAAACAATCTGATTAAATAGTGGGGAGACCTGAATAAACATTTTACCAGCAAAGACATGTGGATGGCCCAAGGACACATGAAAAGGGGCTCAGCATCACTAAACATCAGGGAAATGGAGAGCAAAATCACCATGAGATAACGTCTCCCAACAGTCAGAATAACTAGTATCAAAAAACAAAACAAAACAAAAAACACACGCAAACAAAGAAAACAAGAAATAACAAGTGTTGGTGAGGATGTGGAGAAAAGGGAACCGTTGTGTATGCTCGGTGAGAATATAAATTGGTGCAGCCACTATGGAAAACAGTGGGAAGACTCCTTAAGAATTTAACACTAAAACTACCATACGATCCAGCAATTCCACTTCTGGATATTTATTTGATGAAAATGAAACACTAACTCAAAAATACACATAATTCCCCATGCTCACTGCAACAATATTTACAAAAGTCAAGACACAGAAGCAATCTAACTGTCCATCGATGGATGAATAAGGAAGATGTAAGATATATGCACACATTAACACACATATATACACACACACACATATGGACACATACATACATATAAAACACACATATACATATATGTATATACAGACACATACACACAAAACGGAATATTATTCGGCCATTAGAAAAAAGGAAATCTTCCATTTCTGACAACATGGGCAGACATTTACAGCATTATACAGAGTGAACAGACAAAGAAAGTCAGACAAAGAAAGTCAGACAAAGAAAGATAAATACTGTATGATATCGCTTATGTGTGGAATCTAAAAACCAAACCAAAACAAAACAAAAGTTCATGGATACAGAGAACACACGCAGATTGCCTGAAGCAGGGTGGGGGGGTGGGCAAAATGGATGGAGGGGCTTAAAAAGTACAAACTCCCACTTACAAAATAAAGAAGTCGTGAGGATTTTACATACAGAATGGGGACTACAGTTAATAATATTGCATATTTGAAAGTTGCTAAGAGAATATATTTTCAAAGTTTTTATCACAAGAAAAAAATTTAGAACTATGTATGGTGATGAAAGTTAACTAGACTTGGTGTAACCACATTTTGCAATGTATATAAATATCGTATCATTGTGCTGTACAAATGGTAATTATATCTAACTTAAAAATATTTTAAAGATCTCTTTCAGTATCTGATCGGACAAGCAAACAAAAAAGAAGTCAATAAAGACATAAAATATTTAAAAAATATGATTAACCAACTTGAAAATACTGGCATAGCAAACACTATACCCAATGACAGAATACACTTGTGCTTGAGGGGATATGAATCACTTCGCAAAACAGAGTATATGCTAGCTCATAAAACAAGCATCAAACGTTTCACAGTAGCGTAACATATACAGTATGCTGACCATAAGGAAACTAAACAAGCACTCATTAATAAAAAGATAACTAGAGGGAAGCCTGGGGGGCTCAGTCCATTAAGTGTCTGCCTTCAGCTCAGGCCAAGATCTCAGGGTCCTGGGATCCAGCGCTGTGTCAGGCTCCCTCCTCAACAGGGAGTCTGCTTCTCCCTCTCCTTATGCGCCTCCCCCTCCCCTCCTCACAGCCCCCTTCATGCTCACTCACCTCTCTCACACTCTCTCCCATAAATAAATAAATAAATAAATAAATAAATAAATAAATCTTTTTTTTAAAAAAGATAACTAGAGAAGTTCTAAATGTTTAGAAATTAGGTAGGAGAAGAAAGGGATAAAGAAAGGGGGGGTAATCAGAAGGGGAATGAAGCATGAGAGACTATGGACTCAGAAACAAACTGAGGGCCTCAGAGGGGACGGGGGTGGGGGAATGGGATAGACTGGTGATGGGTAGTAAGGAGGGCACGTATTGCATGGTGCACTGGGTGTTATACGCAACTAATGAATCATCGAACTTTACATCGGAAACCAGGGATGTACTGTATGGTGACTAACATAATAAAAAAAAAATAATAATAAAAAAAGAAATTAGGAAACAAAAATTTAAGTTGTGGATCAAAGAAAAAATAACAATGGAATATTGAATAATAATGAAGAAACAATACATTAGAACTTGTGGTCACTGTATGCTAAATAATTTGAATTAAAAAAAAAACTTGTGGAATGTAGCTAAAGCAATGCTTAGATGATAATTTATAGGTCAAAATGGATAAAAAATAGAAATAGTGAAAAATATATAGTCAAGCTTTCATCTCAAGAAGTACTAGAAAACAAAAGGCAAAATAAGTTGAAAGAAAAAATATTAATAAGAGCAAAATAAACAAAATAGAAAGCAAATGTTCAACAAAGAGAAAAGCAATGAAATTATAAGCTCACTCATTGAAAAAATTAATAAAACCTCATAAAAATGGCTGAGGAACAAAAAACAGAAAAACCACAAATTATCAGTAACAGAAATAAAAAAGAGAACATTCTAAAGATTCTACAGCTTTTCAAAAGATAAAGGAAGACATTATAAACACACTTCTATCAATAAATTTCAAAATTTAGGTAAAAAAACCAATTATTTAAAAAATACAACTTAACAAAATTGACATGAAATGATATAAAAACCAGAATTTCCTCTACCCATTGAAGAAATTGAAACCGTAATTTAAAACTTTTCAGGAACAACAAAAACTCTAGCCCCAGAATTCAACAGCAAATTCTCCCAAATATTTTTTTTTTAATATTTTATTTATTTATGTGACAGACAGCCAGAGAGGGAACACAAGCAGGGGGAGTGGGAGAGGAAGAAGCAGGCTCATAGCGGAGGAGCCGGATGTGGGGCTCGATCCCTGCACGCCGGGATCACGCCCTGAGCCGAAGGCAGACGCTAAGCGACTGCGCTACCCAGGCTCCCCCCTCTCCCAAATATTTTTAAGAGAAAATACTACTATTCTTACAGAAGTTCTTTCAAAGAAGAGAAAAACACCTCCCAAAGCATTTTATAAGAACACCATTATCTACCTTAATACTAAAACCTGAAAGACATTTTAAGAAAAGGAAGTTGCAGGTCAATACCCCTCATGAACACAGTCCAAAATTTTTTAACAAGATTTTAGCAAAGTGAATCCAATAATTAAATAAATAAGACATCATAACCAAGTAGGGCTTGACATTTGAAAATAAATAAATATAACTTGACCATATTAACAAAATAAAGGACGAAAACCATGATTTCCTACACCTATTTAAAAAGGTGCAGAAAAAATGTGATAAATTTTAATTCTCATTCATGATTTTTAAAAATTACCTGCAAACTAGGAATAAAAGAGTTCAGAGGTAGAAAAGCTCTTAGGTAGAAACTGCCCACGTAACCTTCCAAATAAAATTTATATGGAAATACAAAAGTCCAAGGAACTTGAAGAACAAGAAAACCGGAGGACTTGTACACTCCTGTGTATGAAGACCCATTATGAAGCTCTGGTAATTAAGACAATATAGTCTTAAATCAATGGAAAAGAGCACAGTCCCATAATTACACACACATACACACAGAGTCATTTGATTAATTATAAGACACCAAATCAATTCAGTGTGGAAAAGGATAGTCCTTTTCGTAGAGGTGCTGGAGCAACTAAATAAAAACAAATCTGAAGATTATAAACATATATGAATGATAGGAGGAGAAAAAGTTGACCCCCCCCCACCTCAACTACTGAAAAAGTTAATTCATGGTAGATCACAGATCTAATATACAAACCAAAACAATATATCTTCTAGAAGAGATCATAGGACAGTCTTTTCATAACCTTGGAGCAAAGACCTTTTAAGTTGACCAGAATAAGCACTGATCATGAAAGAAAATATTGATAAATTGGACTTCATTTAAATTAAGCTCTCACACTGATCAAAGTTTACCACGAAAAGAGGCAAGCCACTAAGTACATAATGTATCTTCAAAGCCTCTACCCAAAGATGGAATAATCCAGACTATATTAAGGATTGTTACTTATCAACGAGAAAAAAAAAAAAAAAGACAACCGTATTTTTAATAGGTTACGAAAACTCTAAAGAACAAATGCAACTACCCAATAAACATAATTTAAAAACGCTCGATATAATTATTTAACGGGAAATGCACATTAAACCCACAATGGTAAAATTAAATAGACAATACCAAATGGCAAGAATGTGGAGCAATTAAACTCTCCAACACTATTCATGAAAACATAGCTGGTAAAACTATTTTGGGAAAATGCTTGGCAGCATCCAGTGAAGCTATGCATATACCTTCTATGTGACACACAAATTCCACTCCTGGGCACACGCCCAACAAGACTGAGTGCTTCTGTCCACTGAACAAATTATACAAGAATGTTGAGGGTGATCATTTCATAACTGCAAATACTGGAAATAATCCAAATGTCCTTCAACGGTAGAGCAGATAAATAAATTATGATATAGTCACACATTAGAATACAAGTCATCAATAAAAATGAAATTACTAACATACACAACAATATAGGTGAATCTCAGATAAACAACACTGAGCG
This sequence comes from Ursus maritimus, assembly GCF_017311325.1. NCBI lineage: Eukaryota > Metazoa > Chordata > Mammalia > Carnivora > Ursidae > Ursus > Ursus maritimus. The sequence goes on along the minus strand of NW_024426663.1, from coordinate 39,058,190 downwards.
AAAGAAGCCATATGCAACTGAGTACAATTTGTACAATCGTGATAAATGAAAGAATAGTGGTGTGTACTTGGGAAGGGCATGAGGAAGTCATGTAGGGTGTTGGAAACATTTTACATTTTTGTTTGGGTGATAATTACATTAGGAAAAAATAATGGAGCTTCCCACTAGGATGTGTGTACTTCAGTGTCATACAGCCCTTTTTTAAAAACGAACAAAAAACAGGGGCGCCTGGGTGGCTCAGTCAGTTAAGCGTCTGCCTCCAGCTCGGGTCATGATCCCAGGGTCCTGGGATGGAGCCCCGCATCAGGCTCCCCTGCTCATGCTCGCCCTCTCTCGCTCTCTCAAATAAATAAATAAAATCTTTTTAAAAAATGAACAAAAAATCAAATTGAAAATAATGCAGACACACTATGCAAGGCAGTAAAAAAACGGAGTACAAAAAGTGAGTAATACCAGAGTTCAGAGGACTCCCAGGAGAGTTACATCTAAAATGGAAAGTAAAGCCATAAGATTTGGACTGACTCTTGCATAGAGAGGAATGAGATAAGCACCAAGAGTAAGTATATGCGTAAACTATACAGGGAGGAAACATAGGCATATGCAATTGATGAGTATTTCAAGTAAAATGATACAGATCAGCGGTTTCTAAATTATGTCCTCAGACCAGCAACATAAACATCACCTGGCAACTTGGAAATTCAAATTCCCAGGCCCCATTCCAGCCCTACAGACTCAGAAACTGTGGGACGAGGCCCAGAAACTTGAGTTTCAACATATCCTCCACACGATTCTGACACATGAAACATTCGAGAACCACTGTTATGAAACACAGTGGAAAAAGAAAAATCTATGAAAGAAGGCCATAAATAGTTTCACTCCTTGGAAAAATCATGAAAACTTTTGGGATAAAATCAATATATTAAATGCAAAAGCAAAGGTACAAAAAAGAATTGTTCTGGGGAGGAGGTGATGAGTTTGATTTTGGACACAAAATGTATTGTTCAAGGAGATATCAAAGTGGGTTTGCTCAGCGAGTAGATCAAAATATAGGATTGAAAAAGAGGTCAGGTGAAACCATACAAATCCTAGAAGAGAACACAGGCAGAAACTTCTTTGACATTGGCTGTGGTAACTTCTTTCTGATATGTCTCTGGAGAAAAGGGGGACAAAAGCAAAAATAACCTAGTGGGACTACATCAAAATTAAAAGTTTCTGCACAAGAAAGGAAATTGTCAACAAAACCAAAAGGCAACCTCCTGAATGGGAAAAGATATTTGCAAATGACATTTCTGATAAACGGTTAGTATCCAAAATATATAAAGAACTTCGAAAATGCAACACACAAAAAACAAATAATCCAATTAAAAAATGGGCAGAAGACATGAACAGACATTTCTCCAGAGAAGACATCCTGATGCCCAACAGACACATGAAAAGATGCTCAACATCACTCATCATCAGGGAAATGCAAATGAAAAGTACAATGAGATATCACCTCATCAGTCGGAACGGCTAAAATCACCAACACAAGAGTTACTGGCCAGGATGTGGAGAAAAAGGAACCCTCTCGTGCTTTTGGTCAACCATTCTAGAAAACAGTGTGGAGTTCTCTCAGCACTACCCTATGATCCTGCAGTCACACTCCTACATATTTATCCAAAGAACACAAAAATACTAATTCAAAGGGATACATGCACCCCAATGTTTAGAGCAGCATTATTTACAATAGCCAAATTATGGAAACATTCCAAGTGTCCATCAACTGATGAATGGATAAAAGACTTAACACACACACACACACACACACACACACACAAATGGATTATTACTCAGCCATAAGAAAGAAGGAAATCTTGCCATTTGTGACAACATGGATAGAGCTAGAGAGTATTACACCAAGCAAAATAAGTCAATCAGAGAAAGACAAAAACTATATGATTTCACTCATATGTGGAATTTAAGAAACAAATGAGCAAGGGGAAAAATGAGAGGCAAATAAAGAAACAGACTCCTCACTATAAAGAACAAACTGATGGTTACCAGAGGGGAGGTGGGTGGGAGGATGGGTGAAGTAGGTGATTTGGATTAAGAAGTGTACTTGTGATGAGCACTGGGTGTTGTAATGGAAGAGCTGAATCACAATACTGTACACCAGAAACTAATATTACATGTATTTTAACTAAATGGAATTTAAATAAAAACTTAAAAAAAAAAGAGGTCAGGGCTAGGTAACTGATATAGGAATAGAATATACAAAGTAATTAATTCCAAAAAAATTTACAAATTGCTACACATTGCTAGTTCCTAGGGATACAAAGATAGAAAGAGACCCTACCATTATTGCCAACAATATGTAATCTACGTCAGAGCATCTCTACTTTCAATCTCAAGACTCCTTTCACTCTTAAAAAGTTACTGAGGACCCCAAAAAGCTTTTTCTTTTTTTTTTTTTTTTAAAGATTTTATTTATTTATTCGACAGAGATAGAGACAGCCAGCGAGAGAGGGAACACAAGCAGGGGGAGTGGGAGAGGAAGAAGCAGGCTCATAGCGGAAGAGCCTGATGTGGGGCTCGATCCCATAACGCCAGGATCACGCCCTGAGCCGAAGGCAGGCGCTTAACCGCTGTGCCACCCAGGCGCCCCTCAAAAAGCTTTTTCATATGGGTTATATCTATCAATATTTACTTAAAATTAAAATTGAGAAATTCAAATATGTACCTATTAATTTATTTAAATAACAATACCCCTACATGTATTTTTATGAAGAATTTCTTCCCAAAAGCAAAAAAAAAAAAAAAAGCCAGTGAATAATGTGGATTTCTGCACGTCTCTTTAATGTCTAGCTTAAGAGGACCAGCTGGAGTCTCATACCTGCTGCTGCATTCAATCTATGAAGAGAATGCTTTGGCTGAAGCCTGCGAAGCAAATCTGGTCTCCCACAGACAGGTAACTGGAAAAGTATTTCAATAAACTTTCCAGATAATTGTGGGTATTTTTCTTTGATATACCTCAAAACTCAGCCAGAGACAGTTTCTTAACAATCAGTTGCAATGTGATATCTGAAACCAAATGAAGAAACTTTTCAAACTCTACAGACAGGAGAAAATTAGAGTGAACAAGGCAAATAACATCTATTAAGACTGTTATTAAAATAGTTTTGGCTTTGAGGACCTTCAAAAGGATCTCACAGAGACTTCCAAGGATCCATTCCATTCTTTGGGAATATTTCACAAAAGCCAAAATTGTCAACATGGTGTACACAGCTTTGTATAATCTGATCCATGCTACTGCTCCGAGCTCCATCTTCTACCAAACTTCCTTCTGCTTCCTCTGCTCAGCCACTGTCACCTCCTGATGTTCATGGAACCCACCACGCACAGCTCTAACTCAAAATCTTTGACTTTTTTTAACTTCCTCAGCCTGAAACACTTTCCCCATAAATTACCACACGTCTCAAACTACCTCATTTCACTCAGCTCTGTAAAGGTGACCTGATTTGGAAATAGGGTCTTTGAAGATGTAATCAAATAAAGGTGAGGTCATTAGGGTAAGCCCTAATTCAATGACTGGTATCCATAACAGATGAGAAATTTTGACACAGAAACACAGTCGCCATGCGACGAAAGACACAGAGATCGTAATAATACACGTACAAACCAAAGAAGAGCAGGGATTGGCAGCCATCACCGGAAGCCAGGAGAGAGGCATGGAACAGATTCATCCTGAGAGCCCTTGGAAAGAGCCAACCCTGCCAACATCTTGATTTCAGACTTCCAGCCTCCAGAACTGTAGACGAATAAATTTCTGTTTCAGCCACCAAGTTGATGGTACTTTTGTTACAAAAGTATAAATAAGGAAGACGCTAATCTCTCATGCAAAAGTTCCCCAAATAATTTACGTAGCTACTTCACCCTCAAAGAATGAAAGCAGAACTCCCCACTCTCATGTAAGTGTAGGCTGCACACAGTGACTTCCTTCCAAAGAGTATAGTATGAAAGAGCAGTGTTGTGGAGATTAGCTTTATAGTAGAGAAACCCAACAAAGGTCAGTATCCCACAGTGATAAGTTCTGCGGATAATATGCAACAAGGATAAAATGTGATGACAATAGCGCTTTACCTCTATGGTCTTCCTTCTAAAAACTCATAACCCTAGTCTAATCATAAGAAAACCATGCAACCAATTTCAAGGACAGTCTACAAAATACCTGACCAGTACTCCAATAAACTGTCAAGATCATCAAAAACAAAGAAAGCCTAGAGAAATAAAATAAATTTTTAAATAAAGTTTATTAAAAAGAAAGCAATGGCCAAGAATCACTAGCATTTAGCTCACCACTAGTACCAACGCAGATTAAATTATAGAGTCATCATTCAGAGCCATTCTATCTGGTTCTGATTGTACCACACCTCCCACATTCTACCATTCAAAAAAGTATTCAGTGCACACTATGAACCACAGCAGACACCATTATGGGTGCTAAGAATTAAGTGATGGCTACAACCAAATCCCTTCTCAGAGTAGTTCACATTCCGATGTGCATGCACTGCATTTCTTGAACACGAAGATGTATGCAGGCTCCCACGTGATCCTCAACACACGATTCCAAGTACACAACCCAGAGGATCCACAACTAGACAGTCTTCAGTGAAATGCAGGCAAATCAGCCGACTCCTAATACAGGGTACTTGGCCAAAATGGTCAGTACCAGAATAAATGGGCTTTTCCTTACAGAAACCACAGGATTTAAAGATTTTTTCCTCAAGATACAGGTGAGCTATCCATGTACAAAAGAGTTTGTAGGAAAACAAGAATTAAAACACTAAAAAGAAAAAGGATAGTTGAGAGATGCATTTTGCCCAACTATTTGCTATTTACTTCAACCTACAAGGTAAATGCGTACCTCAAATAAAACCAATCTTTCCAACACCAATTCCCATCACACCAGCTACTCTGCCAGAAAGAGTTCAATGCTCTTGCTACCCAGTATTAAACAACAGGAGACCCCCTCCTTTTTCTGTATCTGTACACTGATACACACATCATTGAATGAGCAACTTGTCTTGTTCATTGCCCCTGTGCTGTCTCTCAAATCTACCCATTCCTTTCAGTTCTTATTGCCCCACAAAAGTCCCCATTGATTTCTCCTCTTTTTTCCCCTTTTTTATTTAAATTCAATTAATTAACATATAATGTATTATTTGTTTCAAGGGTACAGGTCCGTGATTCATCAGTCTCATATAATACCCAGTGCTCATTACAACACATACCCTCCCCCAATGTCCATCACCCAGTTACTCCATCCCTCCACCCCCCTCCACTCCAGCAACCCTCAGTTTGTTTCCTGTGATTAAGAGTCTCTGACAGTTTGTCTCCCTCTCTGGTTTTGTCTTGTTTCATTTTTCCCTCTCTTCCCCTATGATCCTCTGCCTTGTTTCTTAAATTCCACATATCAGTGAGATCATATGATAATTGTCTTTCTCCCATTGACTTATTTTGCTTAGCATAATATCTTCTAGTTCCATCCACGTTGTTGCAAATGGCAAGATTTCAATTTTTGATGGCTGCGTAATATTCCATTGTGTGTGTGTGTGTGTGTGTGTGTGTGTGTGTGTGTGTCCATTCAACTGTTGATGGACATCTGGACTCTTTCTATAGTTTGGCTATTGTGGACATCACTGCTATAAACACTGGGGTGTAGGTGCCCCTTTGGATCACTGCATTTGCATCTTTGGGGTAAATACCCACTAGTGCAATTGCTAGGTCATAGGGTAGCTCTATTTTCAACTTTCTGAGGAACCTCCATACTGTTTTCCAGAGTGGCTGCACCAGCTTGCATTCCTACTGACAATGTAGGAGGGTTCCCCTTTCTCCACATCCTTGCCAACATCTGCCGTTTCCTGACTTAATTTTAGCCATTCTAACTAGTGTGAGATGGTATCTCACTGTGGTTTTGATCTGTATTTCCCTGATGCCGAGTGATGCTGAGCCCTTTTTCCTGTGTCTGTTGGCCATTTTATATCTTCTTTGGAGAAATGTCTGTTCGTGTCTTCTGCCCATTTCTTGATTGGACTATTTGTTCATTGGGTGTTGAGTTTGATAAGGTTTGTATGGATTTTGGATACTAGCCCTGTATCTGTTATGTCATTTGCAAGTATCTTCTCCCATTCTGCCAGTTCTCTTTTGGTTTTGTCAAGTGTTTCCTTTGCTGTACAGAAGATTTTATCTTGATGAAGTCCCAGTAGTTAATTTTTGCCTTTGTTTCCCTTGCCTTTGGAGAAGTGTCTAGCAAGAAGTTGCTGTGGCCGAAGTTGAAGAGATTGCTGCCTGTGTTCTCTAGAATTTTGATGGATTCCTGTCTCACATTTAGGTCTTTAATCCATTTTGAGTCTATTTTTGTGACGGTATAAGAAAGTGGTCCAGTTTCATTCTTCTGCAGGTGGCTGTCCAATTTTCCCAACACCATTTGTTGAAGAGACTGTCTTTTTTCCATTGGATATTCTTTCCTGCTTTGTTGAAGATTAGTTGACTATAGAGTTGAGGGTCCATTTCTGGGTTCTCTATTCTGTCCCACTGCTGTGTGTCTGTTTTTGTGCCAGCACCATACTTTCTGGATGATTCCAGCTCTGTAATAGAGCTTGAAGTCCAGAATTGTGATGACACCAGCCTTGGTTTTCTTTTTCAACATTCCTTTGGCCATTCAGGATCTTTTCTGATTCCATACAAATTTTAGGATTGTTTCTTCCAGCTCTTTGAAAAATGCTAATGGTATTTTAATAGGGAATGCGCTGAATGTATAGATTGCTCTAAGTAGCATAGACATTTTAACAACATTTGTCCTTCTAATCCATGAGCACAGAATGTTTTTCTATTTCTTTGTGTCTTCCTCAATTTCTTTCATGAGTATTCTGTAGTTTTCTGAGTACAGATCCTTTGCCTCTTTGGTTAGGTCTATTCCTAGGTATCTTATGGTTTTGGGTGCAATTATAAATGGGATAAATTCCTTAATTTCTCTTTCTTCTGTCTTATTGTTGGTGTATAGAAATGAAGCTTATTTCTGCACACTGATTTTATATCCTACCACTTCACTGAATTCCTGTATGAATTCTAGCAATTTTGGGGTGAAGTCTTTTGGGTTTTCCACATAGAGTATCATGTCATCTGCAAAGAGTGAGACGTTGACTTCTTTGCTGATCTGGATGCCTTTTATTTCTTTTTGTTGTCTGATTGCTGAAGCTAGGACTTCTAGTACTATGTTGAACAGCAGTGGTGATAGCGGGCATCCCTGTAGTGTTCCTGATGTTGGGGGAAAAGCCCTCAGTTTTTCCCCACTGAGAACAATATTCGCTGTGGGCTTTTCGTAGATGGCTTTTATGATATTGAGGTATGGTCCCGCTACCCCTACAGTGTGAAGAGTTTTAAGCAAGAAAGGACGCTGTATTTTGTCCAATGCTTTTTCTGCATCTGAGAGGATCATATGGTTCTTGTCCTTTCCTTTATCTATGTAGTGTATCACACTGATTGATTTGTGGATGTTGAACCAACCTTGCAGCCCAGGAATAAATCTCACTTGGTCGTGGTGAATAATCTTTTTAATGTACTGTTGGATCCTATTGGCTAGTATTTTCTCCTCTTAACATATTTTCCCCAATCCAACATTCTCCACAAAAAACTACCCTTCATATTGCTAAAACGCCTGGAACGTCATGTCACACTTTTCTGATCATTCTCCAAAACCTGGACAAGTTTTTCAACTGCCAGCCCAGCACCCAAAGTTTTCTACCACTCCAAGTTTTATAGTCCACTACTCTGCTACATGAACACCCACTGTATCTCCCCATTTCCTAGTATTTTCTGTCTCTGAATCAGTGAGAGCACCGTCAGATGCTGTCCAACCTCCTAACTTTACAAAAGGTAAATGAACTCAGAAGGTTCCAACACCTTGCCCTGCCCCAACACAAGTGGCAAAAACAAACAGAAATCCAAACCTACATCCCATAAACACTAACTCTGAAATGTTTCTCATCTCCACTTCCACATCCTATCTTTAAGTTCAGTCAAATGCCATCCTTGATCATTTCAGGTGTACTGGTTTTTAACAGTCTTGGCAAAGGAGAAAGAAAAGCCATGCTAACAAAATTTAGTTGCTCACTATTAGTAGTTTTAGATGTCTCCCTCACTCCTGGCAATTTCATAATATGAAAAAAAAATTAACTGACAGGAGGTATTCACACAAACTAGACACAGGGATCAATCCTTTGCATAGATTTCCTCACTTAATCTTGCTGAGGAAAAAACAATCCTTTTCACAAATGATGGAAAAGTTCCAAGACAAGTATAAGCCCTTGTCTAAGATCACACAAATCGTTAGTGGAAAAGCTGAATTTGAACTCAGGTTTGGATTAAACATATTAATGGCATTTCCCTTTGCTCACATTTCAATGTAAGGTTTTTACTCCCTTATTAACACGTGCAGACTCCACTCCCTGTTTTTTCCCCTTGTTAGGCTTGCCTCTAACAACCAGCCTGGAAAACCATGATGACTTACTCACTGGGACCACCATTACCAGGACTATGGGAGCTGACACGGCATCCCATGGTCTGTGTGGGAGAAGCCCTCACAACGTCCAAGGCTTTTTCACCAGGTTTCCAGACTCACCACCCCCATTTCCCCTCCAGGACTGGGCAGGGCGGATGGCAGCCCACAATAGCGGTGCCTCCTACAGGCTTCTCCAGCTTTCAGTCTACATTGTGAAGGTCACTGAAAAGAAAGATGCTGGAGTTGTGAGACCTGTGTCTCCTGCACCAGCCCGCCGGATCACTGGAGAGCGCTCAGCCTCCAGCTCTGAGGGCAAAGGCAGTGCCACTGTGGAAACTCCCTAGGGGCCTCCATTTCTCAGGCAAGGACCTAGCAGTGACCTCCAGGACATGCTCAGTCTTGGCAGCCCAGCTCACCAAGCAGGACCGGGCCTCCAGACACCAATGGACCGACGCCAGTTTAGAGAGTCCTGACCAAGGGGCTGTGGGGCCCTTGAGGGCTTAAGGGTAACACGGATGTCCCTTCTTCTCTTCCTGGGATGTGTGAAACAGTTCTCAAACTAGCGAGCTCTCGGTTCACAGAGTGCTGTCAAAGCTCATTGCATTAAAATACTACTGGGCAAACATTTTTGTCTAGGAACCTCATACCTCTTCTAAGAATTTTGCCCTCTTCACAGGAAAACAGCCCATTAGTCAAGAACTCTTTCAGTAAAACATTTTCAACATACATTTCCCGGGTTATGACTCTATCTAAAGGGTCCTTCAATTTGTCAGTTAATTCTGCATAATTAAATACCATTATTTCATGCAGGTGTGGGGCTGAGGATAAAACTAGCATAATAAATACAGCTTCTGGGATGCCTGGGTGGCTGAGTCAGTTGACTGCCTGCCTTCGGCTCAGGTCATGATCTCAGAGTCCTGGGATCAAGCCCTGAGTTGGGCTCCCTGCTCAGCAGAGACTGCTTCTCCCTCTCCCTCTGCCTGCCACTCTGCCTACTTGTGCTCTCTCTAGCTCTCTGTCAAATAAATAAATAAATAAAATCTTTTAAAAAATAAAATAAATACAGCTTTTGTCCTCAAGGAGACTATACTGGATGCCTTCAGTGGACATCCCCCTGGTCCCATTCTTTTCAGGCTTTGCCATAATCCTGGTGGCCCCTTTCTGCCTCTACTGTAATTCTAATTTCCACTTTTACTTAAAAATGTAGGCTCTCCACAATTTGTTTTCTGATTTACCACGTGATACTTCAGGACTAGTTTTCTATCACATCTATTATTGTAACTCAGAAATACTGTCTTCTCTTGTGGTGTGGGCTCTGACATTCTCTGTGAGAACAGGCTAAAGGGAAAACTAATGCTTGTATTGAATTCTATTTTACAGATGGAATCCCAGTTAATCAGTAAGTACTCCCAGAGTACTGCAAGGCCTTGGAATATTGCCAGTTGGTCATTTGTTCAATTGAATCTGGATTAAATGGATACATCTAGAAGAATACAAAGTGCCAAATTTGATAAAATAAGAAAAATAAAGCTTGAATAAATAAGTAAACATTAAGGAAATTGAAGTGATGGCCAAAGATCTCTCCTTCCAAAAAGCCAAGAATGTTTAACAGATGAGTTGCACAAAACTGCTCAGCTTACTGCATGAGGCCAGTGTAATTATGATTCCAAAATCAGATAATACTACTAAAAGAAGAAAAATATATATGCTTTTCATTTATGAATGTGGTTTTAAAATTATTTCAACAATAACTAATAGTACTTTTCAAAATTACATTTTTTAGAGTTCCTACATTCCCAAGAATGTAGATGTGATTTAGCATCAGAAAAATTATCGATGTAATTCACCATATTAATATGTTGAAATATAAAACTGAAATCATTATGGCAAATGATGGGGGGAATTCTATTAAATTAAATGGTATCTATCATGAAAAATTCATAAAAATCTAAGTAATAAAGGGACGTTTTTCAGCTTGGTGAACCAACAACAGAATGTTACATAGTAAACTAACTCTAAATACATTCCTGATAAGATCAGAAATAAGACAACAGGGGCGCCTGGGTGGCTCAGTCATTAAGCGTCTGCCTTCGGCTCAGGGCGTGATCCTGGCATTCTGGGATCGAGCCCCGCATCAGGCTCCTCCGCTGGGAGCCTGCTTCTTCCTCTCCCACTCCCCCTGCCTGTGTTCCCTCTCTCTCTGGCTGTTTCTCTGTCAAATAAATAAATAAACTCTTAAAAAAAAAAAAAAAGAAATAAGACAACGGTGACCCCATGACCAACACCACCAACACCCCATGACCAACACTGATTAACAGATTATTGAAGGTCCTGTAAAACACTATATATAAGGGGGGGGGGAAGGAGACAGCAAAGCAAGATACAATGCAAGGGAGAAAATAATTAATGCGATACAGCAGATTATGCGAATAAGTGACACAACCTACATGATCCCCTCAACAGACAGAAATCACTGGACTAAATCCAGTGCGCATTTCTCAAAAATGAGAAAGAGAAATGAACTTCCTCAACTTGATAAAGAGCCTCTCTGTAAAATCTAAAGTTAGTATTGTACTTAATGTTAGGAGTTGGAATTTTCACCCCCTGAGATTAGGAACAATGCATGGATATCCACTCCTACACTCTGATTCGGCTTTCAAATGGCTGTTCTAGACAATATAATCAGTCAATAAAAAGAAAAAAAAAAAAGCCAGATTGTAAAGAAAGAAGTAAAACTCTTTAATTGTGTACAATGTAATCCTGTTTGTAAAAAAAAAAAAAAAAAAATCTTAATAAATCCACATACAAAATGACTATTTGAACTCATAAAGGTCAGCAAAAGTAAAGGACACAAGATCAGCTTATAAAAATCAATCTTATTTCTATATACTACAAATGATCAAACTATAAAAAATAAATTCCATTCATAATAGCATCAAAAATAACAAAATTCTGACAGTAATGTGGCAGTTGGTAGAGTAGGAAGAGCCCGAGCTCTCAAGGACCCACAGAGGCAACAACTACATGTAATGCAACTCACTAGGAAAACAAGCTGAGATGGGCACGGCAGATCTTTCACAGCTAAAGGCATAAAGAGAAAAACCCCATTGAGAAATACAGGAAGGAAAGAGGCAAGGTAGGGAAACAAACCCCCAGCAGAGTAGCAACCCACAAGCAGGAGGTATACCACAGGTATGGAGGCACAACCTGAGAAGCAAGGGGATCAAGCCTGAGTAGGGTTGGCTCTGGGCACCTGCAGTGGGAAGAGAAGCTCCCATGAAATACGGCTTTGAAAATCAGTGTGGCTTAATTCTAGGAGGACAAAAGGGCCATAGGAAACTGAGTCTCTGCTCTTAAAGGGCCAGCATGCTATATCACTTAGCCAGAGGCCCAGCACAGAAGGAGCAGTTTGAAAAGCACCTAGGGTATACATGAAGAAAATGTATTGACTCATTTTAGGACATGTGCTAGAAGGCCAGGGATCTAATAGGAACATTCCCTGGGAAGAGAAGTGCTAATGTGTGCCATTTTCTTGTTCTCCTTCAGCCTAACTAGCTGGATGCTTGTGGAACCAGCTCTGACACTCTCCATCTACCCTGCTGGCATTGCTTGCCCCACCGTGCATTCCCCTTTGAGCCCACCCCACCCAAATGGCCACTCTATCAGGCACCCCTCCAAAGAAGCTCCAACCCCAACACATTCAGCTGGCAGCCCCACCCAGAGCAAGCACCTTCAAGAGAAATTCCTGCCCGGGCTTTGGCATCCACCAGTGCCTCCACATTAGCTACAGCCAGGCCTTTCACTCAGCCCTGCCAGGAGCTAACCCTGCTCACCAGTGAGCACATAGTGTTGCTCTGGTCTTCACAGACAACCAGGCTGATGGCCAACCTTGCCAAGTGGGCATCCTTAACAGTTGTGGCTGACCCACAACAGGAGGGTGCATATAGCTCACAAAGGGTATACCAGTGGAGCACCTGGTTGTGGTGAGCAGGGGGACAATGTCACTGAGCCAGAGATCATACGGCCACTCACTACTTTCAAGACCAGGAGACACAGCTGATCTACCTAACACAAATGGTCAAACAAAACTATGAGACAGAGGAATATAATTCGAATAAAAGAACAAGACAAAACCACAGAAAAAGAGAAGCAAAACACAGATAAGCAATCAATCTAATAAAGAGCTCAAAGTAATGGTCATAACGATAGTCACCAGACTTGAAAGAATGGATTAACTCACTGAAAACTTCTACAAAGAGATAGAAAATGTAAAAAAGAACTAGTCAGAACTGAAGGATAAAATAACATATATAAAAAACACACTAAAGGGAATCAAAAGCAGATTAGAGAATGAAAAAGAACACATCTCAGAGCTGGATGACATGGTAGTTTAAACCAACCAAGCTGAAGAGAAAAAACAAAAAAAAGAATTTAAAAAAGTGAAGATAAAGGCCCCTCTGCAACACCATCAAGTGTACTAACATTCATTTCTAGGGATCCCACAAGGAAAAGAGGGAGAAAGAGGGCAAAAAACTTATTTGAAGAATAGCTGAAAATTTCCCTAACCTGGAGAAGGAAAAGAACATCTATGGTGAGGAAGCACAGAAAACCCCAAACAAGATGAACCCAAAGAAGTCCACAATTCACATAATAATAAAAATGTCAAAGATTAAAGGTAAGGAGAGAATGTGGAAAACAGCAACTAGTTGCATACAATGGAAACCCCCCAAGTGTCTTGGCTGATTTTTCAGCAGAAACTTGACAGACAAGAAGAAAGTGGCATAATATATTCAAAGTGCTCAAAGGGAAAACTTCCAATCAAGAATACTTAACTTGGCAGGATTATTATTCAGAATTGAAGAAAATATAAAGAATTTCCTGGACAAACAAAAATCAACGGTGTTCATCACCACAACACTGGCCTTACAAGAAATGTTAAAGGGACCTCCTCAAGCAGAAAAGAAAAGGTCCTAACTATAACTCAGACAAATATAAAAGGAAAAAACGTCACTGGTAAAATCAAACATACAATAAAGGTAGTAGATCAATCACTTATAAAGCTAGGAGGGTTAAAAGACAAAAGTGATCAAGTAAATTTTATCTACGAAAATTAGTCAAGGGATATGCCAAATGAAAAGATGTAGAATATGACATCATATATATAAAACATGGAGGAGGTAGTAAAATGTAGAACATATTTGTACTTAAATGACCATCAACTTAATATAGACTGCTATGTACACAGAATGTTATATATCAATTTCATGGTAACCACAAACCAAAAACCTATGACAGATACACAAAAAATAAAAAGGAATCCAAATGTAACACAAAACAAAGTCATGAAATCACAAGGGACGTGAACAAGAGAAGAACAGAGAATGACAAAAATAACCAGAGTACAATTACCAAAATGGGAGTAAGTACATACCTATCAATAATTACTTCAAATGTAAATGGATTAAATGCTCCAGTCAAAACACAGAGAGTGACTGAACGCATAGAAAACAAACCCCACCTATAGGCTGCTTACTAGACACTTATTTCAGACCTAAAGAGACATAGAGACTCAAAGTGGAAAAAAAAAAAATCAGAAAAGACAGTCTACACAAATTAATGCCCCCCCCCCAAAAAAAAAGTCAGGCCAGCAGTACTCCTATCAGACAAAATAGATTTCTAAAAACAACCCTAACAGGAGTGACTGGGTGGCTCAGTTATTAAGCGTCTGCCTTTAGCTCAGGTCATGATCCCAGGGTCCTGGGATCAAGCCCCGCATCAGACTCCCTGCTCAGCAGGAAGCCTGTTTCTCCCTCTCCCCCTCCCCCTCCTTGTGTTCCCTCTCTTGCTGTCTCTGTCAAATAAATAAAATCTTATATAAATAAATAAATAAATACATACATACATACATACATACAACCCTAACAAGAGACAAGGGTGTGACGTAATAGTTAAAAAAAAAAAAAGCCAATCCAATCAGAAACTATAACAATTGTAAATATTTATGCATCCAACATAGGAACACTTAAACATATAAGGCAAATACTAACAGACATAGAGAGAAAATGACAGTAATACAACAATAGTGGGGACTTTAACACCTCACTTACATCAATGAATAGATAATCCAGACAGAAAATCAACAAGGAAACAGTAGCTTAGGAGGGCATATTAGACCATATGGCCCTAACAGATATATACTGAAAATTCCATTCAAAAATAGCAGAAAACAGGGACACCTAGCTGGCTCAGAAGCATCTACTCTTGATCTCAGGGTCATGAGTTTGAGTCCCATAATAGGTATAGAGATTACTTAAATGAATAAAATCTTAAAACATAGCAGAAACAATATTCTTTTCAAGTGCACATAGAACATTCTGCAGGATAGATCACATGTTAAGCCACAAAACAAGTCTGAATAAATTTGAGAAGATTTAAATCATATCAAGCATCTTCTCTGACTATAATGTTATGAATCTAGAAATCAATTACAAGAAAAAATCTGAAAAAAAATACACATGTGAAGCCTAAACAACATGCTACTAAACAACGAATGGGTCAAAGAAGAAATCAAAAAAAAAAATTTAAAAATTCCTAATGACAAATGAAAATGGAAACACAAGAGTTCAAAAAGTTTGGGACACAGGAAAATCAGTTTTAAGAAGAAACTGTTAAGCTATACAGACAAACCTCAAGCAACACCAAAAATCCCAAATAAACAATCTAAATTTATACCTAAGGAAATAAAAAAAGAACAAATAAAGCCCAAAGTTAGTAAAAGGAAGCAAACAGCAAAGATCAAAGCAAGAATGACAGAGACTAAAAAAACAATAGAAAAGATCAATGAAACGAAGAAGTGGTTCTTTGAAAACATAAACTGATAAACCTTCAGCCACATTCATCAAACAAAAAAGAGATGACTCAGGGCGCCTGGGTGGCACAGCGGTTAAGCGTCTGCCTTCGGCTCAGGGCGTGATCCCGGCGTTCTGGGATCGAGCCCCACATCAGGCTCTTCCGCTATGAGCCTGCTTCTTCCTCTCCCACTCCCCCTGCTTGTGTTCCCTCTCTCGCTGGCTGTCTCTATCTCTGTCGAATAAATAAATAAAATCTTTTAAAAAAAAAAAAAGAGATGACTCAAATAAAATCACAAATCAAAGAGAAGTTCCAACGGACACCTCAGAAAAACAAAGAATTATGAGAGACTAGTATGAAAAATTATATGCCAACATATTGGGCAACCTAGATGAAATGGACAAATTCCTAGAAACATACCATTTTCCAAACCCAAATCAGGAAGAAATAGAAAATCTGAACAGACTGATTCCTGCTACTGAAATTCAATGAGTAATGAAAATTTTCCAACAAATAAAAGTCCAGGACTAAAAAGCTTCATGGGTGAATTTTATCGGACATTTAAGGAAGAGTTAATACCTACCCTCTCAAACTATTCCAAAAACAGAAGAGGAAAGAATGCTTCCAGATTCTTTAAGGCCAGTTTCACCCTGATACTAAACCCACACAAAGATACTACCAAAAAAATTACACACCAATATACCTGATGAACATAGATGCAAAAATCCTCAACAAAGTATTAGCAAACTACACGCAATAATATATTTACAGGATCATTCAACGAGATAAATAGTATTCATTTGGGGATGCAAGGATAGTTCAATATCTGCAAATCAATCAATGTGATATACCACATGAACAATATGGATAAAAATCATAGGATCATCTCAATAGATGCAAAAAAGCATTTGACAAAATTCAACCTCTGTTCATGATAAAAGCTCTCAACAAAGTTCATATATAGGGAAGATACCTCAACATAATAAATGTTATATATGAAAAAATCACAGCTAAAGCCCTATTCAATGGTGAAAAGCTGGCAGCTTTTCTTCTAAGATCAGGAACAAGACAAGGATGACCCCCTCACCACTTGTATCCAACATATTACTGTAGATTCTAACCACAACAATCGGAAAAGAAAAAAAAATCCAAATTTGTAAGAAGTAAAATTGTCACTACATGCAGATGACATGACACTATATACAGAAAACTCTAAAGACTCCACCACTATTAAAACTAATAAATGAATTCAGTAAAGATGCTGGATACAATAACAATATATAGAAATCCTTCAGATTTTTATACATTAATAATTACTAGGAAAAAGGGAAATTAAGAAAATAATCCCATTTACAATAGCACCAAAAAGAAAAAAATACCTAGAAATAAATTTAACGAAGGTGGTGAAAGACCTGTACTCAGAAAACTTTAAGACACTGCTGAAAGAAATTGGAGACCACACAAATGGAAAGATACACCATGCTCATTGATTAGAATTAAAATGTCCATACTACCCAAAGCAATCTACAGATTCAATGCAATCCCTATCAAAATACCAACAGTATTTTTCAAAAAACTAGAATAATCCTAAAATTTGTATGGAACCACAAAAGACCCTAAAGAGCCAAAGCCATCTTGAGAAAAAAGAACAAAGCAGGAGCTACAAATCTCATATTTTAAGTTATATTACAAAGCTATAGTAAACAAAAAAGTATGGTATTGGCACAAAAACATGTACATAGATCAATAGAACAGACTAGAGATACCAGAAATCAATCCACACTTATATGATCAATTAATTTATGACAAAGTAGGCAAGAATATACAATAAGGGTAAAGATAGTCTCTTCATAAATGGTGCTTGGAAAACTCAACAGCTACATGCAAAACAATGAAATTGGACCACTTCCTTACACAAAAATAAACTCAAAATGGGCTAAAGACCCAAATGTAAGATGTGAAACCATAAAACTTCTAAAAGAACACATAAGCAGTAATCTCTGGGACATTAGCCGTACTTTTCTGGATATGTCTCCTCAGGAAAGGGAAACAAAAGCAAAAATAAACAATTGGGACTACATCAAACTATAAAGCTCTTGCACAGTAAAGGAAATTATCAACAAAATGAAAACGCAATCTACTGAATGGGAGAAAATATTTGCAAATCATCTATCTCATAAGGGGTTAATATCCAAAATATTTCAAGAACTCACACATCTCAAAACCAGAAAAACAAAAAACCCCCCAAATAACCCAATTAAAAATGAGAAGATGACCTGAATACACATTTTTCCAAAAACAAAATACAGATGCTCAAAAGACACATGAAAAGGTGCTCAACATTACTGATCGTCAAGGAAACACAAATCAAAACCACAATGAGATATGGCTTCACACCCGTCAGAATGGCTAGAATCAACAGGAGAAACAACAAGCGTTGGCAAGAATGTAGAGAAAAAGGAACCCGCATGCACTATTGGTGGGAACGTAAATTGGTGCGGCCAGTGTGGAAAACACGGTAGAGTTTCCTCAAAAATTTTAAAATAAAAATATCATGTAATCCAATAAGTCACTTTGGGGTATTTGCCCAAGGTAAATGAAAACACTAGTTCGAGAAGATACATGCACCTCTATGTATTGTAGCATCATTTATAAGAGCCAAGGTATGGAAACAACCTAAATGTCCATCAGCAGATGATGGATAAAGAAGATGTGGCATTACATAGACAATGGACTGCTACTCAGCCAAAAAAAAGAATGAAATTTTGCCATTTGTGACAATCTTGGTAGACCTAGAGGTTATTAGGCTAATGAAATAAGTCACACAGAGAAAGACAAATACCACATGATTTTACTTATATGTGGAATCTTAAAAAAAAAAAAAAGAATAAACAACAACAACAAAGCCAGACTCATATACACAGAGAACACATTTGTAGGTGCCAGAGACAAGGAGGCGGGGAGACAGGTGAAATAGTTTAAGGAGATTATGAGGTAAACTTGCAATTACAAAACAGCTAAATCACAGGAATAAAACATGAGCATAGGAAATATAATAATATTGTAATAACTTTGTACAGTGATGGACAGTAACTAGACTTACTGCGGTGAAATTTTATAATGTATATAACTGTTGAATCACTATGTTGTACACCTGAAACCAATGTATGTCAACTATATTTCGACTAGATACACAAAAAACTGGGCGCCTGGCTGGTTCAGTCAATAGAGCATCTGACTCTTGATCTCAGGGTTGTGAGTTCAAGCTCCTTGTTGGGTGGAGAAATTACTTACAATTATTTAAATTCTCAAAATAAACATGTATTTTGGGGCACCTGGCTAGACCAGCCCACAGAGCATGTGACTCTTGATCTCAGGGTTTTGAGTTCAAGCCCCACATTGAAAAATGGAACTTACTTAAAAATAAATAAATAACTAAAAAAAAAAAAGACCTACAATTTTTTAAAAAATTGGAAATTTAAAAAAGAATAAAATACTCAGAAATAATTTTTTTAACAAAAAAATGGAAGACTTGTACATCGAAATTTACAAAACACTGAGGAAAATTAGAGAAGATCAAAGTAAGTGGAGAGGGACATTTCAGGTTCATAGATTTGAAGACTCAATATTATTAAAATGTCGTTTCTCTCCAAACTGATCTATAGATTCAGTATAAACTGAATCAAAATCCCTGCAGGCTCTTTTGCAGAAACTGACAAGCTGATTCTGAAATTTATACGGAACAGGAAAGGATCTAAACTGCCAAAAAATTTTGACAAACAAGAACATTTATTTTTAGTTCATTGAACACATTTTCCTTTAATTCTATGAATATATTTATAATAGTCGCTTTGAAGTCTTGATCTGCTAAGTCAACATCTGGACCCATTTGAAGTCATTTTCTACTGAATCCCATTTTTCTGAGTATGAGTCACACCTTCCTGTTTCTTTGCATGTCTAGTAATATTTGGTTGGAAACTAGACATTATATAACGATGTTGTAGGGAACTGTGTTGTGTTCGTCTGCAGATTGTTGCCTTTTTGTTCTACCGGGTAGTTCACTTGCCTGGATTGAAACTGGAAACTTAGTCTTTCCTGCTACTGCGGATACATCCGTTCTAATCCTACAGTTTGCAGTAATTGCTGGTCAGCGCACCCTGTGCCTCAATGTTTTTGAAAGTTTTGGAAGTTATTTCACCATCATCCAAGGATTTGGACAGACATTACACTTCTATCTGAGAGATCACCCTAAAGTTTCCTTGCTTCTAGCCAACCCACCCTCCAACCAACTTCAAAATAATCTGCCAACCTCAGGCTCTGTCTTCCAGTTGGTTGTATTCTTAGACTTTCAGCTTTCTCTTACCCAATCCGCACACAATTGGAAAATGTACTTGCTTTAAAAACAAACGAACAAACAAAAAAAGCTGGCCGTAAATTCGTGGGTACTTTTTTAAGCTCTTTCAAGACTCCTTTTTGCTGTCTCCCCTGGGGTCCCTACGCATGGGTAATTTGGCTGTCAGCCAGGAATTTAGCAGAATTGATACTCAGATTTTGGTCTTACTCTTTATTACAGAATTTCTCCTCGTACTTCCACCTAGTTTTTCAATGATAAAGTGTGATCTGGCACCCTGAGCTGGTAAGGCAGTGGTTTACATCTGTAGCTCTTCTAACTCTGTAGCTGTGGGGGTTAGGAATAAGGCCAAACCCTTCTCATGCCAAATCACAACCTTGAAATTCTTAACTCTTCCACTTGCAGTTTTTTCAAGAGAAAACTTTCCTCTGGCTTCTATTTCAGATGCTCACAGTACCCTTAATCTACTGCATTTTAAAATATTTTATCCAGCTATTATAATTATCACCTGTAGTGTGGTTCACATAATTACATCACTCCATAGCCATTTACTAGAAGGTTCCCCTCCTCTCTTTTACTTTAAATTTCTCAATTTTTTTTTGAAGTTCTTTTAAGTGCTATCAAGGCTCATCTTTAAAGGCATTATTAAACTGATTTCTATTAAAAATAGAAATCACACAAAATTGCTACACAATATATTTACTTCTCCCTGTTTGAGACCATTGCTGGGAGCATGCTGAATGGACTCAGGACGTTTAAATGGCTTAGAGAATTTGAAAACAAGAACAAAACCAACTTAAAGTTGGTCTGCTTTTTATTATTGCCCTGCACTAGTAATTCTAAACAATATCACTGATTAAATACAACTCCCCTCTCTTCTGGTATGAAGTATGCCATTGTTGTGGTAAGCACATTTTAACCCCCATCCCCCTCCCCTCTAATTCTCAGTCTTTCCTAACAAGGTATGAGATTTGAGGTCTGGATTATTATTGTACTACTGTATTTACACCATATAACTTCTTCTTCAAAGTAAATTAATATCAGGGTGTATTATAATTGCTTACAAACAGCTTTGTTTGAGCTGGTTTCACTGCTCACCCCGCCCCCTTTTTTTTTTGGCATGTGTATTTCTCAGCTTTGGTTAACAAAGTGGGAGGCTTGAGGTCTGGATTATTACTATAGTGTTATATTGACACCACACACTGCCTCTTTCAAGATTAGTTATATAACTAGATCAATAGCAACTCTTCATATTTAGCTTTTTTATACTTTCCCACTCTTGAATGCTTCTTCTTTATCAATAATTTTACCAAGAAAAATAGGTCATTACATATAATAAAATATCTTTATTTCACTCTCAGATGTAAAAACCAGCTGGGTATAAAATTTGGAAAATACAATCTTCCCCCATTATTACTACAGACCTTATTCATTGTCCTCTGATACATAATATTGCAAAAGAATTATGAGGTCAGCCCGATTTTTGTTCCTTTGTAATTAAGGTTTTTATTTTTAACTCTGAGCCTATAGGATATT
The DNA here is from genome assembly GCF_017311325.1 of Ursus maritimus. Lineage (NCBI taxonomy): Eukaryota > Metazoa > Chordata > Mammalia > Carnivora > Ursidae > Ursus > Ursus maritimus. The sequence goes on along the minus strand of NW_024426663.1, from coordinate 39,036,915 downwards.
TTTAGTCTAATATTAGAAATATTTTACAAGCTTATGTTTTGGGGTAGATCTCTTATTTATTTTTACTGGAATGCAATGGGTTTTTTTCGAACTGTATACTTTAGATGAGAGATTTAAGATTCGCTTAGGGAGCACTAAAAAAGCTGCTAAAATTTCAGTGGCAGAGTAAAAACTGAAGAGGGAATTTACTTAGAAGAGGAGTTTAAGTTTCCCCAGGGGAATCTGACAATTGGAGAAGAATTTGTATTTCCTAATTTTAAACTTTAGGTAATTTATACTGCTAATTTTATATTATTTGTACTGTATTATTATCTGATGATATCTGATGTGGGAACGTTGGGGTTTGGAGTCAACAGTCAAGAAAGAATTCTTAAGACATCTTCGGTGCAGAAAGGTGGTTTTATTAAAGAACAGGGACAGGATCCATGGGCAGAAAAAGCTGCACTGGGGTCATGAGGAGTGGCTGAATATATACTTTCAAGTTGGGGGGGTTGCGGAGAGCATAAATCTCTAAGGAATTTTAGAAGCAAGATTTCTAGGACCTTGTTAGGAAAAGGCCATTTATTACTGTTTAGTAAAAACTGAGTCATGAGACCCTTCAGATGTCTATCAGTGGGCCATATGCTTGGAGGAGGACTACCAACATGTGTCTTGGGGGATAGAGATAAAGGAAGTTTCCAAAAGAATTTTTATATGTTAAAGGAGACTTACAGGATCCTGGAAATAGGGATAATGTTAAGCTAAGATTACCTTTTGCCTTTAGCAAAGTATCAAGATCGAGGCAGTTGAGTTCCTAGAGGAAGGTCACTCTGCCTGTCTCAAGGATTTGTCAGTGGGCTGTAAGTTGTAAGGAAATTTAATATTTTTCTTCTGCCTTTGTTTCCTCCATCAATTTCCTTGTTCTAGAAGTTCAGTGAGACAATGTTACCGACCGTAAGTTCAGATAGGAAATACAACTGGAGGTGAATTCTTGGCCTAGTGTTTAAGGAAGCCTCAAATTACTTATTAGTTTAGATCATTTCAGAAATTTCGGAGGACAACCCTAATAGGAAGGAAGAGTGTCAAAAACTGAGGAAGGAACCACACAAAGCTATGGAAAAGAATTCTCTTATATTCCTTTGAACTTTTTCTCTCAAAGGAAATAAACCATACCGGTGATAAACCAATGGTCAAATTTCAAGCCTGTTAGTTAAGATTAAAAAAAATTTTTTTTTAAATTTTAAAGCATAGGAATGTTGGCCTCTAGAGAGAAGAAACTGAATGCTCTTCTCCAAAGAGAGAGAGACAGACAGACACACACACACACACAATTTCATGCCACCCTCAAAAAAAGGCTGTTACCACTGACCAGACATAGGGACATTTCATTGACCACTTCCACTCGCTAGTGATCACTCTACCCAGTTAAGAAGATAAACAGAGATGTGGACACTTTTACCATCTTTCATCCTACCACGTGAATGGAATATTTAAAAGCACTGTGCTGGCTCAGCCAGCCTTCACCTTTTCTCTGCCTTTTTTAGACTGTCTTCCTCCCCAAGACTGTGAAGAATTCACAACTGGCTGGTACTTAATCCTTTGCCAGCTTTCTTTTACTGCCATGGTCTTATAAAGGTTAGATGGCAGTGTCCAGAAGTTTTCCTCTTCATGTAATCACTGTTCTTCAGAGTGGCTATGATATGCACTAAGCTAGACATATGGTGAGTACTTTCTGATACCCTTTACATAATAAATCATCACCTAGATTTTTATTTCAAGCTCCTGAACCACTTGTGGCTTTTCCTTGCTCTAAAACTACTCCCTTTTCTTTCTTCCGTGTCCTGCAGTTTTTTGTATGTCTGTGTATGTTATTCTAACGTTTCTCAACTCCTCTGAAAGGAAATAATAATCCTGGGCATATATCCATTTATTGTGCTATGCAGATCTACATTATTACTGATTTTTTTAAATGGATTGATCTACTAGTTATTGAGAAAGGTATGTTACAATCTCCCGTTATGATTGTGGGTTTGTCTATTTCTCCTTTTAATTAAGTCAATCTTTGCTTTATATGCTTTGAGGTTATGTTATCAGATATTTTCCTAGTAAAGTTTTTACTACCACCAAGCAATTATCTCACACTAATGCCTCTTATTTTATTTTATTTTTTTAAGATTTATTTATTGATGGGGGGGAAGGGAAGAGAGAGTAGGAGAGAGAGAGAATCTCAAGCAGACTTCCCCACTGAGCAGGGAGCTTGACTCAGGGCTCGATCTCAGGACCCTAAAATCATGACCTGAGCCTAAATCAAGAGTCAGACACTTAACCAACTGAGCCATCCAGGCATCCCAGTGCCTCTTATTTTAAAGTATATTTTTCTGATATTAATACATCTATTAACTTAAATTTGGTCATTACTTGCACGGAACGTATTTTCTCTTTAACTTTCTATCTTCCTGCATCTTTATATTTAAATGTGTGTCTTACAAACAGCAATTTCTAATGAATTTTATTTTAGAATAATTATGGATTTATAGGAAGTTGAAAAGATACTGCAGGAAGAATTCCAGATTTGTAGGCAGTTTAAAAGCTATTACCTTCACTCAGTTCCCCCCAGTGATTCTATCTTACATAACCATAGTACAATATCAAAACCAGGAAGCCGACATTGGTACAACATGTGTGTAGAGATCTAGGTCATTTCATCTAGTTTTGCGTAACTACTACGGTAATCAAGATACAGAACCATTCTGTCATCACAAAGACCTAAACAGCCAAATAAACAAGATAACTTAGCCAACTCCTGTTAGGTAGCCTTTGCCAGGACTCGCTCCCACTCAGCATGTGGTATGGGGCCTCCGAGTGAGGTGCTATATTGCAGACGTGAGGTAAAACTATATTCAGCAATGTCTGGTTCTAAGGATTCAAATGATGTCATTACGCCTCTGTCTCTGCCTCCGTCTGGGGTGACTGCACTATCAGGTAGGTTTTCTTTATGCGGTAGTAAAGAGGACTGCAGGAAGTTTCTGGCTTCCATTATCTACACAGTGAGTGATTACAGAGAAAAGACTTAGGCCCTCTTTACCTTAATCTCTGGGCTAAATCCTAAAAGGATAGAGAGTCTTGTCCCTACCTTTGGACCAGTCACTGCATTTAGGAGATGGGTGTTGTGATTGTCCAGATTCAGTTGTGACCCTCCTTTATGGTGGAGAAGTGGGACCCCATAACTGCATACCCCCCATCACCAAATCATGCAAAGAGGGAAAGAGGTGTTCTGTTAGAAGAGGGGGACAGACCAAAAGGACAGCTGCCACTGTACCAGTGACTTTGATAGATGGCCTGGGTGGACAACCACTGTCCTACACTTTCTCTCAGAGAATTATTTATTCTCAGGCCCTAAACTTTCACTTCTGCCAGGCGAATTCTCAGACATCCATCCAGAGCCCTCATCTCCTCACTGAATTTCAGATGTGGCATTTACAATGATCTGCAAGGCTTCTCCCCGAAGAAGTCTTATTATCACCACAACTTAACACATTTAGATGCAGTCTAATTATTTCCCCGCCAAAGTAGCTTCTCCTCTGCATTTTCCTATTTCAGGCAATGGTGGCATCATGATTCGGCCTCCTAAATGTAAAACGCTGGAGACATTCCCCACACCACACTTCTCCATCTCTGCAGGACTTCCCGAGTGTCCCTAGGTATCATCCCTCACAAATGCCCATTCCTTCCCCACCGCTGCTTTTGAATTCCAGCTTCCATTATCTTATGGCATTAGTCTTTCTCATTCTAACCTCTACTTTCTCCATTCTATATACCGATGCCAGATTAATAGTCACAAAATATTGCTGGACTTCAACTCCCAAAATGAAAAAAATAATACAATCAATTTTCTCTAGTGTTTATAGGGTACAGTCCAAAACACTTGGCCTGATATTTCATTATCTGCTATAATCTGGCTCCAACCCACTTTTCCAATCTACTTGATTAGCATTTGCTTACATAGACCCTCTGATCCAGCCAAACGGATGTACTTTTCATTCCCCACACATACTATGGACATCAGAACTTTCTTCTTACGCTTTTGTTCATATTGAGTCCCTTGCCGTGAAAGCTTTCATCATTGTTTTCTCCTCACCTCAGTTCTCTTTTAAGACCGACCTCCAATATCATTTCTTCCTGAAACCTTTCTTTCCAACTGAAGCAATGTGCTGGCTCCTTCCTCTATGGGCAATCCGGCCCACTACTCGTTTAATGACAATATGTGAGGCCACCTTTCTAAAGTCAGGTAAGTCACTCTGTGTGTCCCAAGCCGACTCAGCCCTTCACCCAGCTCCCCAGACACTCCGAAGACAGGTCGTGCACCACAATCTTCTAAAGTCAGTCTTGCTGGCAAAGGCCAGAGGCCTGGTGTGGGTGAGTTTATATACCAATGTGGTCACTGAACTGCAAACTTTGTCCCCAGGAGTGTCGGCATGGTCTGTAGCACCACACTTCTGTTTTAAATTTTTCTTCACCTCTCCAATTCCTTCTGGAAAACGGGTTTCAGTTCTGTATTGCAGCCCCTTCTGTGTGACCCTGACATCTTTTTGAGCTCTTGCCAGCCTGCCTTCCTACTACCCTGTCTTCTGGAGATGCACTCCCAATGGGCTACTCTCACAGGTGACACTGCCACCCTATAGATCGATCACCATTTCTACTTCCGTTACTCTCAGCTCCTCTTCAGCAGGGCCTTACCTCATGTCTCTGGATCCCCAGCAACTAGCACGCAGTAGGTACAGGAGTCGTGCTTTTGAACAACAACAAAATCCCCACTAAATGAAATCTCCATGAATGTATGTGCTCACACGAATCACACCAATTTTGTCCTTTCCCTTTGCAAACAACACAATGGACAGTTAGTTCCCCACCAAGGATCGGTTCTCCTTGTTTCAGTCCTGTCCAGACTCTCTTCTTCCCCTTCCTTAGATGCCCATACTACTAACTTTCCAGAAGGCCTCAGTCAGGCATGAGTTATGACATTTAGCACTTGCCATCTCAGACTGGTATCTGTTTGGATGGCTCTGAGGGTGGACACGGTGTCACCTCATTTCTTAGACTCCCGACTGCATAGCCGAGGGTCCTGCACACACCAGACACTCGATAAAGTTTTCTTGATGATGATCTGAGCTTATTATATAAAACTGAAATGATCTGTTGTCTTTAATGCTGTAATGAAGAATTATCTATCAATGACTCAACACTGGTTTCTTATTCCTCAATATATCCCTGGACTCTGCCAGATTTAGATACTTCCTCCTGATGTACAGGACTTCCCAGTCTCCTCGCCTAAGAATTTCAATAATTTGCATTGCAATTATGACTACAGAGTAAAAAGAACAATTTTATTTATAAAAAGGCGGGAGCTAGTATCTCAATTTAATGCACCGAAAAACACTGACAATAAAATTAAGCCTTCTTCTTCTGAAATTTCTGAATAAATCTACCTTTTTTGTCTTATTTTTTTTCTCTCTTCTTAGGCCTGATGTAAAAGCCTATTGGTATGCCTCGGTTCTTAACTAATATTGTCATGCAAGGTGAGAATTCTCTTATATCTGTCATTCAGATCATAAAGTCAACATAGATTATTAAAGCAGTAATTTTAAAAGTAGTAGTTAGAGCCTCAGCATGTTTGTGGGACATCCTGCAAAGGTCTAATACAGCTGCTTTTACTTTAATCAGGTTATTAGAGACCTTATTACAGAGTTAGTTTCGATTATTTGGAAATAACAAAAATGAACGCGTGCCTCTGGGAGGGAAAGGTGAAGCAACGGAATTACTTTTGTCTGAAAGGAAAATACCTGAAAGGTGACTTGCTAGCCTTCTTTAAGGATGTACGACTGTAAAGGCAACAGTGGCCTCATTGTACCCACCGTTGTGCAACGACTCAGAGAGCTGGTGACGGACTGGGCGCTGGCAGTTTTGAAAAAGCCACAGGTACTGCAGCTGCCTTTCCTGCCAAACTGGAAGTCAGACACACTGTCCTTCTGCCAGGCTGCCAGAGCAGAGCCATCAGATAAGTCCTTCCAACTTCCAGAGAAATGGAGAGAGGACAGAATGAGCCAGACGGGAGGGGCTGGAATCCATCCTAGGCTGACGCTGAAACCTCCATCCTGCACTGTCTGGAACGGGCCCTCACTCCCCGATTCCCTCGTGGAGGAAAAACCCCAAATCCTCCATGCCTAGGAGGTAAGAGACACTCTCCCAGCCTCAATTCTGCCCCTATGTCTGTCGGACTTTAAAAGACTTCGCCACACCGTCACTTTCAAAAGACAGTTCGGATTTTAACTCCTCCATCTCACCTCATCTGGCCACAAATGCTCTTTATTTCCTATATTCACTAAGAAAATGGAATCAAATTGCTTCAGGGAGAAATTCAGAACATACATAAAGAATGATGTCCCCGACCGCAAATTTTCCTGGGTCTAGAGGAAGTTATTGAGAGATACTCTGAAATCTTCTCCCAGAACCAACCTTGGAGTAGAAACACAAGCCTGGTTCTCAGCTGGCCTCTCTCATGGGAGAGGAATGTCATTCACCACCCTCCGATGCTTCCGAACTGCAGTCATCAGATTGCAAATCCAAGAGTTCAAATGCCTGAATCCCTGAAGCCAGCATATGGTGTTATTTTGTGGCCCTTTATTGATTCGATCTATTATTTTATTAGCATTATCTAAGACATAGATACTTTAAATCTGGGTTTTATTTTCAGTATTGAACAGAGATCAACAACACTGAATTCCAATTAAGAACTCTTGGAAATATTGTCCGCGCTCTTCTCATTTCCAAAAACATCAGTAGATTTCCATTCATTTGCATATTGAACCACATTCTTTCTTCTCTTCTCTGATGCCTTTTTTCTATAATTATATGTTTTTATTAAAACAACATGTAACTTTTGCTTATCCACTGTTCTTCCCTTCTTTTTCAAAAATGGGCTACAATTCTCTATCGACTGTCCTATCTCTGTCCTTCTCCTCATACTCACTGTCCCTGCCTCCTTACCCTAATTGCTCACTTACCATTTGGATTTTGTTCCTTCCATTTATTAGATATACACAACTTTCCACAATGACCTCTCCTTGCCAAAAGGTATTTTCCTATGTCCCTTTCTTCCTTAGTATCTCTAGGACAACTTACAGCTCACTCCTTGAAAGGGACTCTGCCTTGAAAGGAACACTGCACTGAGTGATTCTTCCATTTTTCTTGCAGTCCCTTCCCCATCCCTCTGCTGGCTGTGCACCTCATCCCACCTCTTATCTGCTGACATGCCTCGGGATGTCATCCCTCTGCCTGCTCTCCTTTCTACACTTACTCCTTCCTGGAAACACAGCCATTTTCCAGGCTTCATTGACCACTTTTTGCTTCTGACTTCTAAAATCCAGCCCTAACCTGTTACCAAGTCTAACATCTTCAATTGCTGAGTTTCTATAAGGAAAAGGTCCATTTTCTAATTTCTAAGACTAGGAAATCTGAATTCATCTTTTACTCTTTTCTCTCATCCCTGCCCTGCCTGTTTTCCCTAACAGTAAGCCATCTGGAAGCCCACTCTTTCAGAGATGGGCTGCACCCATTCAGGGCTACTCACGTGAGCAGGAGTCCTGGAAGAGTAATGAGTGGGAAGGCAGGTGTGTGTGTGTGTGTGTGTGTGTGTGTGTGTGTGTGTGTGTGTGTGTGTGTGTGTGTGTGTCTGTCTAGGGGATCACTACCAATTCAAACATTCTACAAAGATTCTTCGCTAAGAGGGACTAAGTAAGTAGAACCTTAGAAGAGAAATCAGAAGGCTGAGAGGTAAGAATATGTGATCAATATAGAAAGTCAAATTGGCACAAATTTAAAAGTTTAATGATAGCAAACTGGTATGTGGGGAAAAAGGTACTTTCGTAAGAAGCCAGCAGGCATGTAATTTGATACAGCTACTCAGGATACGAATTTCAGAGTGCCTCTTATAAATGTAAATTCACATACTCTATGACCCAGCAATTTCACTTCTTTATATATTCTTATGAAATATATGCTGTCATATGAAGAAAAGGGCATACTTAAGAATTGCCTTGCAACATTAATATTAAAATATTGCAAATAATCTAAATGTGCCAACTAGGGAACGGTTTAGTAAACTGTGATGTATCACTCTGGGACAGGATGTGTCAGGACAAGACTGACATAGATATGTACTGATACAGAACCTTCTCCAAAGACATGCTGCTGAGCAAAGGAGAAAGTTCTCAGATTCACACATACAATGTATCGTTTCTATGAAAATATACACATATATAAACAACAGTAAAAGATTACCTTCTTTTCAGGGACATGTGAAGTACACAGCTGTGTAACAGAAGATCCACACAGCAGACCACTAGGAAGGACTGTTTCTGGGGGAAACGGGATAGGACTGAGGCTAGGATGGCACTTGAAGGGGACTTTATCCTTTTCCGCACTATCTTTTTTTGCAATAAGAAAAAGTTATGTTTCTGTTAATTATGTAATTATTGGAGAGACGAGGACAGAGGGAAATGAAAAGGGAAGAGAGAGTGAGGGAGAGAGAGCAAGTGAAGTAACTGGCTCTGCAGAAACAGCCTGTCCGCTGCAGCACTCCTCTTACATGGGCTTCGGCGCACTTGGCAGGTCCTGAAGTGTCCTCAAAGGAACCACGTTGTGTCGGAAGGAGTGGCCACTGCAGACAGGCTGGTGGGGCCAGGAGAACAGTGGCTGAATCGTATCTCGATATGACCTGGAGCACGTCAGGTTTAGACCAGAGCCATGGTTGGCCAAAAAGAGGTCTCGTAGGGGCGCCTGGGTGGCACAGCGCTTAAGCGTCTGCCTTCGGCTCAGGGCGTGATCCCGGCATTATGGGATCGAGCCCCACATCAGGCTCCTCCGCTGGGAGGCTGCTTCTTCCTCTCCCACTCCCCCTGCTTGTGTTCCCTCTCTCGCTGGCTGTCTCTATCTCTGTCAAATAAATAAATAAAATCTTTAAAAAAAAAAAAAAAAGAGGTCTTGTTGACGGAAAGGTGGTTCCAGAAAAATCCATAGACAAGGCAGGCTCAACTTTGGCCAGAGGGTAATGTCCTGTACACACGGAAGGCAGAAACAGCTCAACAGACTGAAAGCTGGATGCACCTTGCAGGGGTAACTGCCAATGAGTGTGTTCTTTCTGTGGGAGACTGAAATACCTGTTGCTTTTTACCTTAGCTAGTTCACACTGTTTTCTAGTCAGTTCTGTTATGAGGTAAAGCTCTCATCCTAAAAACATCTTAGATTTCTCCTCAGTTCTTAGTGACACCGTCAGATTCCTGATCCACCTGGATTATTCTAACAGCCGAACAAATGGTTTCACTCTCTCTTCATTACAATGCATCCTACCTACCACTACCAAATAATTTTCTTAAAGTATCACTTGCCTCTTATCAATTCACTTAATCAAGAAACAGCAGTAATTCTCTTTTGCCCACAGTCTATCCCAACACACTGTCAGGATCAAACTCCTCTGTTTTGCTCTACGAGTTCTTAGGAATGTGAACCCTGTCACACTTACCCACCAGGAACTCCCTCTCTGCCCATAACCTGAATCTTTGCTTCCTCAGATCACTGGAAGACAGCCTCCAAGTCCACTCCTTCGAAAGTCTACAACGTCAGTGGGAGACCTCAGAGTAGTTCCTTAGTGTTTCTTCTTCTCAAAGTGGCCTAAAGCCATGCACATCATTGTCATTCAGAGAAAATCATTTTCTCTGCTTCCCACCTACTATCCTCCTTCCTTTCTTGAACCAAAGGACTGGAGCCATTGATCCTGCCTCCGTGACCGGAACCCTATCACTTTCACGCTAGCCCGTCTTCCTTTTCTTCAATTCAGCTCAGGCTTTTCATGCACTCCCCTCTTGTGCCTTTGCTGCTGCTATTAGCCAACTCCTGGACAGCTCTCCCCACTCCTCCCTCTATCCAGATCCTACACATACCTCCATCAGGCTGCATCTCTCTCTGCTGTAGCCTGTTCTAGCAACTTCAGCCTACAGAGGTTGATCCCATCTCTAAATTCCTGCAGCACTCACATCCGAAAATAACACGAGTACGGATTTTACTGCGCTTCATTATTTCATGCGTGCATGTGTTCCTCTCCTCAGTTTAAGTACCTGAGAGGGAAGAACCGTTATCTTTGATTTTATTGTATTGTCCACAGTCAACATGGTGCCTTGTTCACAGTGAGTAACTACGATGACAGCATAATTTGACGCATCATATACTTGAGCACAATTACCTTTTACGGATTATTAATCAGAACTCTTTTGGTTGCATACTGTGGTAACTCCGATCAAACCAACTTAGTTTAAAAGGGACTTGGTTCACCTAACTGAAATTATAGGTGTAAATTAACTTAAGGCCAAGTTAGATCCACACACTCAAGTAATATTAAAAATCGGTCTTTCTACAATGACATCCAAAAGAATAAAATACCTAGGAATAAATTTAACTGAGGTGGTGAAAGACCTGAACACTGACAACTTTAAGAAATTAAAGAAATTGAAGACACAAATAAATGGAAAGATACTGTGCTCATAGATTAGAAGAATTAATACCGTGATAATGTCCATACTCCCCAAAGCGATCTACAGATTCAGTGCAATCTCTATCAAAATTCCAATGGCATTTTTCACAGAAATAGAACAAAGAGACTCCCAATAACCCAAGCAATCTGGGAAAAGAAGAAGAAAGCTGGAAGCATCACACACCCTGATTTCAAACTATATTACACAGATATCATAATCAAAACAGTACGGCATTGGCATAAAAATAGGCTCACAGATCCAAGGAACCCAGATCAGTAGAGAACCCAGAAGTTAGCACACGCATATATGAACAATTTATTTACAACAAAGGAGCCAAGAATATACAATGGGGACAGGGCAGTCTCTTCAATAAATGGTGTGAGGAAAAATGAACAGCCTCATGCAAAAGAATGAAACCAGACCCCTAACTTACACCATACTTAAACATGAACTCAAAATGGATTGAAAACTTTAATGGAAGACCTAAAACCACAGAACTCCTCACAGAAAACATAGACGACTAGCTCCTTGACATTGGTCTTAGCAATGATATTTTGGATTTGACACCAAAAGCGAAGGCAACAAAAGTGAAAACAAACAAGTAGGACTACATCAAACTAAAAAGCTTCTGCACAGCAAAGGAAACCACCAACGAAATGAAAAGGTAACCTAGCGAATGGGAGAAAATATTTGCTGACCATCTATGTGATAAGAGGTTATTATCCAGTATATATATAAAGAACTCCTACAACTCAATAGCAAAAAAAAAAAAAAAAAAAAAAAAAAAAAAAAAAAAAAAATCGTATTAAAAATTGGGCAGAGGATCTAAATAGAAATTTTTCCAAAGAAGACAGAAAGATTGACCAATAGGTATATGAAAAGGTGCTCAACATCAGTAATCATCAGGGTAAATGCAAATTAAAACCACAAACAGACAACCCCTCACACCCGTTAGAATGGATATTTTTCAAAAGACAAGAAATAACAAGTGTTGGTAAGGATGTGGAGAAAAGTGAACCCTCAGACACTATTGGTAGGAATGTAAATTGGTACGGCCACCATGGAAAACAGTGGGGGAGAATCCTCAAAAAATTAAAAATAGAACTCCTATATAATCCAGCAATTCCCTTCCAGGGAATTTCATTTCCTGAAGAAAATAATAACTCAAAAAATTATAAGCACTGGGGAGCCTGGCTGGCTCAGTCAGTAGAGCATGTGACTTTTGACCTCAGGGTTTTGAGTTGAAGCTCTACATTGGGTGTAGAGCCTACTTAAAATTTTTAAATTAAATTTAAAAATAAATTAAAAAGATATATGCACCCACATATTCACTACAGCATTCTTCACAATATCATGATACACAACCTTAGTATCTGTCGTAAACGAATGAATAAAGAAAATGTCACACACACACACACACACACAACCATGGAATAATATTTAGCCATAAAAAAGGAAATCTTGCCACTTGCCACAACATGGATGGAACCAAAAGGGCATTATGCTAAAGGAAGTGAGACAGAAAGATAAATGTGTGATCTGACGTGTGGAATCCAAAAAGAGGTAAAGAAAAAATCAAGCTCTAAGATACAGAGAACAGATTGGTGGTTGCAAGAGGCATGGGGTGGGAGTGGGCCAAATGGGTGATGGTAGTCAAAAGGTGCCAAATTCCAGTTATAACATAAATAAGTTATGGTGACATTATGTCCAGCATGGCAAATAGAGTTAAAATCACACTGCATGTGTGAAAGTTAATGGAAGGAAATCTCAAAAGTTCTCAGCACAAGAAAAATAGTCCTGCAACTACGTATGCTGATGATATCAACTCTTAACTGTGGTGATCATTTTGTAATACACTTGACCCTTGAACAACTCGGGGATTAGGGGTGCCTGTCCTCACGTAGTCGAACAGCCACGTGTAACTTCTGACCTCCCCAGAACTACTACTAATAGCCTACTGTCGACCAGAAACCTTACTGATAACATGGTAGTCATTTATTTAACACATATTTTGTAAGTTGTATTATTTACTGTATTCTTATAAAGCTAGAGAAAAGAAAATATTAAGAAAATCTTGAGAAAATACATCTCTAGTACTATATTGCATTTACCAAAAAAATCCATGTGTAAGCGGACCCATGAAGTTCAAACTCATTTTGTTCAAGGGTCAAGTGTTCATACAAATATGGAATCAGTAAGTTGTACTCCTGAACCTGATACAATGTTATATGTCAATTATCCCTCGGGGAAAAAAAAAAAGACTTTCTCCATCTCTCCATTTTGTTTTCTTCTGAGTTGGCTCTCAGGCAGTCTGTTGACCACAAGTGACAAAGGCTGCCACCAGAAACTCCAGGCTTTCATCTCATCACTCTAGAAACCCAACAGAAAGAAACAATGAGGTCGAAATATGAAATTACCAAAAATGGTTGACTGATGGTAATTTCATATGTTTCAGCCTAAGAGTTCCAGAGTCCCCAAGGCCTCAAGTTCATTGGCTCAGCTTCAGTCTCCTGCCCACTATTATCCAATCACTGTGGCCACTAGTATAGACCACTCTTTTTGACCACGTTCGAGCCATGTGCCCATTCATGAGCCATGTCATAAGAAATGAGGTGAAGCTGATTCCTCAAAGAAAACTTAAGGTGCTATTGTCAGAAAAGGGGAAATAAAAACAGAAGAGGCCCATCAGATGCCCACTGTGCACCAAATAGACACGAAATGTGTCAATTTACCGGGAAGGTAATGAAGACTCACTTCAGCGAACCTCACCTGCACAGGCTTTTCCAAAACCATGTATCTAATTTTGTATTTACATTGTTCAATTCTTTTTATTTACTTTTTTTCTTACAAGTGAGTTCTTTGCACTCCGATCCAAGCACAGATCCCATAGAGATTTGTCATCTACACGATGGTACAGTAACCAACGCAAAATACGCTTTATTTCACATACAAAACAACATGGCAGGATTCTTTTTCTTTAAAAGGGGGCATCCAAATTATATAAGCTTTAGAAGCAACAGAACGTGGAAGTACAACTCGTAAAAATACTCAAACGTATTTTTGAAACTAGTAAGTATGTATTCCCAGTATACTGTACTTCCTTCTGCTTTTAGTGGAAATAAACCATTTAGTAGGTAGTTTATTCTCTAAGTTCTTCTCAATAACTCAATCTCTTTTGACACTAACAGAAAATAACCGGATCATTCCCTTCAAATCTCCCCAACTTCTCAGAGCTCAGCATCTGTATGAATATTTCTTTGCCTGGGTCACAGACCAACACAAATAGGGCCCTTTTTCATTTTTGCCTCACCTTGAACTTCCCTCCCAGATGAAACCTGCCTCCCGGTATCTCTGATCATGAGAAACCAAACCCATCTGAAAGGTGGGGGGGTCTCACTGTGGCTCCTTACAGCACCAACTTGAAGAAACTTAACAGACACTCATATTCACTCTAGACTTACATTTATTTTTAAAAATTGCAAATCGAAATGAATTCTCTGAAATTACCAGAGAATACGGAATGTAAGGCGGATCTTATATTGGCGTGAATCTAGGATAGGAGATGGGGTCAAAGCAAATAAACCCGCAGAGGACCCATGATTAGGGCTGTGCCAAAATCAGGTCTGGACAACCAGAAAATGTGCCCTTGTTACTGGGATTTCCAACTGCACTTTACCCTTCTATTTGGCAGTCAGACAGCCCCAGGAATGTAAATTCATGCTGTTCTGAGTGTGGGGGAAGGTGAGGGAACTAAGCCTGCCTGCTGCTATTCTGATTACAGCATTTGTCCCTGGGAGAGACAGCTCTGGCACTGATGCGACTTCTCTTCCTTCTCAGCAAAATGGCTTGGGCTGTGTATCAGGGAAGGCCAAGGGGCACCTACAAATGACAATTTCCGCTTAGTCCCCCAGCCGGTTTCCGAACCTATAGTCCTTCGGATGTGGCATTGAGTTTGAACCCATTTTTTTCCCTCCCCCCACCTCCTTCAAGAAATATGGCTAGAAACCGGGCAGCACAATTATGTTGCCTTTTTTCTTTTAATTTGTTGAAACTGTCTCTAGGCAGAAGAAGGGGGGAGTCGAAACCAGATGGCTGTAGTTGGAGTAGAAGCCTACTACTGAGACGCTCAAATCTGGTGGGAGCCACTATTGCCCTGCAGGGAAAGGGATGAAATAAGAGTAGTGGCAAAAGATTTCCAGAAGACTGACCACCGTTATCCTCTGACCACATACATGTAAAACGAAATCTCTTTTCCTTTAATTCTCCAAAGCACTACCAACCTGGGGTTAAAACAGACTTTAACTTTGGGGGGCGGGGGGAGGGTTAGTTACTTGTTATGAAAGGGGTTATATCACTGGGACTTCAACAGTTTACAAATGAGTATTATCCATTCTTCCTTAAGGCCCCTTAGGCTGCCTGTATCTTCTTCGTCAGCATCCTCATCACTCACCAAATGCTAGCAAATCTCACTCAATCACCTGATGTGTTCCTCAACTTCTCCCTGCACTCAGACAAAACTGAGACTGAGGAAAGAGGAATAGTCGGAGACTTCGGTAAGAGTTATCTTCTTTTATCTTTCAACGTTTGGGGAGACTGCCAACAGAAGAGCTCCCCACCCTGGTCTCCAAGTCATCCAGCATCTGGAGGGAGGGGAGCACATCAAGGTCAACATGGGGGCTAATGCCTCCTTCTTCCCACTCTTAGGGAAAACGGATTCTCAGTCTTTTGTAAAATACTAGGCAAATAATACTAGGCAAAAACTGAGTATCCATTCAGATGTCCACCTGTTAGGGTTTTTTTCCTCCCCAGTGTCTCCTTCAGCACTACTTCTTCAACGCTCCAGAACCAACTGGGTGCTCTACAATTCATCTCCATCCTGCCACTAACCGCCTGGAGTTAGCATCACACTCCACGGTTTAAGGGCTCTGTCCCACAAGACTGCCCACACTTCAGAGACCAGTCACAAGTACCAAGTCCCCGGATTACCCACACTCTGGTCGCACCTGACACCAATTCAGGGGTTCCCACAAATCCCCCTGAGATTGCATAATTTGTCAGGATGACTCAAAGAACTTGGGAAAGGGCTTTAGTTACCAGTTTACTACAAAGAATGCTATGAAGGAAGAGATGCCCAGGGCAAGGTATGGGGAGGGGGGCTGAGGAGCTTGCCACCTTCCCAGCCCCTCCACACCTTCAACAACCCAGAAGCTCCCCGAATCCCACTGTGCAGTGGTTTTTATGGAAGTTTCATGATGTAGATATGATTGATAAAGTTACTGGCTATTCATGATTACATCAATCTCTAGTCCTTCTCTTCAGAGAAGTTGGAGGTGGGACTGAGAGTTCCAAACCTCTAACCAATTCTTAGTCTTTCCTGGTGATAAAAGGCTCCTATCACCCTTATCACTCAGGAAATTCCAAGGGTTTTAGGAGCTCTGCAATAGAAACCTGGGACAAATACCAAGCATCTTTCTTATCCCACTCCTGTCTTGTTTAAAAAAAAAAAAAAAGAAAAAAAAGAAAAAGAAACAAAGAAAAGAAAAGAAAAGAAAATCCTAGAGACACCCCCCTTAAGGTGTTAGTCTTCCTATTTCTATTCCCTGTGTGTGTACTCTCGATGTCACCTTAAAAGAGTGACCTGGAACATCCGATTTGTTCTTCATGAGGCTTTTGGACACATAATTAGTTCCCCTGTGGTAGACCTCTTTATCTGTCCCCTCCAAATAAATCATTCATGAGAACAAACATTAGAGCAGAATACCAACTCCACCTCTCTTCTTCCACAAGAATCTTGGGATGTCACTGGTAAAAATGGACTTAAATGGCCCAGCAACTCACTCCCACCCTCCTTCACGCAGGCATCCCTTCCACTTTCCTGGACCACCCACCGATGTCCCATGAAGGAGAACTGGGCATTCTGAATGTCCAAGGGAGGCCTGGTGACTCTTACTTGTTGGGTCTCTAAGGGGAAACAGTCAGGGCGGGTCTGGACACTCTGGAACACAAGACCAAGAACTTTACTGGTGAAAATGGGAGGAGGACCAATCTGACTGAAGCCATCTGTGCGTTCTGCCCTACCCACTGCTAGCCCCCTCCCTGCATGCCCAACAAAGACAAAAAACCCAAAACCAAAACACAACTACACCAACACACTCAGGCAAACAAAGCTTTCCTTTCAGGTCATCAAGAGATTTTCCTTTTGAATCAAAAACCTGGCTTGCTCCTAGGTTTGGGATTTGGTTGTCTGTGGCCCCCAGATGGTCTCAGATGGTAAAGGCCTTCAATGCACACAGGTTGATTTGAAATCCATGTTTGGGTCCCAGCATGTGGCAATGTGCTCCACTCTGATGACACTTTTCGTTTCTAAGAATAGCGCAGATGAAGTAATATTGCAACTGACGTTCCCGGGGATTTGATTGGGTAAGTGCATAAACTGTGGAGGGAGAAGGGGGGGGGGTTCTCTGGACGGATCACATTAGTATTCCCGTCCTATCAATGTGCGGGGCAGCGCACAACGTCAGGCGGACCGATTCCCTGCGTCTGCCAGTCCCGCCACGGATTCATTTGGGATCCTCAAACAGATGAGCCCGTAGAGACGGGGGATCAAGGCAGCCTATTAGAGCCGATTGCCTGCTTCGGGGACTGCCAGCCCTTCTAGGCCTGGCGACGGGGGAGGGAGGGGAAAGACGACGGAGCGCCGCTGCGGGAAGACACTGAAGCAAGAGCGACACTCATACCCCCCCACCCCCACCTTACAGCGCAGGCTTTGAAAGCTGCTCCCCCATCTGAATGGAAACTCAGAACCGCCTGGCGGCGCGTTCCTTCTCGCCCAGCGTTGCAACCCATGCCGAGCGGAAGGTAGTGCGAGCCCACGCCAGCGCCCAGCTCCCGGGACAGGGCCGGCAATGCTGCTGAGCAGAACTTGACCGAGCCCCTTCCTCGCTGCTCAGTGGAAGCGATGCTGCACGACACAGCCAGCGCTTCCCCGGCTCTCCTTCAAGCTGAAGGTTACCCACCCGCGCAGCCAGCCCCAACCCTGTGAGCGCCGCGCCTCGATTCCCGGCTCCGGCTGCTTGGCGGCGCGCAGGGCAACGACCGGGCCGCCCGCGCCGGGGCGCACTGCACCAGCGGCTTCGGCTTGGTGGATGTGTATGCATGAGTTCTGCACCGAATGGGCGCAAAAAGCGCCCCAGCCGGTCCACCCGCTCCTCGATCTTCCAGATCAGCAAGCCCCCGCTGCAGAGCGGGGATTGGGAGCGCAGGGGCAGCAACTCCGAGAGCGCCCACAAAACCCAACGAGCCCTGGACGACTGCAAGATGGTAGGTGAAAACTGCATTTTTTTTTTTTTTTTTTTGGAGAGGAGGTGGGGGAGTCTTGTATGTTAATCGTTTGCTTGACTGCCAGCCACTCCCCCACCCTCAGCTCCTCCATGCCGATCACGTGCACATGCACTATTTTTAAATCTGCAGTCCCCAGATTCGGGGTGACACCCGGGTCGTAATGTCCCCGCAAAGAAGTGTCACGGCAAGGGTCTTAGGGTCGGCAGCTGTAAGTCATGCCTCTACCCCCTTAGAGAACTGTGGATGCGAAAGACACGGTGAAGTGGCTTGCTCACCAGGGAGGGAGGGGATGGGAAGGTGGGGGTGCTGCTTTGTGGGGAGACAGCAGCAAATAAACCCAAACAGAGCACACGGGGCGCTGCAGAGGGGACGAAGGTTCCAGCGCAGAGGCTGTGGCCGGTCTTCCCATCAGGCTCCTGAGCCAGAGTCTCTGGTTCAGTGGTCTGACAGCAGGTGAACAGTTTCCCTATCGCAACCTATCTTTGGCCTTTCTCCCCCACGCAACTTAAAAACCTTATCTTAGCTATAGTAAAGGGGAGCAATATATGTGAGAGTTCCCAACATCAAGCTCTAGTGACCTGGGAGTGGCATATGCTCTTGCTCTTCAGAAACTGAGTCTGAGGGAGGGGGGTGGAGCGGGCGGGGGGAGCAGGTATGGAAATAGAGCTTCCAGGACAGGACTCCCCGATGAAAAAAACACTTGCCTTGGACAAAGATAAACTTACCATCTTTGTGCCTTGATCTTTAAGCAATCTGTAGGCTCCTTAGCTGGAGACTTGTGGAGTTGTCTGAGGGGTCACTGAAAACCCATGTTCGTATACACCCAAATAGGAAACGTTCGTGAAAGAAATTCAATTCTTTTCCAGCTTGTCCAAGAGTTCAACACGCAAGTGGCCCTGTACCGAGAGTTGGTCATTTCTATCGGGGACGTCTCCATCAGCTGCCCCTCACTCCGGGCGGAAATGCACAAGACAAGAACCAAAGGCTGTGAAATGGCTCGTCAGGCACACCAAAAACTTGCTGCCATCTCGGGGTAGGAGACTCTTGGCATTATTTGATCATTCATATACGTGATGCATGGATGCAGACAGTTATTTAAAGTGGTCAAGACCTCAGAAGTGATCTCTGCAAATCTGGGGTTTTAACCGATCACCCTGAGATCAGGATTCTTTTGAGAGCTATAGACAAACTAACTAGATGCAAGTTACAATCTGAAGGTTGTGTGATTCTTGAATATACATATATTCAAGCTTTGGGTCATTAAGTGATTTTTTTTTAAATTAACTTGCAATATGCTGCCCACATATTGGGACTCGGGGTTTCCGATTTTTTCCAGAATGTGTGGCTGTCAAAATGAAGTGAAGTCATCACACCTCAAGATTATTTGTCATCTGCTGCTAACATCTATTGCATAAAAGTCCAGTTCAGTAGAGAGAAAATCTTTGCTAAATCCTAGATTTACTAAACTATTTATACCATGAGATAAATTCCTGTGATACCATTTAAAATAAAATCCCTAAAATAAAGTCTTGGATATAAATTACTCTCCTTACTGTAGTGGATGAAAGGAAAGTTTTAACAGAAGAAAATTTCCGTGAAGACTGGGGAAATTCACAAATCCATCTAAACCTAAGCTGTTCACGTGCCCCTCCCCATTATTTTTATTTCTTGTTATCACGCTTATGAATCCCCAGTCCTACTTTAGGTGCTAATACAGTGAGCGAAAACTTCTCTTCTGAGACCCCATCTTCTACTTCCTGATGTCTCAATCTCAGGAAAGAAGTTAGTCATGAATTTTGTCAAGTTACTATACTCAAATAAGAACATAGAGGAAGGAAACACAGGAATCCTTAAAGAAATACACTAAGTGTTTGATTCCATTTGGATATAGCCTTTTGTCTGTTTTCTGTGTATGTCTGTATCACAATCGAAGTTCAAGTCTATCAGACTAACCTGATTATCTTGCAGATTGATCATGGGTAGAAATTATGTCTAATTTCTTCATTTGAAAGAATCACTCTTTGCTATCTTTAATGCCAATAATATGTATAAGGCCAATGATATGTATAGTGACTATTGGTATATATAGATTAGAAAGCCCTATGTTGCCTTTCTCAATAACTACACTTAACAAGTGGCATTTTATATCAAGAGTAAAGACATACTATCTAATGTCCTTGAAGTGAGACAGAGTTTATTACAAACCTATTGCTTTTGGTAGAAATATTTAGAAGCCTCAGCCTTTTTTGTTTTAATTGTTACACTGTGCCTAACAGGAAGTGAATGTGGGATTCCATCTAGGAGGTGCAAAGGGATTCAGTGTTCAAGGAACTTGGGAAAGAAATGCAGTTGTGATAAATCCCAGAGAAGAAGGGAGGTAAAACAATCAGAAACACAAAGGGGAAAGGTGGTAGAATAAAAACTGTAGAAAAACAATGATTCAGAAGGGAAAACAGATATACAACAGGAAATGTTATGCCCAGAGCTAAAAAGTAGCATTTTTGTCAACTTTGTGTCCAAGACTCTATGATGGGGTTATATTCAGGACCCCTCTAAGGTGAAACTCAAATTGATGACAGGTGATAATCACAGAAGATAGACTGGAGAAGGAAACAAGGAGTTCAGTTTAGTCTGTGACACCCATGAAATTCAGGTTCTTCCAAAGTTTCAGGAAAGAAGGAGTCTGAAACTACTGGCTCAAAGTTGAGTTTTGAGGATTTGAGATGGATTTTATATACTCAGGGGTTGGTAACCCTTTGCTACTTACTTTTATGTTATCTGAGAGTTGATTTTGTTGGGAGCAGTTCTGTAAGACTTAGCGGGAAACTATATTCTTAGAGCCTTGATAAGGTAAGGCCAACTCTGTACAATGTTCTAGGACAGAATCTGAAACATTTCCTCCCTGAAATAATGAATACAATTTAACCTTCTTTCTAAAAAAAAAAAAAATGATGGTATTATAACTGAAGGAAATCCCTTTAGCTTCCTACCATGTGGGTTTCATTAGGAAAAGATGTGATTCTCCTTGGTGGAATTTAGTCCCTGACATTGCTAGTTATATATTGGCTTTCATGTCAAGATGGTGGGAAAGCTGGTGGGGAGACTGTAGCATTCACCCTAAAATCTGAAGCAGGGTTAAGAAAAACAAAGGCTCCCGGGGAATGTAGGCACAAAGACTGGGTTTCTTGAGCACCCATCATTTGCCAGCACGATCTAGTTAACGCATAGAATAATCCTCCGAGGGAGAGATTGTTATCCTTATTTTTACAAATGGGGCTCAAAAAGGTTAAGGAACTTGCCCAAAGTTACACAACTAAAAAGTGGTATGACTTTGATTTGGCCCCACGTTGCATGCTTCTGAAATCCATGATCTTCCCTCTACATAATGCTGCCATTTTAAAAAGTATTATGTAAAAAAGGAATGAAATCTGAAAACACACTAACATATGGATGAATCACAAGGAGAGTATGCTAAATCAAAGACACCAGTCACAAAATGCCACACAGTCTACGATTCCTTTTACATGAAATGCTCAGAAAAAGCACATCTATGCACATCAGAAAGTCGATTAGTGGTTGCCTCGATCTGGGAGTGGGAACAGGGAGTCACTGCAAATGAGCTTGAGGTCACTTTTTGGGGGGATGGGAGTGTTCCAAAAGTGACTGTTCAACTATATAGTTACTAAAAATCATTGAACTGCACGTTCAAAACGAAGTTATGATGTGTAAAATATAACTCAAGAAGTGCCCTGTAGAAAGGTATAATCACTATCACCACGAATAACACTTGGCCTTACTCTTTCCCACATACACAGCTTTTAGTGAAATGGGTAGGAGCTCTAGGGATGGGGAAACAGAACACTTGGCTCTCCGTGCATCCATCAAGATGCCGGCCTGACAGCTATCACCGAAATTCCAGTGCTTTGCTCTGAGTAGGAACATAGGTGGGGCAAAGGCAAGACTTGAAGGAATCAATGAAATGACTTATTTCTTAACCAGCACAGACCATTCCTCTCCTGTTTATCACCTGGCCTTGGGGCCAGAGGAGAGAGACTGGGTTGAAGGTAGACAGGGTCAAAAGAGAATGAAGCAAGATAAATAAAAAAGAGAAAAGCCAATGAGCTGGGATTAAGCCACAGATGCTTAGACCCTCTTCATCCCTAAATGACGCCCTCAAGGAACGGTGACCACAAGAGAAAAAAACTCAGACTGTGTTTCTCACTGGCTGGCCCTGGGTAAGATGGCCGTCATCACAGATGTCATCATGACACCTTCTCGAACTGTGCCTGGATCAGCCAAAGTTGCAGCACAACCTTTTCTTTCGAAGGCAACTGTTGTCTTCTGAACAGAGCCAGCCAGGTGAATCCCCCCTCTCTCCTGCCTGGTTTGAGTGACCACGGTTACTGTCCCTGAACCTCACGTTGGTATTAAAGCTAAGAGGGGCCTCAGGGATCACTTGCTAGAATTGTCCCCAAACTTGTTTTAGCAGCAGAATCTTCCTTCCATCTAAATGTGGAAAGTCAGACTTAAAAAGCAGGTGGAAAGTGGCATTGCTGTGCCCTGCTTAGTGTGTCTGTGTGTGTGTGTGTGTGTGTGTACACATCAGGGGTAGGTGGCTACCAGGAGCCGTGACCTTGGACTTCCTTCCCAAAATAACTCCTGAGATACCTTTGAAGAATCCCTAGGGCTTCAGGGCCCAGAGTCTACTGATAGAGCACAGTTTCCTTGTTTTGTGTATTTGAGGAGATATAGAGGATTTCAAGCGACTTTAGAGACAACTTGGGCAAGTGTATGTGAACGCTTAGCATTGAGGCAGACCTGGGCGGGGAACCATCTTCTGTGACCTTGATGGAACTACTTCACTGAGTCTCAGTTCCCTCCTCTGTAAGCTAGTGGTCATGCTCCCCACGGGGTAGTTGAGACGATCTGTGGGGCCAAGTACATGACTCCCAGCCTCGAGAGGATACTCTGCCAGTCCGAGGCTGCTCTAAGACTGGAACCCATGCCAATCGCTCCCTGGTCTGGCGCCAGTTCGATCAAACACAGCATGTCCTGAGAATGAAGAGAAAAGAGCCCAGCGCGCACAGGCCAAGAACCACCCAGAGGAGCCGGTATCCTCCCGCAGACGCCGGGAGGTGATGCTGTGGCTGGTGGGCAGGGGGTTGGGATTCCTCTTCCTCCACGGCTGCTATGGTGCCTGGGCTGCCCTGCATCGCCTTCACACCACTACCTTCTGGCGGTGGCTGCTGACAAAGCGAACGTGAGGTTTAAGCATGAAAATGTGAGAGGCAGTATCCAGTGATGAGCAAGAGCTCGGACTCTAAATCAGATTAGACTGGGATAAAATCCTGGCTTTACCACTTGCTAGGAATCCATGTGCACTGATAGGCATACTGCTTCGCAGCGTGCTAAAGGTCAGACAGGCACTCTGGTCCAAGTACACAGACTTTGCCTGGTTCAAATCTCAGCCCTGCCTTTCTGCGAATAGCGTAACCTTGGATAAAGGCAGATATTCTCCCTCCCTGCCTCAGTCTTCTCATCAGAAAAATGGGGTTAACAGCTAATGAGACTGAATCATATGGTATTGTAAGGACAGAGTAACTGAACATACATGAAGCACCCAGAAGACTGACTAGCACACAGTTCCACTATTAGAAATTCAGATTAGCGTTCGTAATAGTTATTCATAAGACATGCAAAATTCAGGACATCATGATACACTTATATGAAAAACAAATTTATCCATCAAATATTTTTCAAATACATACTTTGGTTGAAATAAATTTTTGTTTATCTTAGTTCCTTATATTATGTTTGGAGGAATTTTCTAGGTTGAGGCTTCCAAGATGGCTATCAAAAGGCTTTTCTTTCCTTCTTTTTTTTTTTTTTTTTTTTTGGAGGCATGAGTGGGGGAGAGGGGCAGGGGGAAAGAGAATCTCAAGTGGGCTCCACGCCCAGCGCAGAGCCCGACATGGGGCTCGATCCCACAACCCTAAGATCATGACCTGAGCCAAAACCAAGAGTCAGATGCCCAACTGACTGAGCCACCCAGGCGCCCCAAGGCTTCTTCATTAATACCTTAAAAATATGGATATGTGAGGGTTCAAAAGTAGTTTAGAAAGATTTTCTTTGTACAAGTCAAACTCCATTCCTCATAAATTACGTTCTATTTATAAAGTTTTTGGGCCTTGCGTTGGTACCGGCTGTGTGACATTGGAAAAGTCCGTTAAATTCTCTGTACACCTCAGTGAAAGGGCTGAACGGAATGACCTGAGTCTTTGGCTCTGTAATTCCAGTGTTCTACGTTAATTCAGGGGGAACCACACAGACTTCATTTACAGAACTAATCTATAAAAAATAAAATAAAGAGAAGCATCATGCATGAAGTTTGATGACGGAATTCCAGAGATAATTTGTTGAGATGTGAACACACTATGATCACAAGAAGAATCTTAATTTCCTAATGGGTTCTGGAAACAATATAATGTATATCATAGAGATTCATACCCAGAGATTTCAGATTTTTCCCTCTAGCAATTAGTTTCCTGACCAACCATGCCTCGTTCACTCTTCTTTCTGCTTCCATCTCTCCTCCTGTTTTTTCTTTTTTTTTTCTTTTTGGTCTGTTTTAGTTTTGACTCCTATTTGACTTTTCTGCCCCATTTTTTCCAGTCCCACTTTTAGCTGGTTCTTATTTGTTCCTTGTTCTGTTTGCCAGGAAGTCAGGAGAGCAGGGAGAGGGAGAATTCAGATTCGCAGCTCACTCAGTAATGCTTCCTTTCCACACTGGGGCTGAGACAGCAGCCAGGACGTGGGGTGGGAGAGTATGGAAGTGCTTGGTGAGCCTGGAGGCAGCCCTCACAGCTTTCTTAATCCACATGACGGAGGAGGCCTCATTAGTACAAGAGGCCCGGTTGGCAGGCCTGCCACATCACCCACTCTGTCCTGTATGTTTCCTTTCTATTACAGGTGTTTTTGCTTTAAAACTGTTAGCTCTCACTGGTCAAATAATGAAAGGGGAGTTATATATGCTATCCATCAAAGGGAAGGACGGGAGAACAATTCTGTATCAGTGCGCTGGGGCTACCGTAACAAAGTACCCCACAGTGGGTGGCTTAAACATCACAAAGTTCTTGTCTCACAGAAGGACGCTACATATCCCAAGATCAAGGTGTGGGGAGGGTTGGTTCCTTCTGAGGGTTAGGAGGAAGAGTCTGTTTCTCTCTTCTAGCTTCTGGTGGTTTGCTGACAATCCTGGTTGTTCCTTGACTTGTTGAAGCATCTCTGACTTCATCTTCATACATCCTTCTCCCTGTGTATGTGTGGGGGTCCAGATTTTTGTCTCTTTATAAGGAAACCAGTCATACTGGATGAGGGGGCCTAACCTAGTCCAGTACGACCTCATGCTAACAGAACTAATTATATCTGCAACAACGTATTTCCAACTAAGATCTCATTCTGAGGGACTGAGACTTGGGACTTCAGCATATGAATTTGGGGCTGAGGAGACATAAGTCAACCCAGAACAAACTCCCTTGACCCATCTGTAGGAGAATGAACGCTGCGGGTTGTTTGGGCCCAGTGGGAATGGGGGTAGAGCTCAGCCCAGCACTTTGTACATTCTGTCAACACTTCCACACAGAGACTGGGACTGCCCAGTGCCCCGTGCTTTATCATTTGCAGGACTTTATTTTAGCTCATATAAGGGGTGGGGTTTGTGACCAAGGACTAGATGGCTTTCTGTATGAAATGAATGTGATCACAAAGGTACTGAATCCCCAACGTGGTCAGCGCTTGGCTCTAATCAATTTAACTACTAGTGTGTAAACATGGAACATAAAGGTGGAACAAAAATCCAGCTGCAGGAGAGAATATTTGGGGGGGGGGAGAATAGGAGAGCCATGTGACAGTCCCGTACGCGGTGCTCACTTCTCTCATCCACATGGCTAGAACTGGGTAGGTGCTGGTGGTCCCTCAGGGGTACTAATACTATTGCTTAAGAACCATAAGCAACCGACACAGTACTGACTCAGACCAAATTAAAGAACAATGCTATTATTAGCCACAAAATGACAGGTGATATGCGATCTAGACAAGGGCTTTCCCGTTGCCTGTTGAATTTAGCTTTTTATGCTTTGAATAGATCTGACCTTCACCCTGCTAGAGCCTTCTTAACAAATGCTCCAGTCAGAGAGAAAATTAAACTAAAATGAACTTTAGGAAAATTTATCGGCATTTTATTATTTAGATGGTGAAGTACAAGAGAGCGAGGCTATGTTTCGTTCAAGCTTGCACCCCGAGTGGCAAGTCAGTGAGGACACGTCCGTTTTGTGCGTTCACCACCTTTATTTGGTCCTGTAAAACCTATTCTGACAGAGACTTCAGTAAGAACTGCTCAGGTGGGTTAGCTCACATGTTATGACTTGTCTATTGCTTTGGACCATTATTTCTTTCTGATTTGTAACAGGAAAACCAGTATGTTGTTTTCAAACAACAGAAGACTTAAAAAGACAAAAAAAAAAAGACGACTTAAAAAGCACATCTAAGGTGCACCTGGGTGGCTCAGTTGGTTAAGCGTCTGCCTTTGGCTCAGCTCATGATCTCAGGGTGCTGGGATCGAGCCCCACGTCAGGCTCCCTGCTCAGTGGGGTGTCTGCTTCTCCCTCTGCCCTTCCCTCCTTCATTCTCTCTCTCTCAAATAAATAAATAAATTCGTTAAAAAAATTTAAAAAAACACAACTAAGCAATTTCTGAGGCATAGGTGTTCGTTATTACAGGGGATCAGCGGGCAGGGTGCATTTTAAGATAACTCAAATTATGTTTAAAATTATTTGATAAAATATCACCCCGTAACATCTGTCTGCTCAGTGGGTATTGAATAGTGAACTAATGATTTTCCACTAGGATCACCTTTAAAAGGCGTTCTTTAAATTTTCAGCGCTTGAAAGTTTAATCGCGTCTCTTCTAAAAGGATATCCACATAAAGCACAGCTCGAGAGCAGTAACTATATTCATTTATTTCCTCTGCTCTACAAGACAGGACTTTTAAAAAGCCACAGGAAGAACATTTAACTGCTTGTCTATAGACATATATGCACATATGTATATTGCTTGTCTCTATATATGTATTTATATATAAACAAATACTAAAATTTGTGAAATAGACTCTTGTTAGCATAAAGTGTCTGAGCCTTTAAACGGAAGAGCTGATTTAGCAAAGAAAGCTTCCCCCGTCAGGTTAACAAAAACCAACTTAACATTTGCAGCTGTAAGGAAACTAATCCTCTACACCGATTTCACTGAGCAGCGCAAAAGGGGAAAAATGGACGAACCCAGAAATCGAACCCCTAGTGTATACTCTAGTCACTAAGAATAAGTCAGTCAGTAAACAATAAATCCCCTCACCCCGACTCTGTCAGTCAGCAAACTCTACGAGGTCTTATCTTCTTCAGTGTGCACTCTTTCTCCTTTCCTCCCCATGTCTGAGGTCACCGCCTTGCTCACAGATGGTCCCCCCAGGCCATCAAGCACTGCACTATCTCCCAGTTGGTCTCCGCACCGTCAGTCTCTCACCTCTTCTTTTCAATTTATTCACTAGTTCTAGAACTAATCCTCCTGTAAT
This sequence comes from Ursus maritimus, assembly GCF_017311325.1. Taxonomy (NCBI): domain Eukaryota; kingdom Metazoa; phylum Chordata; class Mammalia; order Carnivora; family Ursidae; genus Ursus; species Ursus maritimus. The sequence goes on along the minus strand of NW_024426663.1, from coordinate 39,009,390 downwards.
TTTCCTCTGATCTTGCCACTTCTTGGCCTTTAAACTTCAAGCCATTGCCCATTACCTAAAGCAGTGTTTCTTCAGACATGGTGCTCCCTGGATTGGCTGTCTCACAATCACGTGACGTGCCCTCACATCGAAAAATGCAAAATCTCTGGAGAGTGAGGGGTGGAAATTCCAGTGTTTAACAAGTACCACCCCATCCCTCCAGAGGATTCTTGAACACGCTCAATATGAGGCCTGTCGGCCTAAAGCAGTGATTCTCGACTTGGGCAACACACCAGAATCACCTGGGAAGCTTTAAAAAAATTGCTGATGCATGAAGTCCATCCCTAGAGTTTTTGATTTAAACTATCTGGGATGCAGCCTGGGCATTGAGATTTTTTTTTAAAGCTTCCCAAGTGGGCATCTGTATCAAAGTGGCTTATACGGGGCTACATTTAACAAAAAATTCAAAGAAGCAGTTGCTTAATGACACCAGTGTTTCTTCCCTCAAGAAGAGGAGCCCCAGAATGAGAATTCAGCACTGGCGCAGTGGCTCCCTGACATCGTTGCTCTGTTGCCCATTCTTAGCATATCCTTTCCACCCTCAACCTGACTTGATGATGCAAGATTATGACGGGAGCTCCAGCCAGCAGTCCAAATTCCAGACTAGGGGAAAGGATGAAGGGGGAAAAGGCCACACTTCCCAGCTGGGTCGGCCCTTTTTAAGTAAACCCAAACCAAACTTCTTCCAGAACTGCATCACGTGGTCACACCTAACTAGAGAGGAGACTGGGAAGGGTAGTCTTCTCTGACTGACACCTTAACTAGAAAGGAAAGGGAGAGAATGGGTACCGGACAATAACGGACTCTGTCGGCCGCAGCACCCAGCCTGTATTCCTGGGCTCTTCTCTTACCATCTGACTTGTCAACTCTTCGGTTACTCAGACTGATCAACTTCTCGTTCCCTAAAAGTATATAACGGATGCTCCCATCCTATTAGTCTACATCTGTGGGTTCTCTCTATAAAAGTCTACCCTTCAGCCATTGTTTTTAAAGATTTATTTATTTATTTATTTGACACAGAGACAGAGAGAGAGACAGCAAGGGAGAGGGAGAAGCAGGCTCCCAGCTGAGCCGGGAGCCCAATGTAGGGCTCAACCCCAGGACCCTGGGATCATGACCTGAGAAGAAGGCAGACGCTTAACCAATGGAGCCACCCAGGCGCCCCAACCCTTCAGCCATTAAAAGAGATCATTTACTCTCCTGAATGTCAAGGTCTTATGTGTTGTCTCCTCATAGCCCACCATACCCCTCACACAGAAATCCAATAGAGAAGGAAGAGCCCCAAAGGGATTAACAAGCCTCCACCGCTTTCAGTGGATCTAGGGAAAAGATAAGAGGTGCAGGAACCGCGTGGAAAGGCAGGAAGTTAGACAAGGTACTTTGAAAGGGGTTGAGTATAATCTCCAGACAGGATGTGAAGTGGGATAGGGCCTGCAGGAGTATAAGCAGTGGCACTCAAGAAATCAATTCAAAAATATCTACCTGAGATTGAGTGAGACTCTTTTTGGAACAATTTTAAAACTTCCTTTAATAAATCAAGGGAAGAATTTCATCAAGGAGTTAAAATCTAATGAGCTATTAAGAATAAAAGGCAGAGAGGCAGTGCTTTCTGGATATAAGGATAAGCTGCAAGACAACCATGATCAAAATTACAATAAGGTCATTAAGAAAAACTGAACTGGAAACTCGTCTCATATCAACTATGTTAGCTACAGCAGCTGGGTCCTAAAATGCATTTAACCTATTGTTTCCTAAATTATAAACCTATGCAACATAGGACAGTGTATTCTATGGGGAAATATATTCTTTTTGCAACTCTGGAAGTTTCCTCCCTGTCTGGGAAACTATTTATAGAGCACCCACCATATGCCACGTGCTTTTCTAGGTGGTGGAGATACAGCAGTTCTGAACAAAATAAAGAAGGTTCCTGCATTCTTAGCGAGGATGACCAAGAAGTGCTATGGGTCTGAATGTTTATGTTCCGGCACAATTCCTATGTTGAAAACCTAATGCCCAAAGTTATAGTATTGGCAGGGAGGGCCTTCGGGTGGCGCTCAAGCCATGAGAGGGAAGCCTCCATGAATGGGATTAGGGCACTTATAAAAGGGGCTCCAAAAAGATCCCTCACTCTGAGGACACAGCAAGAAAGCACCAGCTATGAACCACGCAGAGAGCCCTCACCAAACATGACCAGGTGGTGCCTTGGTCTTGGCCCAACTTCCAGACCGATGAGCAATACATTTCTGTTGTTGCAAGCCACCCAGTCAGTCCATGGTGTTTTCTTATAGCAGCCTGAATGCAGTGACAAAAAACTAACAGGCAAAAGAGAGTGCAATTCAGAGGGTGATAAATGCAGTGAAGAAAACAGAATATGATTAAAGAATGATGGATGACTGTGGGTAGTTATTTTAAGATGGGGTTTTCAGAGAGGGCCCCCCCCAGAAGGTGACATTCTAACCTAGTATCTGACCTTGAGAAGGTGCCAGTCAGGTGATGATCTGTGAGAAAAGAACTTCAGCCAGAGGGAAGAGCAAATGTAAAGGTCCAAAGATAAACTGACCTAGTCCTGTATAAGTAAAAAAAAAAAAAAAAAAAATGAAAGAAAGAAAACTATCAGTTTGGAATTGTCTTTGGCTGCAAGTAACAAAGATTGGATTTCAGTGACTTAAACACGGAAGAGTTTATTTTCTCACGTCATTAAAAACTCAAGGGTAGGGGGGTGCCTGGGTGGCACAGCAGTTGGGCGTCTGCCTTCGGCTCAGGGCGTGATCCTGGCATTATGGGATCGAGCCCCACATCAGACTCCTCTGCTGGGAGCCTGCCTTCTTCCTCTCCCACTCCCCCGCTTGTGTTCCCTCTCTGGCTGGCTGTCTCTCTGTCAAATAAATAAATAAAATCTTAAAAAAAAACAAAAAAACTCAAGGGTAGGGGACAGTAAGCATCCGTTCATGATTCAAAGATATCAGGTATGAGATGTGAGAGGTCCCAAGGTCCCAAGACTGCTGCTCCAGCTCTAGAAATTGTGTCTATGTTCCCAGCAGGGAGCAAAAGGCAAGGACATAAGATAATTAAGTACATCCCTTTCTGAAGGACTTTCTCAGAAGCCTCACACAGAACTTCTATGAACAGGTCATTGGCCAGGACCAGGTCATGTGGATCTCCCGACCACAAGTTTCATGATCTGACTCACACAACATCCCTCACCATACTAACTGGCCAGTGAGGACAAAAATTTCCCATCTGTAAGCCAAAGTGACACTTCCTGAGGCCCAGGATGGGATCTTTAGCAAGACTGGGGATGGGTAGGGAGCCTGGACGTGAGACGTGGGGAAAGGGCTGCTACAGTGGGGAGAAAGAATGAGAGGCGATTCCTCGACATCTACCCACTCCTTTCTGCCCATTTTCTTCTTGGTTTGTTTGTTCACTCATTTATCTGTGAAATACTGAACACCTACTCTGGACCAGGCACTGTGCTATGTTCTGGGAATGTAAAGATAAATACAACACAGCCTCCGCCTTTGTGGAACGTAGGGCCTAGCACCTGGGCAGACACACACATGTAGACCACTGACTGCAGAACGGGGTCATCAGCGCCGCGATAGAAATATGCGGGTGATACGGGACAGGCATAAAGGAGGCAGCGATCAGCCCTGCTCAGGGGGCCGCAGCCAGGAAACAAGACTTCAAAAAGGGGGTGGTGGCACTTGGACCAAACTCTGAAGAACAAGTGGCAATGGCCTTTCTCTTTGTGGGGCCGCAGGCTTCCTGCCACGCATCAATATTTCTGTCTTGAACCAAGGGAAAGTAGAAATAGCAATGTTGGGGCGCCTGGGTGGCACAGCAGTTAAGCATCTGCCTTCGGCTCAGGGCGTGATCCCGGCGTTATGGGATCGAGCCCCACATCAGGCTCCTCTGCTATGAGCCTGCTTCTCCCTCTCCCACTCCCCCTGCTTGTGTTCCCTCTCTCACTGGCTGTCTCTATCTCTGTCAAATAAATAAATAAAATGTTTAAAAAAAAAAAAAAGAAAGAAAGAAATAGCAATGCTGATGTGGTGAGAACCAACTATGTGCTGTCCCCTTTCATGAGTTCATCTGAAATGGTATTTACTCAGTCCAGTGAGAGGTTTTCAAGTCTGATATTTTGACTAAGAAATGCATCTACCTCAAAGTAGCAGATATTAGACTATAGGCATCTAATCATAGAGCCAACTATGTAGGTAGGTGGGAGCTGGGGTTACCCTGTAGTTTGATCACGTGAGGACTGTGGTCTTTGGGATTCTTTGTTTTCGTTGTTCAGATTTTTTAAAGATTTATTTATTTGAGAGAGAGAGAGAAAGCCCTCGAGCACACATGAAGGGGGGAGGGGCAGAGGGAGAGAGAGTTTCAAGGAGACTCCATGCTGAATGCAGAGCCCGATGTGGACTCGATCCCACGATCCTGAACCGAAACCAAGAGTTAGATGCTTAACCGTCTGCGCCACCCAGGCAACCCGGGTCTTTGGGATTCTTTGCACTTTTCCTTCATGCCTCCAACTGTAGTGGTCCCAAGCTGAGCCAGTGAGGCTTTAGGACTCTCTCTTGAATCCAGATGAGACACACCTGGAGGCTTTCCAGAGCACTCAGAATGCTAGATATTTTTCTCATTTTCATTTTGTAGTAAATTTAGGTTGACAAAGTTGAGCTATTTGGTTAATTGTTGGGGCTGGGGTTTGAACACTGGTCTCTGTAGTAGCAGAGTCTTTATTCTTGACACTATACCAGGCTATTCCCCAGACAGCTTTCTTTCTTGGAATGGCCCCAAAATTGGCCTACCTGCTTTCCTTCCCTTTCACTGCCACTAAATACTATTTCCACTCAAAGTCTCCCCCGCCCCCAACACACTTCAGGACAAGGACCTCTTCAGCTGGCACACAGCTGATTTGAAGGCTTTTAAGGTTTACTCAGAGAGTAAGAAGAGGAAAACAAGCAGGAAGGGGGAAAAAAATAACACAATTATGGTCTTTCTGAAGCTGCCAGTAGTGTGAATGGACCTCGGCTCTGCATTCGGGAAGCCTGAGCACTTCTGAGCCCCGACTATTTCAGACTTTCTCCATGTTAGGTCTACTCAGATCCTTCCATCCTTAGGTACCTTCTTTCCTGCTTGCCCGTGCAAGTGCCAAAAATGAGCATGTGCCATCAGACTTTGACCCAGGCCTGGGTAGGCTGAATTCTTGGTTTCAGGAATCAACGTGCTTCTTCCCAGCAAAGGACATGTGAGTAGGAGCAGGACACCCCATGACCACAGTGACACTGGTCATGTAAGCCATCAATGAGTATAAGGGTGAAGAGAGAAACGGAAGTGAAGAATGCTACCAAGTGTGCAGGGACTCAAAGGTCAGAAAACTTCCCCCGACGTGATAGGTACACCCAAGAAAGTGACATTCAAGCTGAAGAAAAATCTGGGAAGAACTCATCAGAACAAGAATGCGAAGAGATCATCAGACCCATCTCAAAACACCACTTCTTCAAATACTCCAATCCTTGGTCAATGAACCCACAAAAGCCCCTATTTGCCAAGCAAACGGAGTTTAAAGTCACCATAGTTATTACCTACATTGCCCTCCTCAACAGAGCTCCAGTTTTTAGCCAGAATGACAGCTTGTTAGAGCTTCAGGCTCTGAATCTTGGACTTTTTGTTCCCATAGTGGGTCTCATTTGGAAGAACTTCCATTTGACATGGAATTCCTATTTCCATTCTTGCAATCTACTTACTGAGCTGAGGAATTGGGGGACGCTGATTTTTTTTTTCCTTTCTCAGATATTCATGATACATCAACAGATCATTTCTGATTTTTCATTTTTCAATATCATTCCTGCCATCTCGTAACTGTGGAAATTCCTATTTATCTTAGAAGAATAAGCCACTCCCCCTCACCTACACGGACAGATTTCTGATGCAGGTTTCTGATATGTCAACTTACTGGGTAGAAAAAGAGTTCCTAAAATTGCTGCTGGTATATAGTAAGCACTTCATGCCTCTTGAACTCTGTATCTCAAACATTTTGGGTTTTATGTCATTATTTTTGTTCAAATGGGTTTTGTTATTTTGGTTTTCTATTACAGTAGCCCATGCCTGTCCGTACTTATGCTACTGAAACAAGCAGCAGGTGGAGTAAGAAATGAATAATGGGAAAGCTAGTCAAGGATAAATCTTAATTTTAAGAGTATTGTTCTTACTGGCACTTCATTAACTTTCATAAAAATCTATTCATTTTGATTTCCTAATAATCCTTATCTGGGTCCTGCTTAAAAACAATGGCTAGTATACAAAGACCTTCCCGATGAGGACCCACTACAGAATTTTCACCCCTCAATGAGCTAGACAAGGCAAATATAAATCATCAGAATCCTATGGTTGTAATTTGGGAATGTGTATTTTAAGTACAGTTGTCCCCTCCATGGAAGAGAGAAATACCCTAGATACTGGTGTGTTAAAGGTCTTCAGAGAAAGAGAACCACTAGGGATACACAGGGTGTGTGTGTGTGTGTGTGTGTGTGTGTGTGTGTGTGTAAAATGGGGAATTGGCTCACCTAGTTTTGGATGCTGAGCAATCCCACAGTTTGCTCTCTGCAAGCTGGAGACTCAAGAAAGCAGGTGGTATCGTTCAGAGTCCAAAGGCCTGAGAACCAGGGGAATCAGTGGTTTAAGTCCCAATCTAAGGGCAGGAGGAGACGGATGTCCCAGCTCCATAGCCAGGCAGAGAGAACTCAATCTCCCTTAACTTTTTGTTCTATTCGGGCCCTCAGGGGATTGGACAAGGCCCACACACATTAGGGAGGGCCATCTGCTTTACTCAGTCTACCAATTCAAACACTCATCTCTTCCAGAAACACCCTCACAGACACACACAGAAATATTTAACCAAGTATCTGGGCATCCTGTGGCTTGATCAAATGAACACATAAAATGAACCATCACACTGGGTCCATTCCCTTGATCACAGCAGATGGCTGAAAGCCCCATAACCCATAATTCTCAGAGCAGAGCTGTGGGGAGATCACCTGTGGACACTGGAGAGGCTTTCTGTATGTGCACAGTGAGGGGAGAGACTGGAGGAATTCCCTACAGTCAGCATGCGGTCAGGAATGAGGACACCGTTCACCTCTCACCAGGGGGTAACCACATGGCAAACAGCGGGTTCTGAAGGAGATTGCTGGATCTTCCCAACTGGGGGACTCCCATGAGCATCTTTCACCAGAAGTCATGTTTCCTTACTATCTGAATTTCGAGCTCAAATGGCTGCATCTGTTTTAGTACTGTACCATCACTGAATAATGAGGAAACTGCTCAGATTATTTTAGGCCATAGCATGTACCATAATGCAAAATCACTCGGCAAATGTTCTCTCCATAAAACAAGCCTTATCAACCGTTTTTTGTATTCATAGATTCAATCTTTTGTTTTCTGAGGATGAAATATGGTTTAAGTTACCAAGTCTGTTCAGACTCAGAGCGCCTTCCCATTATGCTCTGAATTTCAGTATTAGGCTATGGTACAGGCACCACCAGAGATCTGATGTAAAAATGTGAAAGGATTTCAGGTATCTATTTAGGTGTCATCTTTGCGAAAGAAAGGTCATCCCAGTCATTCTGGGACAGTCTTTTCCTCACACTTCAGCATTATAAAAGCATTCTCCAAGTTCAGACAAGGAAATTCTGTAGGACAAGGGGAAGGATGCAGGAAAGGGGAACGATATATCTGGAAAAGAGGTAGGAGAGAAAGTGGGGAAGGAAAAATGAATTTGTTCTTTGGGAAATGGGCTGATTGAGGACCTGGTATGACCAAGAGATACAGGAATGAAGGGAAGAGAAAAATAAAGGGAAATACGCAGTCACGGGGTTAGTGGTCAGAGGAAGTTCAAGCTTTCCAAACCCGGGCCCACCACAGGCCCCAAAGACGATGTGAAGAAGCGAAGTAGGCCAGGTGCGGTGGTGCGGGGAGAGCACACGCCGGCACGTCTGAAGCTGGCAGCTGCCACCCAGGCCTCACTGATTGCTGGTTCCCATGTGGAAAGGTGGGCCGAATGTGCCCTATGTGTGGCTTTTTTGTTTAAGAGAATCCACGAATTCACGCTTGTGTGTCAGAGTAACCCGATTTTAAAACGTTGGCCAAAAGAAAAATTCTGCACACCACAAGTGGCCCTCAGCCATTAGTGTCTACCTCTGTTAATTATCACCTGCTTCTTGCTAGGAATACTTGCAGAATGTTGGGTGTGCACAATAAGAAATACCAGGAGGTCTTCTCATTCGGGGTTGGCATTAGTAACTCTGACCTGTATTACCCTCTCAATTTCTTTGTTGCTTTCAGAATGGCACCGTGGGGATTTAAAACTTGTCAGTATGTGTCACCTGGTTAAAACTAATAACCAAATACAGAGATAGATAGATAAATAGATGGATGGATGGATAGATAGATCTTTGAATTGTTAGGTAAGTAAGGCCAAAAATACTTAATTAGCCTTAGGAACGTGTTAAACATTTCTGGAATTGAACCTAAGGAGAGAAGATAGAATATTGGTACATTTGCCCTGAAGTCAAATTCCTTGAAAGACCTTTCTCCTTTGATCAGAGGACAATTATTTAAATTATCCTACAGCTGACACCTTACTTTCTCATATCAAACAAGAGCCATTGATCTTATTATAATCAAGATCAAGACAAATAGCCTGGCGGATACATAACAGAGTCAGAGGTCCACGTGAATGCTGAATAGGGAGCAATTGTTTTTTAACTAAATGAAATCCTAAGGGGGAGGGGGCAAGAGTCAACCTGATTTCTTGTTATTTTTATCAGCTGGCAGCTGATAGGATTTCTCTGAAAGAAGGTACTCTATACAAAGTACTGACAAATGCCTATTCACCCAAGAGTCATGACCATTTCTAAACAGCTATTTCTGAATTCCCAGCAAAAGGTATTCATTCTATGACCTGTTTTTTCTGCCTAAGTGTGGGACCTACATCGAACCTCTCCTTTCAATACTCAGTGTGTCCCTAGCTAAGATTCAAGACTTAGCCCAGCTCAGTGGCTTATCCATTTGTCTCTTCCCCCCCGCCTACCACACCCCCACTCCCTCAATAACGCACAGATCTGCCTCAGCCTAGAAGAGGGTTACGTCCCGATAAAGCCACTGTAAATCGAAACGATTCTAGGAAGAAAATGCATTTAATACATTTAACCTACTGAACATCACAGTTTAGCCTGGCCTCCCTTCAGGGTGCTCGAAACACTTACATTGGGCAATAGGTGGGTAAGATCATCGCACACCAAGCCGGTTTTATAATAAGCGGTGAAGAGCTCACGTCACGTACTGACTACTACGCCGAAAGTGAGCGACGGAGTGGTGGCCAGTGTACGTGTGCGCCCTCACGCACGCGTGGTGGTCTGCGAGCCGAGGCTCCCTGTCGGGGCCCAGCGTCACGAGAGCGCATCATGCTGTACCTTGCTAGTCTGGGGAAAGGTCAAAATGGAGAATTGAAAATAGTTTCTACTTAATGTGTCTTGCTTTCTCACCATCGTCGAGTTGAAAAATCCTAAGTCAGGCCATCCTGAGACAGGGACCATCTGCATACAGGTGAAAGAAGGTGAAGGTACAGGGGATCGGGCTTGAAAGGCACAGGTGGCCCCTGCAGAGGGACAGGGGTTTGGAGGAGAAACTTAAGCATTTGCAGAGAAGCTGGATCAAACAGCTGACTTGTAAGTTCGAGAAAACGCCAAGAGGCTGGGATTCTATGGCAATTTAACTTTTTCTTCAGAGTTTGTTCTAGTTACAGATTCAGGGTCTCTATGTTTCGACATCAACATTTCAAACATCAGTGTTATATGGCTGATATCATTATACTTCCTGGGATTTTGAGGTCAGTAAGGTCCCCAGTTTCTGAGCTTTCAAAGTGCTTCAAAAATTTTTATTATTCTTATACTAATCCCCACAGAGATAGCACACAAGAGCCCACTAATCCGTCTGGCATCACAGGCACCATGCTCCTTCAGCCCTGCTCCCTCTGTCCTGCTTCAGCCTCTGCCCTCTGCCCCCAAAGCCCCTTAACATCCTGAGGAATCGTGCGGCTCAACGCTCCCTAGCCCAGGCCCTGGGATGGAATGCACGGTTTTGAACTGAAAGGTGAATCACTAAATGTTAGGGCTCCGCAGTCCAATCTACCTTGCTTCCCGATGCTTCTTCAAATAAATGGATGCCATGGCAGTCTTTCTAACTTGCAGTCCCTGCCCTTGAGGAGTGGCAGGTAAGCTCCACTTTGCTCAGCCTCAGGGTACAGTTTCCAGCTCTACCGTCGCCAGGAAGGGGCATTGGCAGTGATGGACAGTTCCCATGCAGCCGGCACCTCTGTGGGACAGTTGGGGCCTGAGGCTGCAGAGGGTCAGGCTAGCTGGCTGTGGCAGTGAGCAACGAAAGGCATCATTTAGACCCCAGCAATATTGTACAGAAATCCCCCAGGGGTTTTTGGAGATGCCTGGGGGAGGCCGGCTGCCGCCAAGCAGGCGGGCCGAAAGCTGTGGACAGCGGAGGGAGGGCTACAGCGAAGGGGCCTTGGAGCCGTGGGGGCAGGTGTGCTCTCCAGCCGCAGCTCCTCACTGCCCTCCCGCCCTTCCGCTGCACCAGCTCTCGAGCCAATGTTCAAAGCTCTCGAAAAACTGACTGACAAGAACATGCATTCCCCTTTCCACTTTCGAGACCAAAGACGCCATGAAAATTAACAATGAAGTCACCCAAGTAATACACTCGGGGGCTGGGAGCTCCAGAAAGAATCACTGTACGATGTTTTTAGTTCCACCATTAATTTGCACGAGTGCCGGAGGATCCCAGATCAGCTCTCTGTGAGCCCTTGGTTCTAGAAGGCCCATGGCACAAGCAGGTTCCTAATCCTACCGCACATTCTAGTTTTCGGAAGAGTTTTTTAAGACACGTTACCGGGGCTCCACCCCTACATCCATTACATCAGAATGGCCAGGGTGAGGCCTGGACACAGTATTTATTTAACACACACACACACACACACACACACCCTCTACAAGTATTTCGCACACCTACAGCAGGGTTTGAGAGCCACTGAGAAGTTGGAAGGAAAGAGGACCGGACTGATAACCAAAGGGCCCTATTTCGAGTTACGGCCATATCGTCAACTAGGTAATTTCGTTCAATCCCCTTGACCACTCTGGGCTGTAGATACCATTCCTACATCAGCATGACTTGTAAAAGAAAAAAAATGGGAAATGATCTAAATATCCAGGAGAAGATTAATATAGCCAGGTGCTAAGATACTGTACAAACATTTAAAATGACATTAAGTGGGAAAAAGCATAATATAAAAGTTTTACATAACGACCCCATTTTTGAAACAAAATGAAAATTATATAACTAGATATAATTGCAAGGACATACACCCAAATTTTTACAGCATTTCCTTTCTAGATAAACAACTTCCATCTTCTTCTTACACATCTGTATTTTCTAAATACTCTGTTAAGGGGCAAAATCTACTCACGCACATCAAGCCTTGAATATCAGTCTTGAATACAAGTGGAGAAGAAATGAAAAATATTTATATAGATAAAATTCTAGTTCTTGTATTTATAAGGCAGGTAGATGCAAAAACCTGATGCTCTGCTTCTCCTCCAAGTTACTCATAAAGAGGTACTAGCCTTAAACTTGTTCATCTTCCTTATTAGGAACTAAAGATCCAGAGGAAAAAAGTGAGACAAACGAATTCTCCTACAGTATTTGTTCTGGGTACTGGTGGGTCTGCCCCCATTTGCCTGGAGGGAATAATTAGACAGGAAGCCGGAGTGAGAAAGTCAGGAGGCCAGAGAGCCAGGGGAGAAGGCTTTTTGATCTGTTTCTCTTTTCTAGAACATTCTGTCACATTTTTTGCCTGGTGTGTTGGTGGCTATGAAGATAAAACGAGAACATCAGTGAAAGGACTGAGCACACCATTAGACACACAAATGCTCCACAAATTCCCATTCATTCATGCATGTTTCCGCAAAGGGAATAACTTAGCTACTCACCCAAGGTGTGACCTCAGAGTGTTCTCATCTCCTTCGTGTCTGCTTCCATCCCTAAAAAAGTAAGGAAAATAATAGCACCCACCTTCCCGGGTTGCTCTGAGACTCAAATCAGGTGATGTAGGTAAAGCACTAAGCAAAACATTTGAACACATAACAAGCACTCAATACATGGCAGTTATGAATATTACAACTTAGTCCAGTATCCCTCAACCAAAACACCCTGCAGTATTGATAAGATTTTCACTGTAATCCGGAGAAAGAGCTGTACAAGTGCATAGCTCTAACAGTTTGGGATGAGAATGATAAAAATAGTTTGGAAGATTGTATTTTGATTAGAAAAATGTACTTTTTTTTCACCATTTCAGTACTAAAAAAAGATTATTATTTCAAGTGCTCAAGAATAATCCCTCTGTGGTTTAACACCAAGAATAGAATATTTCATTTCAGAAAGAATGCCTAAGAGAAATGATGAGCCACTGATAAAGGTTATTACACTACAAAATGACTTTGGGTTTAAGGCAAGTATTTTTGTGTTATAAAAGTGACTAGGCCTTTAGAAGTGTTTCAAGACAACACAGTGTATGCATATAATATAATGAACGTATAATGACTTTTGTCGTGGGGCTTGAGGTTTCAAGAGGACCAGGACTTGGTAGAGGAACGGGAAAAAGAAACGTGGACATTGACGGTTTCAATTCACAAGCTTTATTGAAATAAATAAGGTGTGAGAACAAGACAGACCGGCGGTTCCCAAACTTGTGATGCCACGGAAATCACCCAGGGAGCTTCAAAAAACACTAGAGCCAGGGTCTCACCCTCAGAGATTCTGATTTACATGGTGTGGGGCGTGACCTGGGCTCCAGAATTTATTAAGTGTCTCCAGGTGATTCTGATGCATAAACAAGTTTGAGAACCCTGCCACAAAGGATCCATCTGACCAAACGGCCCCCAGGTGTCTCCCTTCCTCTTCCTCAAGGGGACGTTCCCAGGGCACAGCACGGAGAGCAGCCCGCACTGGGGACCCTCTTTGCTTTCCCCTTTTTGCCCTGCCCTGTGCTGGAAGAGTTACATAACTGCCCAGAGCCAATTTGGGTTGCCTCACCCAAGTCCAATGATCAAATTTCAGACTGTAATTCATGCTGGGCCAGCATCACGCCACCTCCCTTCCTCTGCATCTCGGTCTCAGCTTGGACCCCCCTCCTGTAGCTGTGTCACAAAACCAGACACTTCCATTTCTAGCCACCGAAGAGCCTCCATGGACAGGACTTAAATCCTGTACTCAGTGATATCAACAGAATGGGAAAACATGCTTCGACCACTCGTGTTAGGTGGAAGCCCAAGGTCAGATGGTAGCTTTGCAGGATCTGGTGATCCACGCCCTGCGGTCTGAGCTCTGTGCGTGTCTGTCTGTCTGTACGGCATTGAGCTAAATTGGGTCACATATAAACTTAGCTTTTGAATTGAAAAAGAAGGCAGTCATCTACTCACCTTTTTAACAGAGTTTAAGCTTTACTAGGCAGTAAATGTGAAGTAATGAAATGAGGTACTTGCAGAACTAAAATTTGAAGGCCCAAGTATTTTATCTCCCAGGCGATATCCACAGAAGAAACTAGGAAATATGTAACAGATGTGGCTTATGTACAAAATAAAATTATATAGAAGTTTTGTTGGCCTGGAATGATTAAAATAGCTTGAAATTTTAAAGTGCTTTCATGATAAAAATAATCTCAGCTTGCCCTGAGAATGTACCTGTGCGGTATTTTTGTTCTTGTGCTCCACATGAGGAAATAGAGGCTCACAAAGACGGTGTCCTGCCCAAGGTCACATACATGGTCAATAAATAGGGTCAGGACTCGAACTCATGACCTCTTCATTCCAAGGCCACTAGAGTTTCCACTGTGCCACCAGGCGGCAAACATCGCTGATTACGACTCGAATTTATTAGATAATTTCTAACTTTCTGCTTTCCCCTTCATTTTCTTTATAAATGCCAGGACTAGGCTTAGCTCTGTTACTGATCAGGAGACGTATCAGGACTTTTTCTGCAAGGAAGAGCGGGTTCCTCCGAATATCTTAAGGAGGAGGATTTATTGGGAGGTTATGTAGTTTTGCGAGGCTCACACAATCCAAAGGGCAGCATGAGAGAGGGCTTGGAAAATGGACACGAACCAAGGAGACTGCACAGACTACATAACAGAGACAGGCTGGCTAAAACGTTGTCCTAGCCAATGCCACTGCCCGATGCTGCTGCCCCAGACAAGTCGGAACCGTTCCTTCCTCTTAGGTCACGCACTAGACTCAAAGCCCTACTCGGAATGCCTAGTTGGTCAGGTGCGGCGTCCTGGCTACAGGTGCCAGGAGAGAGGCTCTCTTGCTTTCAGCTTCCACAGTAGGAAGGAGGGACATTGGGACCCCTCAACACCACAGATACTAGGGAATTTCCCAACAGAACGTAGGGTTGGATGTTGGGACAGCCAGAGAAATGACAATTATCTCCTGCAGAACAACACTGATCTAAAAGGACTTATCTGTATTTATCTACTTTCCTGCAGTATTAGAAGACCTTTTTTTCCCCAAGATTTTATTTATGAGAGAGAGAGAGCGCATGAGCATGAGCAGGGGGTAAGGGCAGAGGAAGACGGAGAACAGGCTCCCCCCTGGGCAGAGAGCCCCACGTGGGGCTCTATCCCAGGACCCTGGGATCAGGACCTGAGCTGAAGCCAGACGCTTAACCAACTGAGCCACACAGGCACCCCAGTATTAGAAGACCTTTAAGAAAAGTTTCTAAGGAAAATTATAAGCTACTATAAAAAGTATATTTATTCTTTCCATTATAAAAAAATCTGTGGTGAATAACTCAAAGTCACTGGCGACATTAGCTTGCACGCTGAGAAAACAAAACTCTGCCCCTGGGGAGTGTGCTAGGAGGTCTGTGGGGTGACCCTCTCATTAGCTTTCTAGCAACCCAATTTCAATCCATAAAAAAAAATTGCCCAATGCAACAGGGTCACATCTGCCGTAAGCCAGTGTGCAAACAGACTGCTTGTGCACTCACTCATTCAGCCTACATTTATTATGCACTCTTCTACGTGCTAGGCATTGAGGTTTTCAGTACCTGGCACTAGGAATACAAAGATAACAATTCAGGTATCCTTGAAAAACATCTTGTCTGTGCATGGGCCTGCCTTAGAGGTATGAATAGGAGTTTGTATATGTTACAATGCAAGAATTAGAGATAATCTAATTTTTCAAACCACATAGGGGATTTAGGTAATCTGCTACTGGAGTAATAGAGAGACTAAAATGTTTAGATCTTATCAAAATTTATCATCTTGGAAATTCACCTCCTGCTGTATCCTCGAGTCTCCTACCTGCCAGGTTTTTCCCCTTTTTGGCTCTGTGCTTACATACTCAACTAAAAAATAAAAATACCTTATTGCTAAGTGCTATTTTTAGAGAGAATCTTAGGTCTTGAAAGATTTTGTTCTATAAATCTGTTCAGCATGCTGTCTTTCAGAAAAATAGAAAGGAGGGAGCTCACGAAAGACAGGTTTATACTTACAGTCGGGCTAATTTAAGTGATAAAAACGGAGCTGGAGCCATATATGGGAAGAGCTGAACAAGGACTTCGTTGGTATCAGAGTTTAAATCTTTTTCGAAACAGTGCAAGCACCACCACAATTTGTGGTAATATCCTTTCTTTCCTGAAGCTGTACCTGGGCTGTATCAGCTCAAAGTCTGTTTTCATAAACCAAAACAGAGAGAGTTCCCTAGAACAATGAGGCTTAATCTGCAAAACAGAGAGAGGCAGACCCGGCTTCATAAAGAGCGTTTACTCTTAGGAGAAATTGTGTAAATACCTTTTCAAGTGTCAGAATAACAACCTTTTACTTCTGGAAGTTGAATGTGAGAGCATCTATGTTTGCTTTTCTAGGTATTTAGAAGGCCATTTCCATTTAAAAACAAGAGGTAAAAACAAAGAGGATCACAGGAAAAGTGAAAGCCTCAGCTGCTTGTATACCTCTATAAATAATCAACGTTTGGACTACTCTTACCTTTAGTGGGCGTCCCACAGCCTTCGGGGAGTCCAGTGCTCCCCACGCTCCCCACACGCCCAGGCAAGGCCACTCTGCATTTGGGTAGCAGGGAGCTCGTCCTACATTCACCACGGAGTCAGCCCCCACTGCGGCCTGAATCGCCCCTATTACCAGACTAACCCCTTGCTATTTCTGTTGCCGCTTGGGTTTCTGGCTCTTTCCTCACAGCTTCATCCCATACACACACTGATGGGAATCTGGCTTCCCACTTGTGGGCCATCATTTCCCAAGGCAACGCTAACATAAAGCCGATGTTACCAATTAACCTCTCCCTTGCGCAAGCCTCCCCCGGATTCCATCCCTGAGAATTCGTCCGTGTCTTGATATGATCCAGGTGAGAACCGTACCAGTCTCTCCATTGAACCACAGAGGTAGCCCCTTCATTTCTGTCCTCTTGAGTGAAACATCATTGCCCACCTACATTCAATTATCTTATCGTGGCTTCTCGAAAGCCTTAGCCTTTGTGTTGCCTTCCCAGGTTTAGAGGGACCGATGTGGTTGGTGATACCCAAACTCAGCCAGGGTAAGGAAGACTTTTCCGGCCAACCCTGTTTGTATTAATGAATTAAAAAAACTGTACAAACCCCTAATACTAGGTTCTAAGACAAATGGCTCTACATTCCAGATTTTATGGGCTTTGGGAAGTATATTTATGAGATCCAAAAATATCCTCTAGGACAAGTGTTCTCAACTTTGGATCCATATAGAATCACCCAGAAAGCTTTTACAACCCCTCATGCCCAGACCACAACCCACATCAATTACATCAGCGTCTCTGGTGGTGAGACCCAAGCTACTCAGGTGATTCCAAAGGTCAACCGTGTCACGTGGAGGAATTCAACATAAATATCATCACCTGATATTTTTTCTTCATAGACTAACTTGAGTATCTCCAAGACACCTGGATTTTAAGACCAATTTCACCCCCTTCCACAGCTTTATGTCACTTTGTAATTACACACCTTGAAGTAAAAACGTGCTACAAGGTTAGAGGTCATTTCAACTTTTTTTCCTCACGTCTGTTTCTGAGCTACATTACTCTTCCAACAAAGATAGATTGAGCACCTACTGTTTACCAGGCATCGCGGGTGACCCAGGAAATAAAGCAGACATGATACACCCTCATGGAATTTACATCCACTAGAGGACACATACAATAAATAAGAAAACAAATAAGATTATTACCAATGTGGTACATGGACAGAAAATATAATATCAAAGGATAATATGCCAGCAAGTGTGTCACTTCCAGGGACAGGGAAGGGCAGCTGGCTTAGGTGCCAGGTAGTTCCTCTCTGAGGGAGTGACATTTGAGATGAGACCTGAATGGTAAAGAACTAGCCAGGTGAAGATAGGGGGCACAGCATTCCAGGCAGAAGGAGGGGTGAGTGCCAAGACCTTAAGGCAAGATCAGACTTGGCCAGTTTCAGATTCTGACAGACTGGAATGTGATGACAGCGTGGGAGAGAAGGACAAGACAAGGTCAAGGAAGGAGTTAGAAGCTACGCAACCTTGTTAAGTCACAGGGAAGAGTGGCTAGGATCCAAAATGTAAGAAGCCACTGAAGGATGACATTCATGTTTTTTAAATGTGTGGGGAATGATGACTGAAGGCAAGAGAGAAATCAGTTGCTCTGGTGATTGTGGTTCATTGTATTGTTTTAGAGATAAGGCCAGAAGGACTTCCAGATGGATTGAGGGTTGGAGGGGGGAGGGGGGGAGGGATGAGGGAAAGGAAAGACTCAAAAATGATTCTTCTGCGGAGCAACTGGCCGCAAGGTACTGCCGTGCCTTGAAACACGGAGGGCTCGGTGAGGAGCATTCTGAGAGATGAGAGAGAAAAACTCAATGGCTTTCTTCTGACGTAGTAACTTGGAGATTCCTTTAGGCATTCCTTAATATCCACTGGAAGCCAGTGTCCATTAGGACAAGTATGGAGCGCAGAGGAAAGGTCAGGGCTGCACATTTGAATCTGAAGGTCATTGACATGGAAGTGGTATTTTAAACTTTGGGACTGGAAGAGTTCGCTTAGAGAGACAATGTAGACAGAAAACGGAAGAGAGCGAAGGACTGAGCACTGAGTTACTCTTAACCTTTGGGAACAAAAGAGAGAGCCAGTTAAGGAGACTGAGCAGGGCCAGGGATTTCGAGTTATAGCTGGACGTCCAAAGGAAAAGTGTCTCAAGATGGAAGGTATGATCATTGTGCCAAAGGCTGTCAAAACGTGAGAAATGTCTAATAAGAGGAGGACAGAGGGACCGTGGATTCTGTGAGATGTTCTGGGTCACCTTGACATGAGAAGCCAGTGAGGCAATGGGGACAGAAGTCCAGACAGGAGGGGTGAAAAAAACGGTGGTAGGTGAGGAAGGCCACGGGTGGTGGCCGCTGACACCCATACCAACAAATTTTGCTGTGCCTGGAAGCATGTGCTTCTCCACATCCTGACTTACAGTCTGAGCAGCAAGACACATGACAAATGTGGACACTTCTCTTGTCAGGACCCAAGGGAATGCATTAGATGCCTGCCCCCAGTTTGCACACCATATATTCAGTGTCTCCCCTGGCTGGAGTAACGGCCACAAGAAACATGAATGAAATGTTTGGGGCAGGACGGATTCTGCCCTTACCCTGTGGATTTTCCTTCTGGAAAGATGCTCCCTATGAGGCCCACCTCTCCAGCTAACCACCATAATCAAAGAGCAAAATATATGGTCAGCTTAAAAAGCTATAAATGGAAGTTGATTATCAAACGACAGAAAAAGCTAATATACCTTCAACCTTAAATCTCATAAAATAACACTTCCTCACATTCCTATTCATTTTCACTTAAAACTTGAATAAATTCCTATGGCTTTTAGGTGAACTAGATTTCCACCTTCTTTCCACAGCACACGGGAAACTGTACACCCTCCCTTACAGAGATTAAATGGTCCTGCCAACACCTTTTAGGTCTTGGCCTCAAGAAGTAGTTGTATGTGCTTGGACAGTAACTGTCAGTGAAACCGCTTAATATCAGGTTTGTTTGGTTTTTTTTAAGGCAAAAATCTAGTCTTTTGGAAGAGAGACCTGGAAATCAAAATGGATATTAACACAAAAAAGATTCAAAGAGACTTAGTTGTCTGGGTGTCCATGCAGACCAGCCCTTGGGGTACAGTCATGACTGACATAAATTACTATTAGAGGTGCCAATTTAAGTCTCTATTTTGCAGAGAAGGATAGTTTGTAGCTTTCCAAGTCAACATAGTCTTTCTCTTTATAACAGGACTTGGGAGTCCACAAGTCTCTTTGGATGGGTAATGTCTTCGGTAGACATCAAGGAACAGCTAAAAAAAAGTGGCCCATAATCTTGGAGCAGGGCCAAGTTCAAAGACAGAAGCCTGTAGCCATAGCAGTGACAGGAAGTTTGTTCTGATTTTTATGGGCAAACCTCAATGGGGAGCAAGAGGTAGCGATCCTGGTGAAGAAATTACAGAAATACAGAAGATTCTGAGAGAAACCATGTGAGGAATTCGATGGGCATCAGGGAGAGCGTAGAGAGAAACGGAAGGTGTTATAACCAGGGGGGTTATGCTCCTTCTCGTGTTGCCATGTCCACTCACATTAAAGAAATCCAAATGTGTTTCGAAGTAGTAGTAGCAATAGTAGTAGTAGCTGTAGGATGAAACTCTTGACCCTATTTGCAGTTACTCCTGCCACTCATCTTTCTGCAGAGGGGGGCTGATATCTGATCAAGGCAAGGAAGACATACCGCACACTTCACTTTCCAACCAAAATGTACACACGGCACGCACGTAGTCAATCGACAACACAGAATACCTACCTTTCAAGTACAAAGGGGATTATTTTCCCCAACCGTCACTTACTTGAATCACTGGATTAAGGGAAGCTCCCCATTCCCTCTGCAAAACCAACAGATTAATGCTCATGTGAGCAAGCACCTTCAATACCTGCCTTGGACTTCTGCCCCATCAGCCAAGTTGTAAGCTTAGCAAGAGTCAAGTTATATTGGTTTCCAAACCTGTCTATATTTATGCCGTAATTCTGATTAGGTGACAGGAGATAGGAGAAACAAAAAGAGAGCTGCTAGCAGGAGCACCTGGGGATCTCAGGGTCATGACATCGAGCCTCGCATCAGGCTCCACCCTCAGTTTGGAATCGGCTTGAGATTCTCTCCCTCTCCCTCTGCCCCTCTTACTATGCTCTCTCTCTCTCAAATAAATAAATCTTTAATAAAGAGAGACAGAGAGAGAGAGAGAGAGAGAGAGAGCCCTGCTAGTATAAAAACTAAGCAGTTGAAGAACTTTAGAAAGTAACCATAAAAGCGAGCTGGTAAGAAAAAACTTTATATCAAATTAGGTGTAGACAAGATCACGATAAAAGGCTACGAACAATAATCATAAAATTCTAGGGAGATTCTACACTCGGTGTGCATCCCGAGTACCTTAAAGTTCTGGTACGCTTAAAAAACAAACAACCGTAATGGGGAATTGGAGATGACGTATTGTGAGTGCGGTCTTCGCCAGATGGAGAGCTCCACGCTCGAAGAGAAGCCCTTAGCTTTGCACCCGAAGACTGGTGGAGGAGCACGTAATTGCGTCTCAGCTTAAAGTAACAGTTTAAGATAGAGATTATAACCAACCTATCAGCCACCGAATTGCCAGTCGAAGTGACACTGGGTGAGTTTCTACTGCACCTGGAGGCATGTACACTTCGGAGCCCCTGAGCTTTCCTTCCCACCCGAAGCGTAGCTAAAATCATTTACACTCAAGAGAAATATCCTAGAAATATGTTAGCCGTGAGTGTCTCTGAGCTCTATCCCTGGATCGGGTCAGATCCCCAAAAAGTTATGTTGCAAACCATTGTGCTCTAGACGATGATGGAAATTCCTTCACAGAAATACGATTTTAGTGTTAGACTCTTGACTTTTATGGAGGACCCATAAAAGAAATGATGATGGGAAGAAATGATCATAGGAAGAACTCTGCCTGGTTTGTCAAACTGCCATTTAAGCTTTCTAATACACCATTGAAAGCCTGGTACGCACATGAAGGATCACATGATAAACTTCACTCTGTTAAATGCCTGAAGGCATCCATGTGGGAAGAGTGGGAAAGAAGAAATAGGAGAGAAATCATAGTCTTACACATAACTGACTCAACCAATAATTACAAAGCTCCTTTTTCCTTCAGCTTTAATATGTTTTCTTGTGGATTTATGAATTTTAAAAGTTGATAAACCTAATAACTATGCATTATTTTACCTACTTAACCTAAACTCTATGTATAGTTCTTTTTCTCTGTTGTTTTTTTTTTTAATTGGAGTAGAGTGGACACACAATATTACATTAGTTTCAGGTGTACAACATAATGATTTGACAAATCTGCATGTTATGCTATGCTCACCAGAAATACAGCTACCGTCTGTCACCATATAAAACCACTACAATACCATTGACTATATTCCCTAAGCTGTACCTTTGATCCCCGTGACTTACTGTTTCCATGAATGGAAGCCTGGATCTCTCACTGAACTGCACCCATTCTGCCCATCCCCCCATCCCCTCTCCTCTGGCAACCGCCAGTTTGTTTTCTGTATTTATGAGTCTGTTTCTGCTTTGTCTATTCATTTGTCTTGTCTTTTAAATTCCACATTAAGTGAAATCACATGGCATTTGTCTGTCTCTGGCTTATTTCACTAGCATAATACCCTCTAGCCCCATCCATGTTGTCACAAATGGCAAGATCTCATTCTTTTTTATGGCTGAGTAACATTCTATTGTATATACACACCACATCTTCATCCATCCATTTATTGATGGACACACGGGTTGTTTCCATGTCTTCATAGTGTATTGCTGCAGTAAATGTAGGGGTGCACATATCTTTTCAAATGAGCTTTTGGTTTTTCGGGGGTTAAATACCCAATAGTGGAATTACTGGGTTGTATGGTATGTGTACTTTTAATTTTTTGAGGAACTTCCATGCTGTTTTCCACAGTGGCTGCACCAATTTACATTCCCACCAAACAGTGCCCAGGGTTCCTTTTTTTCCACATCTTTTGCCAAAACTTATTATTTCTTATCTTTTTGAGACTAGCCATTCTGGCAGGTGTGAAGTGATAGGCCACTGTGGTCTTGGTTTGCATTTCCCTGATGATGAGTGGTGGTGCGCATCTTTCATGTGTCTGTTGGCCACCTGGATGTCTTCTCTGGAAAAAAATGTATATTCAGTTTCTCTGCACATTTTGGATTGGATTTTTTTTTTTTAGTGTTAAGTTGTATAAGCTCTTTATATATTTTGGATATTAGCCCCATATCAGGTATATCATTTGCAAGTATCTTCCCCCATTCAGTAGGTTCCCTTTTCATCCTGTTGATGGTTTCCTTGTCTGCGCGAAGGCTTTTTTTATTTTGCTGTAGCCCAAGAGTTTATTTTTGCTTTGGTTTCCCTTGCCTCAGGAGACCTACCTAGAAAAAATGTTGCTAAGGCCAATGCCAGAGATTACTGCCTCTGTTTTCTTCTAGAAGTTGTATGACTTCAGGTCTCACCTTTAGGTCTTTAATCCATTTTCAGTTTATTTTTGTACAAGAAAGTGGTGCAGTTCCACTCTTTTGTATGTTACTGTACAGTTTTCCTGACACCATTTATTGAAAAGACTGTCTTTTCCCCATTGTATATTCTAGCCACCTTTGTCATAGACTAATTGACCATATAAGCATGGGTTTATTTCTGGGCTCTCTATTCTGTTCTGTTGATCTATGTGTCCACTTCCGTACCCGTACCATCCGGTTTTGATTCCTACAGCTTTGCAGTGTATTTTGAAATCTGGGGTTCTGATACTTCCAGCTTTATACTTCTTTCTCAAGATTGCTCTGGTGATTTGGGTTCTTTTGTGGTTCTACACGAATTTTAGCATTATTTGTTCTAACTCTGTGAACAATCCTTTTGGTGTTTTGATAGGGATTGCACTGAATCTGTAGATTGGGTAGTATGGACATTTTATCAATATTAATTCTTCCAAACCACGAGCATGGGATATCTTTCCATTTCTTTCATCAGTGTTTTCTACTTTTTAAAGTACAGACCTTTCACCTGCTTCATTAAGTTTATTCCTGGGTACTTATTCATTTTGGTGCAATTATAAATGGAATTATTTTCTTAATTTCTCTTTCTGCTACTTTGTTATTAGTGTACAGAAATGCAATCAATTTTTTATATTAACTTTGTATCCTGCAACTTCACTGAATTCGTTTATTACTTCCAAGAGTTTATTGGTGGAGTCTTACAATTTTCTATCTACAGTATCATGCCATCTGCATATAGTGACAGTTTAACTTCTTCCTTACCGATTTGGATTCCTTTTATTTCTTTTTCTTGTCTGACTGCTGTGGCTAGGACTTCTACTACTATGTCGAATAAAAGTGGGAAGAGGGGCTATCCTTATCTTGCTCCTGACCTTAGGGGAAGAGCTCTCAGTTTGTCACCACTGAGTATGATGTTAGCTGTAGGTTTGTTACATACGGCCTTTATTGTGGTGAGTTATGTTCCCTCTAAACCCACTTTGTTGAGAGATTTGATCATGAATGGATGTGGAATTTTGTCAAATGTCTTTTCTCCATCTACTGAGATGATCATTCGATTTTTATCCTTCATTTTGTTCATGTGGAGTATCACGTTGACTGATTGGCAGATACTGAAATATTCTTGCATCTCCAGAATAAAAAGATCTTTTTAATGTATTGTTAAATGCAGTTTGCTAATATTTTGTTGAGAATTTCTGCCGCTGTGTTCATCAGGGATATTGGCCTGTAGTTTTCTCTTTTTGTGGTGTCTTTGTCTGATTTTGGTGCCAGGATAATGCTGACCTCGTAGAGGCTTTCCATCTCTTCTGTTTTTTGGGTTTTTTTTAATAGTTTGAGGAGAGTAAATATTAACTCTTCTTTTAATGTTTGGTGGAATTCACCTGGGAATCCATCCGGTCCTGGATTTTGCTTTGTTGGTAGTTTTTTTATTACCAAATGAATTTTGTCACTACTAATTGGTCTGTTCATATTTTCTATTTCTTCATGATTCAGATTTGGCAGACTGTATTTTTGTAGGAATTTATCTATTTCTTCTAGGTTGTCCAATTTGTTGGCATACAATTTTGTAGCAGTCTCTTATAATCCTTTGTATTTCTGTGGTATCAATTGTTACTTCTCTTTTTTTGTGTCTGATTTTATTTATTTAAGTCTATTTTTTTCTTGATGAATCTGGCTAAAGGTTTCTCGATTTTGTCTATCTTTTCAAAGACCAGCTCTTGGTTTTATTGATCTCTACTGTATACTGCCTAAAAGAGACCCACATCAGACCTAAAGACACACACAGACTGAAAGTGAAGGGATGGAAAAAGATATTTCCTATAAATCAAGTTAAAAAAAAAAAAAAGACAGCATAGCAATACTTATGAGACAAAACAGACTTTAAAACAAGGACTATAACAGGAGACAAAGAAGGGCATTACATAATGATAAGGAGATCAATTCAACAAGAGGATATGAGGATATAACAACTGTAAACATGTAGGCACCCAACATTGGAGCATCTAAGTATATAAGGCAAATATTAACAGATATAAAGTTGAATATAGGTTTTTAATTCTCTTGGGTAAATGCCTAGGAGGAAAACGCTGCATCATAGGATAGGTATGTATTTATCTTGAGTAAATATAGCCACAGTTTTATTACAGGGGCAGTACCTATTACCCTCCTCAAATCAATCTACAGAAATTCTTCTCACCAAAGCTTGGTATTATTTGGTATGACCTGAAGCAATAAAAGTACTGCAAAATAACAGAGATACACAAACATTTATATAATTAAGCTTGGGAAAGGCCTTTCTAAAAATGAACCCAAGCCAGTGACCATAAATAAAATGTTGGATACATTTGAGTATATAAAAATTTTAAATGTGTATATGCAAATAAACCACATAGAAACAGATAAATTCAGAATGTGAGCCATCTTACTGGACAACCGACCCAGGCTCTTCAAAAAAAAGCCAATGTCATAGGGGAAAAAAATGTAAGGGGCTGTCATAGATTAAGAAGAGATGAAAGAGACTTCACACCTTGTGTGAGCCTTCATGGATTTTGGGTTTGAAAATTTTAAAAAGATATGTAGCAACTACTGAGAAAACTTGAAAACAGATAGTGTTAAACATGTTTTCTGTATTAACTGCTTACATATTTAATCAGTTAATTTCTGTAGCTATTTATTTAGCAATTGAAGGGCAAACATACTAAGAAAAATATTTCAACAAGTGTTTCAGAAAGAAGTTAATAACTTACCTTTAAAACTTTTATACATTAGAAGAACAAACACTTCGTGAGTAAAATAAACCAAGGACATGAAATCCCAAATCATGAAAAAAGAAATACAAGGAGCAGAGAGCTTGTGGAAATTTTTCCTAGTGGCTGGTAAGCAAAGAAATGCAAATTAGATTGCCAAGGATTGAAAAAATTTGGGGAATCTATATATTCTCAGAAATGGCTGGTACAGGACATAAATTAGTCTAAACTCAACGGGTGACTCCTCAGCAACATTTATCAAAAGGCTGAAATTGCTTCCTCTCTTTCATGTACCTATTGGCCATTTGTATGTCTTCTTTTGAGAAATGTCTCCACGTCATTAGTCACCAGGGAAACGAAAATCCAAATCACAATAAGGTATTACCTCACACCTGTTAGGATACCTATTAACAACAAGACAAAGAGTAACAAGTGTTGATGGAGAAGGAAACCCTCTGCACTGTTGGTGGGAATGTAAATAGATGCTTCGTTATGGAAAACAGGATGGAGGTTCCCCAAAAAACTAAAAATAGAGCTACCATATGATCCAGCAGCCCCACTTCTGGGTACATATCCAAAAGAAATGAAATCAGTATCTCAAAGAGATATCTGCACTATGTTCACTGCAGCATTACTCATAATGGCTGAGATAGGAAAACAAGCGAAGTGTCCTTGGATGGGTGAATGGATAAAGAGAAGATGGTATACATATAAAATGGAATATTATTCAGCTTACAAAAGAAGAAAATCATGTCATTTGCAACAACATGGATGAACCTAGAAGACATTATGCTAAGTAAAATAAAACCTCACACAGAAAGACAAATAGTCACATGATCTCATATACATGTGGAATTTATAAAAGTCAAATTTATAAAAGGAGAGAATAGAATGGTGGTTGCCAGGGGTTGAGGCCAGGGAAATGGGGAGATGTTGGTCAAAGGATATGGAGTTGCATACAGGATGAATAAGTTCAAAAGAGCTAATGTACAGCATGGTGACTACAGATAATAATACTGTATTATATACTTGAAATTTGCCAAGAGAGTGGATCTTCCCATCACACACACACACACACACACACACACACACACAGTAACTATATGAAGTAATATTATACCTCCATAAAGCTTATTAAAAATATTCCAACCTTGAATGAGAAATCCCAATTGTAGTAATTTATCCTAAGGAAATAATCCTGCATTTTGCAAGTATGCATGAATAAGTTTTCCATAAAATGGAGTTCTGTAGGTGTACTAACATGGAAAAATTCACAATGTAGCATTATTCTAAAAGCAGGTTACAAAATATTATTTATGACATGATCCCACTCATTCTAAACTTGTGGGGTTGATACATTATACATTTACTTAAGAAAACACCTGAAAAATACAACGAAAGTCGATTATTACTAGGAATTATGGGTAACTTTCTTGCCTTCTTTATTCTAAAGCGACTTGCCAAAGATTCTATGATAAGCATATACTCATTCCTTATTAAAGGGGGAAAATGTTACCTTTGAAAGAAAGCAATCCATTTGGAGCGTTGCCAGTCTTTTGAAAAGATTTTCTTTTTCCACTTCCTTTTGCCACAAAGAAAAGTGTTCAGAACCAACTTGATTGGAGCCCCTGCTTTATTGTTGTCTGATTTAAATCTGTATCTGGAAATATGAAGTACTTTCCCACATTTTACCCACACAAAACCCCCAAGATGGCATTTGAACTCGGTCTGATGTCTTGCCTTTATAATTAGGCGAAAAGAAGGTCACAGTGATGAGCTGATCTTTCCCCTCAGTCAGTGCAGAGAGGCAGTGGGGAGCCAGGGCTCCTGACTCTTTCCATAGACCCTCAGGACTCATTTTTTAAACACCTGTCCCTGAACTACGCCATGCTAACAAAGCCAACTGTACCTGATTTGTTATTCTCAGGGATTGATACCATTTACTGAAAACCACCGTGAATCAAACCTAAATATTGCTTTTTAAATGAATTTCAAAATAAAACATTTTCTGTTAATTTTTTTCCTTTAGAAATAATTTCAGACTTACAAAAAACTTGCAGAAATAAAGATTGTGCAAGTACCTGCATACCTCTTATATAAATAGTTTATTCACTTATTGTAAATATTTCACCCCATTTGCTTTATCATTTGCTATATATATGTATCATTAAATATATGGCTATTTGCGAAATCATTGAAGGGTAAGCTGAATATTATCATGGCTCTTGACACCTAAATATTTCAGTGGATATTTCCTAAGAATAAGGATATTGTCTTCATCATATTGTCATACATCATAAATGTACATTGAAATAATAATGTCGTAATCTACTGTCCATTTTCCGTATTTGCCTGTTGACCTTTATAACTGTTGTTTATAGCACTTTTCCCTCAAATTTCCAGTATAGGCTTTACTTGAGGTCAGGTATTGCATTCAGACGTTATGACTCTTTAGCTTCTATTATTCTGGGGTATTTCTAAAGACTTATTTTTTTCTTAATCTTTCATCACATTTTGAAGAAAAGAGCCCTCCCTTTTTCATAGAACTCTTAGTTTGCTGTGGCTGCAGTCACGAGGTATCATAGGGCGTGAAAACAAAGAATTGATCTTCTCACAGTTCTGGATGCTGGAAGTCCAAGATCAAAGTACCAGAATGGTCGGGTTCTGGTGAGGACCCTTTCCCTGGCTAGCATATGGCTCCCTTCTCACTGTGTCCTTACATGACAGAGAGAAAGAACACGCTCTCTGCCGGCTTTTCATTTAAGGGCACTACTATCAGACCAAGGCACTGCCCTCACGGCCTCATCTAGTTTGACTCACTCCCCAAAGGCCACGTCTTCAAACACCATCACACTAGGGCTTAAGGCTTCAACATTCCAATTTT
The DNA here is from genome assembly GCF_017311325.1 of Ursus maritimus. Taxonomy (NCBI): domain Eukaryota; kingdom Metazoa; phylum Chordata; class Mammalia; order Carnivora; family Ursidae; genus Ursus; species Ursus maritimus. Next base: position 38,980,985 of record NW_024426663.1, on the reverse strand, counting down.
GAGGGGGGATACATTCAGCCCATAACACAGAACATTCCTCACTTTGTAAAACAGACGCCTTTTTAGAGAGATCACAAATGAAATAGTCTAAACCTATAAAATAGTATTTTCTAAAGCCATTACACCAGAATAAAATCATAGCAATTTCCCAAACTGAGTGCTCACGGAGCTGATATTTTATTGTGTTGAAACCCCAGTCATTACCAGCTAGTCTCTGTATTGGGCTTTCTATTTATGTGTCACCCTCATTCAAGAATGTGCCCCCTTCTGCCAACACAGTATTAAAATAGAAAAAGATTACTCTCTACAGAAACACACTGTGTCTCAAGGATTTTTATGGAAGTCAGCCTATATCAGAACCATAGAATGTACTTCAATTCATTTTTAGACATCAAGTATTCAGAAAAAGTATTTCAGATCAGCACTTGGCTAATAAGAACAAAGGGATTTATTTCATGCAACTCCCGATCTTCTTTTTATTTATTTATTTGAGAGAGAGAGTGCACGCACGCGGGGCCGGGGAGGGGGTTGGGGGGGGGGGAAGGACAGAGGGAGCGGGAGAGAGAAACCCAAGCAGACACCACACTGAGCATGGAGCCGTCATGGGCCTGAATCTCACAACCCTGAAATCAGACCTACGCTGAAACCAAGAGTCCGTTGTTTAAGCGACTAAGGCACCCGGACGCCCCCTGATCTTTTTTAAGTCATTATAATACAGTATGTTTTTTCTGTACTTCGTTGAAAGATCACATCTTCATTTCCTTTCAGTATGTGTTAAGCAGTTACTAATACTGAATTAATTGCCCATTACATATTAGTATACTAATATGTTTACTGTTCTTTACTATTAATATAAAATCCTTTACTTTTCAAATTTTAAGACAGTTTTTCAATTGTTCCAATTAGGTATCACCTGGTTCAAATGCAGCTTCTTTGTGTGTGTGTGTGTTGTTCTGTTTTTAGAGAGAGCAAGAGAGACAGAGAGTGCACAAGTGGGGATGCAGGGTGGGAGGAGGGGCAGAGGAAGAAGGAGAGAATCTTAAGCAGGCTCCATGTTCAGCGGGGAGCCTCCCTCAGGGCTTGATCTCACCACCCTGAGATCATGACTTGAGCTGAAATCAGGTCAGAAGCTTACCCAACTGAGCCACGCAGGCGCCCCAAATGTAGTTTATTTTTAAAATGTATTTGTTAACCTGACATCCTTACATTAAGTTTACGAGTGGACAGTACCCAACTCCATGTTTGATACCTTACAAACTTGACCCTGCTTCATTAATTGGAATCTGGATATTCACCTTTTTCAAATATTTTTTAAAAACTAAAGCACCGCTTGATCTCTTATCTATACAATTCAGTTTTCTAATTTTCAAGGTATATTCTAAAACAAATTACCCCAAAATTCAATAAAATATGCCTCTTGGTGAGCACAAAAAGTTGAAAACGTGGTCTAATTAAAGTCTAGAGAAGTTTACTCACTAAATAACAGTTTCCAAAATATTTTAAAATGTACACATTAAAAATCATTCTCATTTTTAACATCTGTTTTCTATTAATTCTGATTATTTCTTCTGAAGTCAGTAATATTTTTTACATACCTTTCCAAAGTTATCTAGTTTTTAGACTATATTTGCTACATCTCACATTTTCTTGATTATTTAGCCTTTCCGAAAGGATATGTGTTATTGCATATCCTTTTTTCCCCTTCTCTTTGCGCTGATTTCTCAACAAAGCAGAATTTTTTCTTTGTTTTTGTAAAACACAAGTATTGGAATAAAAATGACCCAATATGCCTAACACATATTCATTTTTAATTTCTTCAACATATGAAGCAATTATTTGACCTGACTCAACATAATCTGGAAATAGAATTTCTTCTTTTTGCTTCTAACACCTGGTTCAGAATTTAAATCTGGGTTTTCTGGACTTTTAAATGTTCCTTTCTTCTTCCCATGGAGTGTGGTGACCATTTCATCTATTTGGAGGCCTTTGATTCTGTTTTGAAACAACATGGTCATGGTACGGCTCTAAATGTTCAGATAATCTGAAATCAGGACTTTCTATTTCATGGTCTTGTATGATCCAAAGGAAAATAAATGATCACGATTTCCATTTTTTCCTATGTTAATGATGGCTTCCGTGGAAGAAGCAATGTCAGATTCACACACGCAAGCATAATACTTTAATGCCAGTCCTTTTATTAAAGAATCTCTGGTGTTCTTGTGTTTCAGTCTATTTATCGTCTCTTTTCTTTTTGGAGCTTCATATTAATTTCACAGCTGACCTCATATTGCTTGAATTAGTTAGGTTTCCTCCCTCCCTCCCTTCCTTCTTCCTTTTTTTTTTTTTTTCCAAAATGGCAGGCACCCAGCATGCCCGCACACAGTGTATAATGTAGCATAAAGAGCCTGGACTTTGGAGGCAGTATTCAAGTCCCAGCTGACTAACTCTGTGACCCAGAAGAAAGTAACCCATCATTAACATTTGTAAGGATCTCTACATCAGAGAGTCTGGGTAAGATTGGGCAGGGTAATTTGTCTTTTATTTCTGGGAGTACAGTTAGTTAGGGACTCTAGGGCATACAACACAACTGCCTTGTACAAAATATGACAGGCAAACACCCTTTTAAATGTGTAACTGAGCTTGTAAGAAAGAGAAATCCCTAAGGTCAAAAATGGGGAGGGAATAAAAAGTGGGGTGGTAGATGGTGTGGACTGATCCAATGGCTTCCCTGAGGGAATTTGCTGGCTCCATTACTGAGGAGCTTGTAGTGGGAAGGTCACGTGGGGACAGGAATTAGAAGTGAGATACCCACGTAAAGTCACGTGCTGGCTGGCTGCTCTCTGCCCTTCCAGATCCACTTTTTGCTCATCTCCGCCCTGTATCACAGGGCTCCCTTCTCCTCTGGCTTCCAGCTGGCTTTAGCCAGTGAGGAGGAAGTTGGGAAAGAAGGAGAAGAGTGAGGTCAGGATATTTATTCTCCTGTTTCCCTCCCTACACAGTCCCTTCGAAGTGGCTTTGTCCCATAACCCCAGGCCCCATGGAGGCCTGCCTTTACAGCTCTCTCCCCTGGGGCCCCAGGCACCTCTTCCTCCTCTCATTCCTCAGTGCCCACGAGTAGTGACAGCACCACATGGTCAGCTTCAAGTTGCGGTGACACCCAGTTGCCCCCTCCATACCTTTGTGATGGATCCATATGTGAGGAAATGCTCTCAAACCTCTTCTGGTTGAGATTCTGATACAAACCCAGACTCTCAAAGGGCTACATGTTTAGCAAAGAGGGAGTCCAGGGAAAATGCACAACCATAACCAAGAGAGCACTTGCTTGACTCAGCCTCCTAAGGAATTAGAACCATGCTTTACACTGCCTTGGAGTCCAAAAGCCACCCATCTCAGGTATCTGCAGAGAAAGTCACAACCTTAAGTGGTAAAACACACAAGGAAAGAATCTTGCAACGGTGAGACCTGCAAAGTAGACAGTAGGATTTAACTCTCCAAAGGGCCGTAGTTAACAGCGTTACCTGATAAGGACTTAGAGGAAGTGTGTCTCCAATAATGAAAGACACAGAAGAAGACTTGAAAACATGAGACCAAAGAGAGTATGTAAAAAGACCAAGCGCACCTGGAGAAGGACTCAAAAAACATTCCAGAAAGGAGAAGCAAAAGAATCACTAAAAATAAAACCAAGTGGCTAGATTATACAGAGACAAAAAGAGTAAGCTGGAAGGTGGATATGAGGAAAATGCCAAGAATTCAAAAGCAAAAGGTAAAGATGCAGGAAATAGAAGAAGAGGGTTTAAGACAGGAAAACTCGAATGCAAAGGTCCAACATATTTCTAATCAGAGTTTCTGAAAGAGAATAGAGAGAAACGATACCACGGGACACGGGGAAGGAAGGGGACTGGAGATCTTAAAAGCAGTCGGGAAGAAAAGACAGGACCTGTGGAAGAACTGCAGTTGAAGTCGCCGCAGTTCTGTCCACGATAGAAGTTGCAGCCAGGGGCCCAATGGAGGAAAAGGTGTAGCAGAGAGCGAGCACGCGGTAGATGTGCAAGAACCCTTGCTGCAACCCTCAGCTGACGGCTTCCTTTGGAACTCGATGAGCTCTTCGCAGGTTACACAGACGCATCTGTCTGTGCCCCTCAATGCAACCCAGGGTGGGCATATTTCTTTTAATAGTAGTTTAGGGTTTTTAAAAAGGTTTTATTTATTTACTTGAGAGAGAGAGAGGGAAGGAGGGAGAGCGCACAAGCAGGGGGAGCAGCAGAGGGAGAGAGAGAGAGAGAGAAGCAGACTCCTGCCTGAGCCAGAAGCCCCATGCAGGGCTCGATCCCAGACTCCGGGACCATGACCTGAGCCAAAGGCAGACGCTTAACCGACTGAGCCACCCAGGCGCCCCAACGTAGTTTAGTTTTTATCGAGTTAAACCAGTTGGTCTTAACTAAAGCTGTTTTACCCTTCAAACAAGAAGCTGGAAGTAAAAATGCAGAAATATTTTAATGCTTATTGAAAAATGCAACGGGAAAAATTACACTGAAGTTTTAGAGGATACAAACTAAAAAGAAATTAAGGAGTGTATAAAAGTGGTAGGAACCAGTGCCAGAAAAAAAAAAAGAATCCGACCTGGGACTTCTTTGCTAGAAAATAGGCAAAGGGTATGGACAGACGGCTGGAATAAGGAAACAGAGAAAATATTCAATTCTGCTAATAGTTGAAAAAAACACGTTAAAACAAAAATATAGAGTTGTACATACTATAAATCAGCAAAATGTCGAAAAATGATTACAGCCAGGTCTGGTAATTCTGTGGTAAACCTGGTATACTTAGATATTGCTAGAGGCATAGAAATTTATAGTTACCTAATTAAAGTAAAAACTTCCGTTCTATAGTCACGCTAGCCTACTTTGAGTGCCCAAAGCCACATGAAACTAGTGCCTCTCATACTGGTCAGCACAGAGTATTTGCATCGTCACAGGGAGTTCTGTTGAACTGGAGGATAGGGGACAGACACTGGAGTGAAGTGATGGGTCTCTGAACGTGAACAGCTGCCACTGTACCTGGTGACTTCAAGCTGCTCTCCAGTTCTTCAAGTGTCTCCAGCATATCAATCAACCCTCCCATTGATATGTTACCCAATCTCCTCTTAAACACTTGGTCTTTTCAGACTTATGTTTCTAATCTAATAGGTATGAAATGATATTTCTCACTGATTTAAATTTGCATTTTCCTGATTATTAATTAGGTCAAGTATTTTTTCATGTATTTATTAGCCTTTCATATTTCCTCTTCGGGGAGTTTCCTGTTTGTTTTTTTTTTTTTTTCTCCACATTACCCTGTTGCAATTATTTAAAATGGGAAAATGTTGATGATATAGTGACAAGTTTTAAAAAAAAAGAGCAAGTTCTTATTCTTTGTTTTCTAAGTCTTCCTCTTGGCTCCATGTGGACAGAGTGCTTATTTTTCTTTATCCCTGCTATTATTTTTATTTCACATTATTCCCTTCTGGTAGAACACTGTGTGCTTGACCTAAAAAAAAAAAAATCTGTGTATGTGTGTGTGTATGTCTGTGTGTGTGTGTCTGTGTGTGTCTGTGTAAAAGCGAGGATGGAGCAGTGAGGGAAAAACATTTCGAGATTTGTATCTTTAATTAGACTACATGTTTAAATTGCAAAGGAAACTGGCTTTCATAATTCAAGTAGAAGGAAATGAATTCGTGTATATTGCTTGGAGATTTCACATATTCATGATGTGGAAATTAACTTAAGCACACACTAGTCTAAGTAGTCAACTTGGAAAAGAAATGACATTCTTTAAAGAAGTGGAACGACACTGTTTAAAAACAAAAACAAGAAGAGAAATGGTGGTGTAAAAATTGAACAGAAATTAATTCCTGCCCAACCTAAATCCTTGGGGAAAATGGGCCGTGTTCCCTAGCATGTTTCACGGCAGCAGCATTGGCTTCCAGCACGTGGAACCTTCCACACTAGTGAAATGCAGCTAAGTTCCCATACGTACCCCCACAGATTTGTCCCCTATTGGTCCTTTCCCTCTGTTTTCTATTATTCTTTCATTTCCTGTCTAGATCAACTTTTCCAATTTCCCTGTTAACGCTCTGCTGAACGGTATTTCCCAGCCCTGGTACAAGCGCTCTTTACAGCAGGTGGGGACAGAACAAGCAGGATTTTTACCCTGAACAAAGACAGACAGGAGCTGTCCTTCTCCCTGCTCACCGAGACCGCAGGCCCTTAGTGATGCTGCAGCCTCGCGTCCTCCAAGCAATTTTCGGACATTTATCTGCCAGGGATCTCCGGCATTTTAGTAGCGTGAGCTGGACTGCGCCTTTGTACGTTCTCTGCCTTGCCCACTAGCTTCCAAATGAGCATCCCTGTAAGTGACTTGCTCAGAGCAGGAGGCAGAGAGCCTCTGAGTGTATTGCTCCTGCCCTTGCCCTTCCCTGGAACACGGTGGCCTCACCACGTGGGGCTCTCTGTGAACTCACATACTAATTTGTAAAGTGGGTGTTGCCACATTTCCTTTGATTTGCAGTCAGATGCCAGTTCATTCTAAGGGTGTTACGACATGAGTTATGGGACAGGAAATGAAAGAAGGCCACAGTGAAGTAAAATCTATAAAACAAGACGTTTTTAAAATGAGGATAAAACCGGGCCCAGTAAAACCTGGAGCGTGAACAAAATACGATTTGCGACTTGAATGCACACCCTTCAGGAGGCCTCTCAGAAGAACGTGCCAAGCAAGGCTTGACTTCCCAGGGGTGCTTGTGATGCAGGAGGCCCTATCGCTGCGGTCCTAGAACCTCCCATGGTCTTCCATCTGCTTAAGTTGCGCTACGGTGTGGGTCTGGGTCCACTTACTAACATTTCCCTAATGTGTATCCTGAATGTTACCTGAAAACATTGTTCTCCCCGTGGGCCTGAAAGGTGCCGGGATGTTTCCTGAAGCTACTCTTTTGTGTAAGACAGTAGGATCTGCAGCTGTGTGTCATGATTTGGGGGCACTCTATAGGGTCGTCTGCTTTAAATATCAGCCTTACCGCTGGCACGCTAACATTATTACTGCTTTCCTTTGGATGCTGGATGCCTTCCCTAGAGGGTATGGCTGTAATTAAAGCTATCCTATTGCTTCACAAAGTGTGGTTCCTGAATCAGCTGGGAACTTATCAGAAATCAAATAACCAGGCTCCAGACTAGACCCACTGAACTGGAAACCCTAGGGACAGCGCCCAGCGTTCTGTGGCTTCACAAGCCTTTCGGGTGATTCTAATGTTCATTCAAGTTTGGGAGCCTCCGATTGAAGCCCGTGAGCTTCAAAGTGACATGTGCAAGACGATCTGAAGGAAGATACTAGAACTTTGAATTTCATAGTCTCCATTTCTAATTTCAATTTTTTGTGCATTTTTATATATGTAACATGTATTGCTGCATATGTATAATTTATCAACAAATACATATGGGATATTAGGAGTTCATGTTTAATTTTGTCATCGACAGGGACGCATGATATACAAAGTCCGAAGACTACCTGTATAACATTTAAAAACACTTATGCTTTAAATCCGACTGAGCTGTTAGCCACCAATAATGTCATACATTTGTCTTAATATATTTTTCTCCTTAGTTCTAAAGTGCTTTGCACGTAATTTATAGTGCTTATTTCTCCTGTTGTGCAGAGAACTCTCACATTCCCAGTAAAGTGAGAAAAAGAGGCCTCTGTGTTGTATCCTGGACTCTCTGCCTGTCCTTGAGCAAAGGAGAGACCAGTGATAGCCCATGAACAGCATCAATGGCACCTTCCCACACCCCTCAGTGCATTCATCAGATGCGCGTGCAAGAAAGGGTACAAAGAGCTAGAAAGAGGATTCTGTGCCCAGTCCTTGCCATGTCCTTTTCCCATTCCCACTGCTCTGCTTAGATGGAGGAATCTTTGGGGTCTGGGGAAGCACTCTGTGCTCGCCCCTCTCTCCCCCACACATACCAGCTTGCACTAGCCCGGCGGGCCTCCTGCGTTACACACTTACGCTCCCTTTGTCTTATGTATTCCTGAGCTACCCAGAAAATACCGCTGTGCACTTCTTATAAATGGAAAAGTGGAGGAACTAGGAGTAGGGCTGGCTTTTAAGCAAAGAAAATTTAGGAGCTCAACAAAGAAAAAGAAAAAAAAAAAGATTATTTCCTTCTTAGCATAATATGTGCATAAAGTACGCTCTCCAAAACTGTGCATGGCACAAACAAACACATAAATATAGCTCGGTTCCTGAGTTCTAGTACATAGCCGCTAAAAGCATCAATCCAGGTTTGAGTCTTATCCCCGCACTTCCTATCTGTGTGACCTTGAGGAATTCCCATAACTCTCTTCAGGCTCATTTCCTGAGCTCTGTAAATTAAGGATAAGGATACTACGCACTCCATAGACTCATTGTGAGAATGAAATGAGACGTAAGAGCTTCGCATGGTATCTGGCACATGATCACCTCCCAGGAAAGGTGAGCTATGTTGTATGTTGCTAACACTGAATCAAATGCCAGAAAGGAGTAAATCGTATTCCTGCCCTCAGGTCTTTTGTCGGTGAAGCTCACAAACCCTTTTTTTTTTTCCCCTCGCTCAGGCCAATGATCTTACATAACCTATGCGATTTTGAAAGCCAAAAGTAATGCCTTTATTGGAGACACTGACCTAAACATTCGTTAATCGCGATTTCCTCCCGCCCATATGTCTGTCTGCCTGGAAGAGCTATTTTTGCTTTTGCGCCGTAACTACTGGCCGAGGTGCCGAGTCCTTTCATTTCGTTTCACCTAACGGTACATTATACTTCATCATTAAGAGAGAAGGGGGAAATTATACGTAGATCTCCGCACGGGAGCCATTTAGTTGAAAATTCGATGGCAGTAAAATGATACTGGAAGGAAGGAATAAAGACTGCAAGTTTGCTATCACTGTTTAGAAAAATTAATTTGTCTCAGAGGACACTTAATAGCATGTTATCATCAAATAAAAACACCATAGGATAATAACGGAAGATTCCATGAATTCTGGAAAAAAGGACTCCAGAAGAGGTAACACTTTCCTCTTTTTCTCCCAGATTCACCTTTTGTGAATAATGGGAAATCACTAAATATGATTTGAATTAATAAGGAAGAAGAAGGTCTGTGACAAAGGCATAAGGATGTCGAGGCGTAAAGTGCAAGAACTGCTTCCCTGAAACACTTCTGTTCATTTGTGCTTGTTATAATCACACAATTCCCATATATGGCTTGACTTAAATATTTTCAGTACTGTATGAAGTAGGTATTACTACCCTAATTTAATATTTCAGGCAGCAAGAATTTGAGGAACTTGCCCAAGGTCACAGTTATAAGTCATGAAATTGAGATATAAACCCCAAACTGCTTACGGCTTCTTGTGGAGGATGGAAAGGGGCCTTTCTGTTCCTCTCTTTTCCTTCTTCGAGAACATCTGAATTACTGCAGGCAAGTGGACCCCTTGCTCCGCACTCACATCACCACTGCTCTTCCCTCACTGACTAGTGAAGTCCGTCTGTCACACGGACTCAGATACAGGGTCAGCCGTGAACGTTCAGTTTGATCCATTTCCAAAAACAGGGGGCGAGAGCCTCCAATGAACCAGGCACTATGCTAGGGGTTTGGAAACCAGAAATAACAGATAAAACTTCCTGCTCCTGAGGATCTCAGTCTGGAAGGAAATAGACCAAAATGATACTAACGGATACCTATGGCATGGGGCTAAGTCATCTTTTCCTCTTTCTTCTTACCTGCAGAGAAGGTCTACTAATACGTGTTACCTCTACAGAATAGCTTAAAGAAAGGAAGGGGGGGCTAAGGAACTGATCTCTCCCAGTGAAATGGAGCTGAAAAGGCAGAGCCGGCAGTGTAACTCCAGCCTTCTGACTCCTTACACCCTGGAGGCACTGTGTTGTTTAAAGCCACTTTGGGGGACTCTCTGAGAACCCGCTATGTATCAGACATAGCTGTTAAATGTTAACGTCTGTTAAATGTGGGACGTTATAGAGATAAATAAGATAAACTTTCCAGTGGAAAACTGGCAGATTATGATATTTTCCACATATACAGATACTGGTCTCATCGGTTTGCATGAAGCTTTTGCCTTTTTTTTGCAGCAAGAAGCTGTTACATCCATCTAGAAATGCGCACGGCCATATTGGCATGAAGTGTCATCTTTTGAGAGCTCTGCAAAAAACACAAATTATCACTGCATGCCAACAGAAAGAATAACCCCACAGAATCCTACTGGATCTAATATTTAAAGCACCTCTGGTCTTGGGTAAGAGTCTGAAGCTGCAAAAGTAAACTGAAAAATGCTCAGGAACTCTTCACGCTTCTCAAAATCCTTCATATCAATGCAACAATGACCCAGAGGGCTAAACTGAAGTTCTAGCACACAGCAGAAGCTCTGTGTATCTGCTGCTGTTATAAGATGAAAAACAGATACCGCAGATGCCAACTTTCTGCCCTAATCCTGAATCCTCCCCAAAGAGCCTCCCTGGTTTAATCCTTTTATGAGGCTAAAAAAGAATAATTTCAGGCCTGTATGAGCCATATTTTGGACTCTCGTTGTCTTTTGCCACCCTTCACACCATCACCCTAAATAGCTTCTCACGTATAGGAGGAGGCCTTTGGCACTGACAACAACGGATGTGACCATTATTCTCTACTATACAACTGATACATCATCATTACTTATTCAAGTATTGATCATTTCGTGCTGTTACAGTTAAAGGAGATGAGTTCTCAAAAACTCTCTTTTGGATAAGCTGAAAGAGTTAAATTTGGTCAGTCGAGTTATCTAAGGTTATTTTAAGACTGTGTTATCATTTTGGCTAGATCGATGAAGCCCATAGTTTTAGCTAAAGGGAAATAATGACATCCCCTAAATTAATGACATGGTCAAGAATGAAGGGCTGAATGCCATTTAGATAAACCAACAGTTGAATATACTGAGCCCTAAAATTCCAGGGGATAAAAGCAGGAATTAACTGCAAGCAGCAATTAATGACCCAGACTTTGAATATAATGAAAAGTAATGAGCTGAATTCTTTCCAGTGTAACACACGATAATTGAATGATAATTGACCTTTGAAGATCATTCGTATCAGGTGAAAACAGTAACCATTAGAGGATGAAAATCTTGATTTTCGATGCAAAAAATATTTCCCAATTATAATGTGAAAACGTAAATATGCTTATTTAATTTAAATATAAATATAGATACGTACACACGTATCTATATTTAAAATTAAACCGATCCTAGCTAAAGTCAGGGGGCTTGGGCTTTGTTGGAAGCACGTAACCCCCTGCTGATTGTCTTCCCAGCAGAGAGTCAAGAATCCAGGACTCAGGGGTGCCTGGGTGGCACAGCAGTTAAGCGTCTGCCTTTGGCTCAGGGCGTGATCCCGGCGTTATGGGATCGAGCCCCACATCAGGCTCCTCTGCTATGAGCCTGCTTCTTCCTCTCCCACTCCCCCTGCTTGTGTTCCCTCTCTCACTGGCTGTCTCTATCTCTGTCGAATAAATTAATAAATAATCTTTAAAAAAAAAAAAAAAAAAGAATCCAGGACTCAGAGTCTATCAGCCACACGCCTCTGTCGGCGAGTCTGTCTGAATCCCAAGATCTGGGAGACCAGGACCTAAAGAACTGTTTGCAGACCCCGTATGACTCCCAACCAGAGACCATAAAGAGAAAAACATTGCGAGAATCAGAGAGGAAAAATGAAAGTTCCAAGAGATTCTCAAGCCAAAAAGGATACAGGGCGGGGAAGCAGGCCAAGACATTTCATTTTGGAGAGTGAGGAAATATTGCTTTGTAAATGTTAGCTTTCCCCTGATCAATAAACATGAGTCTCAGGTATCATAATGTGCAGCCCGTGAACTCGTTCAACCTCTAACTCCCCGAGAACTGCCCAGAAAGTCCCTTCGCAATCACCACAGAAGTCACCACCTCTTCCCACCCCTCCCCAGGAATGNNCTTACACAGTAACATTTAAAATAAATAAAAGATGACTTATAATTCAATAGTCATATTCTTAGTCTTCTTTATAAGTATCCCAATGTCAGGAAATTGATAGCTACTGATTTTCTAAGTGTTTAACTACAGTTTTTACTCTTTAAATGGAAAAAAAATGAGTAAGGTGCTCAGTAATGCTACCCATTATTTATCCACTCTCCCTTCTGGCTCCTGGGGAAATGTCAAAGGTCCTGCCAGAGGGCAAACCAGAAGCCGCAGGCAAATGGACACCAGAACACGGCCCTAAGTCAGAAAAGCGGCCGGCCCCTCTGGCTCCCAAGCTTTGCATAAAGGTACCTGAAGAAACCACCCACGGATAATTAAGGTGCACGTCAGATTTCACTTTGCTGTTAAAAGTCAAGTTTCATTTCTAACTGAACCCATACAGCTTCAGGGCAGTCTGATCCCAGGTCTGGTTCAGTGGTGAGGGATACCGGGACCCCTGTGTTCCCATGGCATGACCTGCTGGCAAGGGAGGGGAGTTACTGCAATGACTTCTTCAAAGGCTCCTGGGGAAACCAAACTTGCTAGGACTCTCTAGGAAGAGACTGCAACCGAAAGCACAAGTTTCATGAAAACTCACCAAAGAAAGTTTATGAGAAAAATGGAGACAAGAGGGAAAGTCAACTGTTATACACATAGATACCTTGAAAAATGCCTTGCTTCAGTTCTTCTAATTAACTAGGCTCCTCTTTTTTTAAAAATTTTTTTAGAGATTTTATTTATTTATCTGAGAGAGAGAGCATGAGCGGGGGTGGGCAGGGGGTGGGGGGGGCGCAGAAGGAGAGGGAAAGAGACAAGTAGAAGCCCCATTGAGTGCAGAGCCTGACCCGGGGCTCAATCCCAGGACCCTGAGGTCATGACCTGGGTCAAAGTCAGAGGCGTAACCGACTGAGCCACCCAGGCCCCCTAAATGGGCTCCTCTTTTTATTGCAATGCTTATTTTGGTATAAAAAAAAGTGTAGTCATTTAGTGGGTGCTCAGGCCCTTTTCTGTTTTTATGAAGTTGGCTAGACCCTGTAATTATGCTTAAGAATTTGAAACCTAAAATAATAACTGGGACATAGATACACACACACACACACACACACACACACACACACACACTTATGCCTCCTCTGTCCTCTAACTATCCATTGATCACTTACACTATGAAGCCACCTTGAGTAGTCTCCTTCACGGAAAATCTAGGAAGGCAGGCCTCTGCACCTGTCACAGCCTTTGACCCAGAACCAGGGTCTACTGTTGTTAAATGGAATCCATCTGAGGGGAAACCACTGGGGGTACTCAGAGACCTCCTTGGGTAAGTCGCTTAATCCCCATCCTCCCTAGCTATTTGCTCTGAAGAATAAAGCAAAGGATATCATCCCCTTCCCTCATGCCGTTTGGCTCCCTGAGTCTTCCCTTGCCGGCAACAGAAGTGATTCTGAAAAGAGAAACTGGGATCTATCTGCGGCAAGCACGAGTCCTGGTTTCCGTCTCCAGGAGCTGGCAAACCCCAAGTGTTCATCTGTCATCACCCAAGTCTGTGAAATGCTAAGGGGTTGTCAATGGGGTCACACCTTTTTTTCTCAGCCTAATGGCATGTTTATTTAACCAAAGTCCATATTTGGGAACTGTAAGCAAATAAAGAATGTTACAGAATAACAGATAATTTTTAAAACCAAAGACTACACTCCAGCATAAAGCTACGTAAACACGACTTTGATGTGTTAAGATGGGTGGCAGCCAACTTCGAACAATCCTTCACAGCTCTTACTTGTTTTCCCACACATGATCTCATTGGATCCTTGCAAGCCCCTTGAGGTATTTCAGTCACGACAGCCGTTACCCCTATTTCTCAGCTGAGGAAACTGAGTCTCAGAGAAGTTAATGTGGTTTTCCTAGGATCACAGTTCTAAGCAGCGAAGTCTATATTTAGAGCCGAGTTTTCTGACTCCAGACCCACTCTGCTGTTTTTATGCCTTGCTGCCTTCAACTGAATATACAAACCATGACACTGGGCACAGACTTTCAAAACAACAAGCATTTTGCTGGTTTTTAAAAAGCTGGTAGCAGCTGACTAGAACACCAAAATCTGGCAACCTCAACCAAAGAGCGGACAGACACAGGGCCAGAGCATTTCCCAACTAAAATCCCTAGTGTGTCCACTCCGGAACTTGACCTTCACACTCAAAAGCTTGATTTGTTCAATTTATGCCATGTAATAATTTGCGGAACCATAAATCCTTGCACGTCAAGTAAATACCATCATCTAGATTCTACAATTAAATTCTATTATACTTGCTTTACCGCATATCGACTTGTCTGTCCATTCCTCTACCCAACCAGCAACCCGTATTATTTTTCTGAAGCTGCAGACATGAGTAAAGTTTGCCCTTAAATAGGTTGGCTTGCGTATCATTCATTAGAGTTCAACTGTTCTTATTTTTTTAAGTAAAATTTGCATATAACCAAATATACAGATCTTAAGTGTACCATCCAACAAGTTTTGCCAAATGTATACACCCATGTAACTCAAACCTCTATCTAGATACGGAATGTTACTCCCACCCCAGAAAGTTCCTTCTCCTCATGCCCCTTCCCAGATTCTCTCCTCACCACTATTCTAATCTTTATCACTGACAGTTTTATCTTTCTAGAACTGCATATAAATGGGGTCATACAGTATTTACTCTCTGGTGTAAGGATTCTCTCACTCAAGATCTTGTGTTTGAGATTCAGTCATGTTGTTTTGTGTATCAGGAGTTTACTCCTTTTAAATGTTGAGCATTACTCTATTGTAAGGATATACTGGTTTCTTTATCCACTTTCCTCTAGACGGACACCTGGGCTATTTGCAGTTTTTAGGTATTCTAAATAAAACTACCCTGAACAGTCTTATAGAGATCTTTCTGTGAATATGTTTTCATTGCTCTTGTTAAATACCTAGAAATGGAATTGCCAGGTCATAAGTCTGTATATGTTTAGGGTCATAAGAAACTTCCCGAACCCTTTTCAAGGCAGTTGTACTGTTTTAACTCCCATCGACAATGAGAGTCTCTGTTGCCCACATCATCAGCAACATCTGGCATTTTCAGTCTTTTTAATTTTAGCCGTTCTGCTGGGTGTTTCTCATATTACTTTCTGAATTACCAAACAAGAACATCCTCCAAGCATATCCACACTTGCATTATCCAGGGGCATCTCGGGCAGTATTTATATTTCTATCCCCCTGTTACTATACTAGGTCAGGCTTCTGAAGCCGTGTGATTAAGACATCAAATCTTGATTCTCCTCCTTCAGGAGTTGATTGAAAGATTCATTATTTGACAGTTATTTAAATGCTTTTGTCTTCAACCTGAGCTCCAAATCACTGCATATTGTTGAAGTTAATCTTTAGGACGTTTTTCATTAATACTAAGACTTTCAAATTCATCAAAATGACCAGGTTGGCTCTTGACTTATGCTCAATAGAAAAATAAGTAAATAAGCACAACCTAGTCACTCATCTGTCAAATGCCTTTGACTGAATTCAGTGGGCACCACCACAGGACAGGGGTGACTCTCTTAGACCGAAGCTTGTTATGAATAAGAGTGAATCCATTTAGATGAAGCTTAAGTGATACGTGGTAAAGTTATCACCCAGTTAAATTGCCTCCAGTTGCTGGAGGGAGTCATAGGCCTAATTCTTTCTTAATGCTATTTCTTCCTCAGGCCTTCTAATTGATCCTTAGAAAGTTTTCAAGCTTTTACACTGCTGTTTACTTGGGTTTTGCCGCATTCTCCCTGCTCTAACTTTACCTCTTATTCGTTATGAAAATAATCTACACGATCTTAATGCTTACCAAAAATGTATTTCAGGCCACTGCGTATAACCTTAGACATATTATAAGTCATCTGACATGCTGTCTTTTAATGAACATTTAGTGATCAAGGCATCTCATGAAACACTAACATGAATGACATGTTAACTTTTCCACTGCTCTTTCACTAACTTCTTCCTTCGTACTTCGATTTTCCAAGATATTACAGGATACTCTGCAAGGACACGTTTGAATTTTTGAACCGGGAAAATGATAATGCAACCTTAATATCGATTAATTTCTGTTGGGCAGATTATATTTCTGGTGGAAACTATTCCGTTCCTTCCCGTAACATCTAGCAAGGGCAAAACGCTTCCACGGTTTCGAGAATCCCCCCTGGTGACAGAGGCGTTAGGGAGATGGCACCTGAGGGAATGTTATGAATTAGGCATTTTAATCTCTGTCCTGACTTGCCTTTTTCAGGAGAACTAAGTACACAGCGTTATCGCTCACTGTCTAGCTGTAAGATAATAAAATACACTGGTTCTTATGATACCTTAACATGGTAATCATTTGTTTAAATTACACAAAATGTCACGTACATATGACTTTGCATATTTTGGGAACTAACCACTAGGCACATATTTTGTACTTCTGAAAATAAGAATACCCATGACTTGAAATGATATTACAGTGACTAACTGTCCCACACAGCAAATGTGCAATAGATACCACAGCTTTATCATAGATTTCTTTTCTTTTCTTTTCTTTCCTTCCTTCCTTCCTTCCTTCCTTCCTTCCTTCCTTCCTTCCTTCCTTCCTTCCTTCCTTCCTTCTTTTAATGTGTGCCTGTGTGCCGCCAGGGCCAATGTTATACACAGGTGAAAAGAGGCAGCTATTTTGGGATGATGTAGCAGCACAGGAGAAACCTGCCTGCCTTAAAATATTTTTTCCTCTAGCCTGCCTTAGGGATGAGACACTTATCTTCAGATTTTCCTATCAAAATCAACGTGTTAGCAGGTAATATACAAACATCCCTTTTTACTATATGAACCGTTAATGCCCGCTATTCCTCCAGAGTCTAGCAGAACCTTGAAGGGATGGAACACAGTCAGAGACATTTTAAAGGCTGCAGATATGAAGTAAGGAGACATTGAGGTGGAGGTGGAGGTGGAAGGGGCGGGGAAGAACCCCGGGGAGCAGGAGGACAGCTTCAGGGTGAAAGGCACCTGTGGGAGGAAGCTCTGAAAGAAAATCCGGGACTTTTGCAAAAGAGACACTTGTTTCCAACACTGGCCTGGGGCTGGACCCATGAGACACAAAGGAGAAACGAACGTTGTTAACTAACGTTTTCTGGAGAAAGCCAAATTTTGCATGTAAGCTCTTTTGAGGCACTTTGTTCTGACATAGGAGGCAGGCGTCGATAGTACTGAGGCAAAAAATGGTGCGTTTTTCTGTTACATAAGCCAGATAGTTAGATAAACTCTGGTTCATCTACTAAGTATGGAAAATGAAAATTGATTATCATTGTAAAGTGCTGCGTAAATGCAAATTCCTTTTACTGTGAGTTCAGAGCTTAAATACAAATCAAGTCATCATTCTTTTCTGATAATTGCCCCTCACATTTTGCCAGCGACCACTTTATAAAGGAATCAAATCCAAATGCTGCATTACTTAATCAGATTTCATTGCATTCTAAATGAACAGGGACAGAAGTAAAGATAACACATTAGGACACGTGACAGAGCTCACTTGTAGGCTACTTCCATTTCTAATGTATCTCTAAATTTAGTTTGCTTTATTCAACACATGCTATTTTAATGCCATATAAAGAGTTTTAATGACAACTAACTATTCCCTTAATAAAAATAAAAGTGATCACCCATGTTTTATCATATTCCCATTTATACATTTTTTAAAAGATGTTATTTATTTATTTATTTGAGAGAGACAGAGACAGCATGAGCAGGGGAGGGGGGAGGAGGGGGAGACAGAGGACAGGGAGAAGCAGACTCCCCGCTGAGCAGGGAACCCCGACAGGGGCTCAATCCCAGGACCCCCAGATCATGACCTGAGCCAAAGGTAGATGCTTAACCGACTGAACCACCCAGCACCCCCCATTTATACATTTTATCATAGTCAACAAAGGCTCAAGGACTTCAGAATAAATTTTAGAGCATAAGTTCAGTAATTAATTAGCTTTACATTGTTAAGTATAATTATTAGAATTGTATTACTTTCCTTTTTCATAAAATTTTTATGTTTTCATTAAAATCAGTTGGCCTTTCATAAATTAACCATAGCAAACAATAAAGAAATATCCTTCAGACTGAGACAAAAGACCTTGATCAAAATAATTGATATCTCGGCTCTCTAATCATATTATTCTAGGGCCTTCATATTAAAAAGCTCTCCTAATTGGTAATTGAATAGCTCTTCGTTAGTTTCTCTAAAAATAAGAGTTTTTAATCTCTTCTTGCAGGCTAGGAGAGTCTTATGACTTAAATATATTTTGGAAATTTGTTTCAATGCTTAAATGGAAAATGTCTGACACTTTCAATTACTTAAAACATTTATGATTTTAAGCTCCCAGCAGAAATCTGCTACTGAAAGGGGAAAAAAAAATTAAGAGCTATAGTCAGAAAGACGCTTATGTAAGAACTGTGACATTGGTCATTGCTATGAAAGCAGGAAGTCCTATATTTTACAGACAAGGCTTAAAGGAATCTTTATCAAGCATTTTCCCCCCTCGGAGCAGAGACAAATGGCTGAGGAGTGACATCTCGAGACATGCTCACGGCTTTTCTCCCTCGTTCTTTCGCAGCCCGGAAGATGGTGAGATCCATCCGGAGATCTGTCGGCTCTATATCCAGCTACAGTGCTGCTTAGAAATGTACACAACAGAGATGCTCAAATCCATATGTCTGCTGGGGTCTCTTCAGTTCCACCGAAAAGGTATGTGCCTTTAGCGTACCGCCATAAACACTGACGTTACACAAAAGCTTCTCTTTTCCAAAGGTCTACAAACACCCTGTGTATACGCAATTAGAATGGATGTAAACGTTCAGGAAATGTCTGATACACACTAATAAAAGAAGTCGATACCAGGACCAAGTGCCTAAGAAAACCCATCATCTTGAACAGAAACTGTGGTAGAAACTGTTCTCGAATGTATTATTTTACCACTTGTGAACATGACTTTGGTTACAAGCCGCACCGTGAGCAAAAATATATAACAGTCTTACTAGGGGTAAATGCCATCCAAGACTGCTGCTCTTTCCCTAAATGAATTTGGCTGCAAGAAGACAAATTACATATTATGTCTCAAAGATTTAAAAATAGGGGGAACTCAACCAACAATAGGGAGGCGTATGAGTAACAGAAAAGTCTCGTTTTTCTGGACTTAAACTATAAAGGAATATATTGGCTAAAATGGCTGAAACGTCCTGAGACCGCAGGGACTTTAGCGTGGTTTCATCACTCTTTCGACTCACACGCTGAATGATACTCGGCCTTCTCCGGGGTGTTGGCTTTACCCTCACACTGCTTTCCCCCACGTTAGCAAAGTGATTCCCACAGTTCCAGGCATCGCCTCTGCATACGAAAAGATCCATAAAGAGATCTCTCCCCACTAGAGACTAGAAAATGTCCTGAGCTTCATTCTGATTGGACCAGGTTGGATCATGGGTCTATACTTGAACCGACTGCTCTAGCCAAAGGGATGGAATTATACCGATTGATTTAGGCAATCAAAGTCCATTCCTGGAGCTAAGAGAGGAGCCCACCCTACCCAACCAGCGCCCATTACATGATGGGAGCAGGTGGAATAGAACAGATGGTGGGGAGGAAACCACAAGTTTCTGTTAGTGGAGGATTCAAGCTATATTTTCTTTACTCACTCACTGCACAATAATTTATTGGAAAGTTCCTGAATGCAAACACTTTTTGCTTGAGCTCAAAAGAATAGGATGGTGTGTAGAAGGTGATCTTTGTCTGTGACTTAAATCCAGAGAGGGTAACCCCTGTAATATTCAGGGGAAATCTTATAGAAAGGGGGGGGGCTTGAGCTAGGTTATGAACATAAAGTTCAAGTAGGGAAGGAAAAAGAAGGACCTTGCAAGGGAAGAAGTTAAAGTAGAGATTTGAAATCAAATGAGCATGGAATGTGGAGGGAACTAAATGGCATGACAAAGTACTTGTAAAAATCAAATCTTGTGTATTCACGGATATATGCACAAGGCAGAACTAAAAATAGGATTATGCTACACTGCTCCAGAGAGAGGAGAACATTTTCTTGAAACATGAGTATTTCTTTTTCCTTTTTCCCTCTAAAGGCAGAACTTTCAACAGTTTTCTTCTTTACTTCTGTTATTACTGCAAGTGAATGTGTTTGGAGAGATGAGCTCCTAGACACTCCTGATGCCTGATGGAAAACTCAATACTCACATACACTGATGCCATTCAAACAAGTTGTCCCTGGCCCAATGTCCTCACTTACCCTATCTGGTTTCAATCTCTCTCTCTCTCTCTCTCTCTCTCACACACACACACACACACTCTCTCACATACACTCACATACAGAGTATTATTTTCACTCTTTTTCATCATGGTTGAACAAAACAAAATAGTTTTTCCTGCAGTCTGCACTGGCTACTCTTAGATATTTTGTTTCATGGCCACATTGCCACTGGAATCGTCCTCGTTGATGACACGTCCGTAACACCCAGTGTCCTCCACCTCCACTCTCACTCTAACTCCTTGGGGTCCCACCTGGTCTCCTGCCATCCACTCCTATTCTGTCTCTTCACAATTGGCTTTTGAAAGAAGGACTCTCCTCTGCTAGCTCTCTGTTTAGAAGTAAAAGGTAAGGGCACCTGGGTGGCTTACTTGGTTGAGCTTCTGCCTCTTCATATCAGCTCAGGTCATGAGCTCAGGGTGGTGGGATGGAGCCCTCAAGGAGCCCCCTCAGTGCAGAGTCTACTTGTCCCCTCTCTGCCCCTCTCTGTTTCCCTCCCTACTCATGTACTCTCAAAATAAATAAATAAAAAGGATTCCCACATCCCAGTTTGTTCCTTATGGTATCTGGTCTTGAGCACATAAGTAAAAAACACGTCACCTCTTAACTGATCAGTTCATTTGGTCTTCACTGCCTCCTGTCTTCACTGTCAGTCTCTGATCCGCTTCCTTCCCTGCCTCTTCTTTTAAAAATAATTCCCCCCTTGCTCTCTGCTCTAGTACCTGGCCTTCTATGTACAACTCTAAAAAGAATCTGCCTGATAACGTCTTTTATTGCTCCCACATGTAGGATTAAGGCTCCGCTTGGGCATCTATTTTATTCTTCTAAAATCAGTATTACTTAAAGCACAAATCCTTAGACAATCTGCTTCACAATTATCCAGGATGCTGAATAACCGTGCAGGCTCATGGATCCTGCCCACGACCTACCGAATCAGAATCTCTGGGGGCACTCCAGGTGATTCTGAAACACAGTGTAGACTAAGGGCCCTTGCTCTACCCTTCAAAACTAGAGGAAATCACCCCACCATATGAATACAAATTAAAACTTCCACCTCCTCACCTTGCCATCCTCTCGTCACTTAAGTATATGCTTTCAATTTTGTTCTCTGCTTTCTTCTTTATCACCCAAGGTGATGAAAAGCAAACACCAAAGCAGTAGGTCCCTCTGATGAGCGAGAGCTGTGACTGCTCAGGCTTTCTCCGCCAGCCCTTGAAGCGACCTTGAAATCAAGCTCCGTTCCGAAGTGGGGCCTCTGCACCGGCAGCACCCGCATCCCTTGTTAGAAATGCAAATTCCTGGGCCCCACCCTAGACCTACCGACGGAAACTCCCCTCAATTTACTTTTTTGCTGCTGGACAAAAATTAAAAGAACGATTCATGGAGACATTTCTTCAACTGAATACATTTGTAACCTTCTCTAATCACCATCTAGAATCAGCAAACAATACTTCTCTAGTCTTTTCAAGATGGTGTATATACCATCTACCCCTGGCCAGCCTCCTGTGCTTCCAGAAAACCCCTCCAAGAGCTGACTGTATTATGGATTGTTACCTCTGTCTGAGTACCCATAGAGGTAAGGCAGTGAGGAAAAGGGCATTTTCATGTTAGTGAGACATCTTCAAACTAGATGTAAAGAAAATAGTCTTATTTAAAGTTTAAAAACAACACCGAAAATGGAAATAAGTCACTAAAAGTAGGCCCCAAGGAAAATGTCATTAAACCAGAGAAAATAAGGCACTAGCAAACACGTATTAAAATACACACTGGACAAATACCCTGAAAATTTATGGAATGCAAAATAAAATACTAGCTCTTGGGAGAGGGATGGTTCCATTAAAGAAATCATTTTTAATTTTCCTGGTCCCATTCTTGTATTACACTTCCCTATTTCTTTATTCTCCCCACTCATTTCCTCATTACACCTAAGAGATTAACCCTATAATTGTTTTCAACTCCTGGCTTGTCTGTACTGTTCACTAGTTTATATTCCCACCGTCAGGACGGCATAGAAAATGTCAGCTGATATCACTAGTTTTTGTTTTTTCTTTCTTTGGTATCATTGGAAACTGGAGAGTAACCTGTGTCCAGAAGCCTCCAGCTAATACACAATAAGTATATGACATCTGCTGCTACCAATCTGGAAGGCCCTGGCTGAAAAGAAAAGAAACCACGTTCGAGCCTCACTTTGAATGTAGAGATTACTTAAAAATAAAATCTTAAAAAAAAAAAAAAAAAAGGAGGAAATATATCTGTAGACCACAGCACAAGAGGAGGAAACTTTAAGAGTTGGGCAAATTAAGAGCTGTAACATGCACCTTGTCCTGGAAACGTACAGTCTATGTATAATAGCAGACACAGGGGAATCAGCAAGCCGAAGCAGTCTTACAGCATTGAGAACAAGAAATGGGGAAGGGGTGGGGAAGAAGGCTCTGCCAATGTGACTTACTATGAAATGGAGTCAGGATGTGTGATTAAGGAAAAATATATAAAGTCTTTATTTTTTTTAATTTATTTTTGAAGATTTTATTTATTCCTGAGAGAGAGAGCACGAGTGGGGAGGAGGGGCAAAGGGAGAGGGAGAAGCAGACTCCCCGCTGAGCAGAGAGCCCGATGTGGGGCTCGATCCCAGGACCCTGAGATCATGACCTGAGCCCAAGGCAGACGCTTCACCGAATGAGCCACCCAGGTGCCCCATAAAGTCTTTAAAAGAGCAATGGAGTGGAACATGAAGTGTAGGTGACTCCAAACTTCAGGCAAGGTGGTAGAGGCAGCAGCGGGAAGCAATCCCCTTCCACCAGATATACACAAATCTGTCTGCCAAGATTGAAGATGGCAGATAACGTATTCTTCATCCAAACACGGTGGTATGTCTGGTGTGGCTTCGGGCTAGGGGAGTTGCCTGTCTAGAAGATTTAAGTCCCTTCATTCAGGAAATCAGTAGTCCTTGGAGTCTCAGGAAGAGACTCCCATTCTAGTCTGTGACACTCGAAATATCTTTGTGCCTGGAATTTCTTTCTGGTATGTTTCTTCTAAAGTATGATGAAAAATCGTATTTGGATAACTTTTAGGTTAGCTGATCTCTTCTCGCTCTGTGTGAGTGTTACAGGCTGGCCATTCCCCTCTACGTCACTATTGCTTTTCCATCAGGGAAAAAGAAGGAATTATAACCGAAATCACCCAGTTTGGCCATTTTGTTGCTGTTGTTGTTGAGATTAGATACTGAAGCCAAAGTGTTTCACAGTTAGGTGGACTTTTAATTTATTTTCAATTCTAGTTACCTCATGGCTAGCACCAAAGTCCAGCAAGTACTGTGTATCACATTGAGTTTTACCATTGTACTGAGTAGGCATGAGCTTACCCTTTGGAGAAAAGGGGCACACACGGTCACTGCAGGAACAAAGAGGATGGTGTTTTATACAGGCTCAAATCATTTTAAAGCTCCTTCAGTGAGCCTGAATTTAGTACTGAATTTAGTAGTACTAAATACTACATTTAGTATTATTTTCCTCTCCCAATTAAGCCAATTAGAAGTACCCTTGGTCCTTAACAGTATCTTCAGCGAAGCTTCACGCTCTTTCCATGCACCATGCTTCTGCATTTCTGCTGTCTCATTAAGTCTCACTGGTTCAGTCTACTTGGAAATCTTTTATAATTTACAAGATCATGCTACTGCCAAAAAGAAAGAGCAGGAGGAGGAGGGAGTGGTGGAGGAGGAGGAGAAGAAGAAAAAACAGCAATAAAATGCTTTTCCTTTTTCATGGCCGACAAAATTAAAGTCAATTACAGTAATGTGAGGTAAAATCTAGATTTAATAAAGGCATTGGGTTGTACCACGTAGCGTGTGGTTCTGAAGAACTGTTTGTTTCAAGAAGATGACAGATGGGAATAATTTTAGTCATTTTGTAGTTTCATATTCTAACACTTAAAGTTGTCGGTTGGACCACTGCTTGGCAGACTGTAATTTCTATGTTTATAGTACAAAATAGTTGCTCTCTCTTCTTCACACTTAGGTAGGTAGGCAATCTTTTCCCATAAATGAGTCCATGTAACGCACTGACCATCAGTGCCTGCTGCCTGCCTCCCGATGAAACGAGATTGCAGGTCTCATTCACTCGGTTGGCAGAAAGTGGAGCCAGATTTCTAAAGGAATTGAATGATCCTGCTATTTTGACCATGGCTTTCCTCTCTCTCACACTCTCTCCCCATTCAATCCGTTTTGGTGACATGGCCATTCTCAAAGGAGCAGAGACAATAGAACACCCCAACGCAGCTCCCCTTCCTGTGTGAACTTGAGCTTTCCATCTGTGTTTTCGTCTCACCTTGCTCTGTCCGTGGCCCTCTCTGACTCTGCTCCACCACTCGGACCCAGATTACAGCAAAATTGTCCCCAAGTCCTCAGAGGGTATAATGTAATCACAAAGGGAAAGGACAGAGGAATGTTAAAAGTTGAAAAACCTTAATTCAAAATCTAGTGGAGGCTGAGAGCTCAAGATGCTATAATGAGAAATTAATGAACTGCTATCCAGCAAAATACAGGATGCACTCAAGACAAAGAATAGAATATGAGCCATAAAGACTCCTAAGTATTCAAGCCCCCTATTAAGAAATGTAAAGGAGGGGCGCCTAGGTGGCTCAGTCATTAAGCGTCTGCCTTCGGCTCAGGTCCTGATCCCAGGGTCCTGGGATCGAGTCCCGCATCGAGCCCCGCATCGGGCTTCCTGCTCAGCGGGAAGCCTGCTTCTCCCTCTCCCACTCCCCTTGCTTGTGTTCCCTCTCTCACTGTCTCTCTGTCAAATAAATAAATAAAAATCTTAAAAAAAAAAAAAAAGAAATGTAAAGGAAATGACCCACACCAATAAAAGGAACAAGCAATATAAAAAGAGAAATAGAATACAGCCACAACTTTATTTTCCAAAGTAATGAGGCAACTGATACTAAAATAGAACAGCAGGTTAGAAGAAATGAAGCAGAATGAATCGTAAAACACACTATGATTCAAATTCTGAGTGGAAACATGCATTCAGTCTTTGAACAAAACTTTAGTGAGCAGCTATCACATCCAAGGCACTGCTCTAGGTGCTAGGGGACTTTAACGATCAGGGCTGAAGAGATCCCTGTTACTGTGGAGTATAATCTAATGCAGAGAAATAGTAAAAAAAAAAAAAAAAAAAAAAAAAAAAAAAAAAAAAGAATAGAAAAAAATTCAAATGTTCTAAAACTCCCAAGTATTAATAAGTGCAATGTCAGTAATGTTGCAATTAAAATAAAAAGAGCGTACTCACTTCGGCAGCACATATACTAAAATTGGAACAATACAGAGAAGATTAGCATGGCCCCTGCGCAAGGATGATACGCAAATTCGTGAAGTGTTCCTTTTTTTTTCAAATAAGTAAATAAATAAATAAATAAATAAAATTTAAAAATAAAATAAAATAGAAAGAGTGATACAGAAAGTGACTGGGTGGCTAGCCTAGAAGGGATGGTCAAAGCTCTATGAGGAGAGAGCATTTAATCTAAGATTTGAATGACAGGAAGGAAACAACCTCACAAACACTTGTGTCTGATGCAAAGAATCCAAGACTAGAACAAACTTGTACTGTTTGAAGAATATAAACATAACCAGCTTCTGGAATCTGTAACTAGGGTCATCTAGCACCATCTATTACTCTCTCTGGTGTCTTCATGTGCCAAACAGTGAGTAGGGCACCATATTAAACACCTTTTGTCAAAGTAGATGTCAGCTGAGGACCAGGGTGATAGCCATAACAATAGCTTCCACTTACTGTGTATTTTCTACTGCCAGGTGTTTTATGCATGCTCCCTCAGTTTATCCTCAACTGTTATTTCCCCCAAAGCTGAAAGAGATAACTTGCCCAAGGTCACACAGCACATTAATCCCACTGCAGAGTTCCGACTGTTCCACCACACGAGACCATTTCCCATTAAGCTCCATTGGAAAAAGGCAAGAGAACATATGAAATAGAGAAATAAAAAATGGCTGTATGATTGACTGAATTTTTTCCACAGATTTGACTTATTTAATGCTTAGCGTACATATATCAAAATAACACATTTAATGGCTAAAATCCATTATGTATTTAATTTCTTACCAAAATAACACTAAGTTGGAAAGTTACTTCTAAGATGGGAGGAAAAGTTAACTCCATAGATTATTTAGTGATTTATAAATTATATTACTTTGGGTGAAGAAGAATTCTGATAAACTATTATATTTAGTAAAATAAAATAAAATAAAATAAAATAAAATAAAATAAAATAAAATAAATAAAATGCAGCATTTGTGATCCAAAGGGAGCATGATTCAGCCATGATACCCATTATGGGGAAGTTGGAATTACTTATACAGTAAATATACCTTGTATATTGTTTTGCTCTACTTTAGGGACCAGAAATAGATCAGTAAAAGCCTCATAGAGACCTCCTCAAATGCATCTCCTTATCTGCTCTTCTCCTGTGCTGCTGGGGTGTGTGTGTGGGGGGGGTGCTTCTGCTTTCTCACACGGTTACGTGGAGCCACCAAGATGGCTGCCACCCTGGGGGCAGTGCTAGGACTGAATTTACCGTAAGGAGGACAGAGAAGGACTGTGGGGGAAGGAAGAGAGTTCTGTGTCTCTTCAGAATTGGAAAATGTTTATTTTCCAGTGCATGGGTAAGAATGCAGCTCTGTTGATGATAACATTTTTATTTTCCACTATGTGTTTTATGGCACTGTGAATATCTTCCTACCACAGTGTAGAAAAGCCTTTGAAACTACTTTTTAATACAGGTAAACAACTAACTGAATTAATATAACTTATTTCTATGTAAATTACATGCTTTTTAGAAACACGGGAGTAAAGGTGGATTACCTCGCAAAGAGCCTTCGTTTCCTCCATTTTTCTCACAGTGCATCTCCCAATTATGGAAATGGGTGAACGTGAGAAGAACTATCTAGATAAGGTTCTAAACATGCATCTCATGGAGACCGTGTTCATCTTGCTCAGAGTCAGGATGAAACTGTTGTGAAGGCCTTCCCTCAGCAGAGCAGATAACGTGTCAGGAGTACAAAGAACATAGGAAATGTGCCCCTATCATCAAGGAAATGATAGTGCAGTAGTATAATATTAGCTCAGAGAAGATTGGTTTGTTTTGTTTTGATGCCTGGGGAAATTTACGCAAATGGATAATATTGACATTGCTAGACACCAGAGGTCAAACTCAGGGCCTCCAAAGGGACACTGTCTAGAGCAGTGCTCCCAGTGTCACTGGTGGACTGAAGATGGGCAGGAAAGCGAGAAGGAATGGAAGGGAGAAAGGGAACAGGAATAGAGGAAAATATGGAGAGAGAAGAAAAAGGGTGGAAGAAATAAGAATCAGGAGACTGAAAGTCAAAGTCGAGCGTGATAAAGAACCTCCCCCTGTAAATAAAGGACCCCAGCCCCATCCGCCAGGGCCAGTGCCTAGGACTTCTGGGGTGGAGGGTGCTCTATGGAACTCTTGAGGCTGTCCCACAAGCAGATGTGTTTTTATTTCTCCTAAACAACTGACCATTTCTCACGAATATAAGAATAACCAGCTTTCCAAACTAGTATGTGCTTCATGGGTGGTTTCCCTTAACTTTTCCTCAAACATGCCTATTATATTATCCATAAACAAGCTAAAAATACATGGAAATCCCAAAGGAGCAGAAGGCAAAAAGTTCTGCAAGGCCCTGAGGAAAGTGGCCAACTTCTTGAAGTCCTAGTTCTTAACAGTTATGAAGCCAGCTTCGTATGATTTCAAGGTACTCGACGGACTCTCTCTCCCCTACCTCCGTCCCCTCCTTGAGCAAATATTTGTTCACTGAGGCCTGAAATTGATTTTTTCAGGGGCCAGGGTTTTTCATTTCATAATCAGAAATGATTTTAAATGCATATTCACTCTCGGGTAAAGTAAAACATTGACTGGAAGTTACCATTTGCAAGTTGGTTGGTGCCTGTCCTGAGAGCAGAGCAGAGAGCCCACCTGACGTTAGAGAACTGGTAGTCCACCCTGAGGATACGTGGTCAAAGCAGGGAAGCTAGGGATAAAGAACTCCAGGTGGCCACTGTCCAGGGCTGTGGAGCGCTCCTCTGCTGACTGGTAATGTAGCTCAGAACAATATGTATGAACTGACCCTAATTCTTCCAGCCTCCTCTTTCACTAGCAACCCCCACCTCACCGGCCCTCCCTACCTTGCCATGCCACTCTCCAGGCATCTTGAACTACTTGTAGGTACCTGAACTTGCACCTTCTTTTCAGTTGCTCCTTTTACTTGGAACATATTACCCATTCCACATCCATCCCTTTCATCTGGCCCAGTTTCTGGGTCAGAACTCAGATGGGACTTCCTACGGGAAGCTTTTCCTGGCCCTCCAACACTGGGCTGATACACACCCAATATGACCCCCCAGCATCTCCAAGGCACGGATTTTAGACCCTTTTACATTGAGGGGTAGTTGCCGGGTTTCTTGTCTGTTGTCCTCTCTAGATTTGATCTCCTTGAGTGTGTTCACCTCTGTATCCTCAGAATTTAGCATAGCGCCTACAGCAGAATAAAGTTTCAATTAAGAACTACTGAACGAATGAATGAACTGCTTTCATTCTGCATCTGTCACTAAAAGAGGAGGGTAAATGGTGTAAAAGCTTGTCCAGAGATGTGAGACTGAACTCATACCTATATTTCCCTTCGTACTGAAAAGCCATTGAAATAACAAAAGATATAATGGGGAAAAAAAAATCTATATTAGTTCTTAAATTTGTCAGGGTAGAGTAACTGCTGCAGGAAACAACACCAAATCTTAACGGATTAGAACAATAAGAGTTCATTATTTATCCATATCATAGTCCAACACCAGAGCCGGGATGGGTGGGCAATGTTGCTCTTTCCATTAACCATATCCATTCAGAGGTCAGGAGGAGAAAAGAAAGCAAGGGAAATCACACAGGAGAATTTTTAGGAGCCAATATGGAAGAGGCATACATCACTCTTACTTACAATCCATTGGCCATAGCTCTGTCACGTGGCCCCTCCTAAGTGCAAGAGGAAAAGAAAACAGAGATCAGCAAACACAGGACAGTCTTCTATGCCCCTGAAAAACAAGGAAGGATGCCTTCAACAAACCAGAAATTTTGGAGAATTTCTCAAAGCTATAAAGCTATTGGGAACGGACTGGTGGATATAAATGAACAGGAGAAACCGTAGCTGATAAGACACTCAAACAAAAGAAATTCAAGCAGGAGAAAATTACTGCAAAAATAAAATCAATTCCAGAAATACTTTGAAG
This sequence comes from Ursus maritimus, assembly GCF_017311325.1. NCBI lineage: Eukaryota > Metazoa > Chordata > Mammalia > Carnivora > Ursidae > Ursus > Ursus maritimus. The sequence continues at coordinate 38,951,323 of NW_024426663.1, read as the reverse complement.
TTGGAATCAACAAATGCAAATCACAGGCAGGATTTCTGGAACTGTTGTCAGGGAAATTAAGGTTTGAAATTACATTCAGAAAAAGCTGGGCTGCCCCACACTGAGCAGCAGAGACCATCACCGCTCGCCCCAGGAGGACATCTGGTGTGATTGTCAGGACAGGCAGCAAAGGAGAGCAGAGTGTGAAATAACTTTTCCCCTCCATGAAGACAGCCATAGAAGAAAAAGAAAGGCAGCACCTTACTCCGGTGTTTATCCCGGGCTAAACTGCTCAGTGTATCTTGCTGTAGTTGGAGTTTTAAACAGGAAACTCTGAGTAGACAGGGGGCCCAAAAAACAGATCAAGTGCCCAGGTAGCGTATCACTGGAGATGAGAAGCACCCAGAAGACAAGCTTGAAACACCCATTTCGCAGCCACACATCCTGTCCCTTCTCTGCAATACCCATAAGGAGGACACTATAATCAGAATGGTAGGCAAACAGAGATCCTCACAGATAAATCTGGATAGACATCCAGGATGATAAATTAAAAAAAAAAAAAAAGCCAACACGTCAAAAAGGGGATGCCAAATGCATCAAACAGCTAATACTTGAAGAACAAATTTTAAAGGGGGAACAGACAAAGAATTTAAAATATATGTAGTTGATATTCTCAGAGCGATTTATGAGTCTACCATACCCATAAAACAATAATAGTCTGTAACCAAAAGGAAGTGGCCAGATTTGTTGGGGATAAAAATGTTATCAATCAAATAAAAATTAAATAGATGGGATAACTGGTGTTGGGAGACAACCCTCCAGTCTCTCGCATTTCTGCACATCTTGCACAGTGAGGCACTGACTGCCCTTTGTTTTATACTATCTTTTCAAGGATATTGACTTAGTAAATGCCTTGGAAAATAGAGATAGTGTCTCTCTCCAGAGCAGGGCATACTGACTATTCAGTATCATGAAAATGCTTCCCTCTGGGGCAAAGGGCAGACATGCTGATGAAAGACAAGATCCCTAAGCTCAGGGTTCCTCTCCTGTCACACAGCCCCGTGTTGTACAGGTAGTGATCTGGCCCTTTCGATGTCTCCCTGTGGGAATTAGGATCAAGAAACCAACACAAATGCTTATAGTCTGGCCACGGCAATTCTGTGAGTAATGAACTGTTCTTTTCTCTGACTTAGAAGTCTCAAGTCTTCTTCCAGGATCCATGAAACTGTGGCAGGCTAACTCACAGGTAAAGTAAAATCTCGGACCCTTCACAGTTCTTAACAATTATGAAAATGAATATACTGAGACCCTAAAATAGTAAACCAGAAGATCAAGTCAAGGTATCCTCCCAGAATTCAGCCCCCAAAATAAATGTGGAGTATGGGGGACAGTTAAGAAACATACAGGATGGTTCCAGAGACTCCAGTAAGAAACAGGAATTCTGAAAGAATGGAGAGAATAGAGAAGCGGGTAATCAAGAAAAATAGAAAACCTTTCCCCAAACCCAAAAGAAAGAAATATTTAAATTGAAAATGCCATAAGACCTCAATGCATCACTCCATAGAGTACTTAGTAATTAGTAAGGGAAAGGGGTAGTCTAGAATGGTGGATCCCTTTTTCCCATTGGAAGGAAAGCTTTGGGAAGAAACCAAGCAATCAATAATACTTAACTGACAATAATGGGACAGAGTGACTCATGTGCTTTTTGATGCACTGCACGAAGAAGGGTACAGTATCACTTCTGTAATATGCCTGCCAAAAAGTGTTTACTCCGAACCTAGACATGCGGAAACAAGAAGACAAATCCAAACTGAAAGACTCTATAAAACAACTAGCCTGAACTCCTCATTCAAAAATATTAATGACGTGAAAGACAAAAAGACAAGGGTGCTGTTCTAGATAAAAGGAAGATAAAGAAAAAGGACAACCAAATGCAGGGCACAATCCTTAACTGGAGCCTTCGATGAAAAAGAAAGCTAGAAAAAACATTACTGAAACAACTGGGGAAATGTGAATATAGTCTACATATTTAATAATAAATCGTATTGTATCAAATTGTATTGAATCATATTTAATCCAAGTTAAATATTTTTTTTGGTGTGATCATTGCTTTGAGCTTATGGAGGAAAACATATTTGTTCTTTAGGAGATATATGCCGAAGTATTTAGAATAAAGAGCCATTAATGTCTGCAACTTACTCTTAAATGGGTCGAAAATTATATTTATAGTTTTATATATAAAAATTATATATAATCCATATAATCTATATACATGAAACCTATGCACATATACATACATACAGATACAGAGAGAGAAATAAAAGAAAATATAGCTAAATGTTAATAGTTGGTAACACCAGAACATCTGGGCGTCCGTTGTATTACTGAAATTTTGCAGGAGGTTTGCAAATTCTCAAACTAAAAAGGGGAGATGACAGATTGCAAATGCCAACAAAGATTAACATAAAGAGAAGCTACACGTTCAAATATTTAGGAACCATCTCATAAATCAAAAATTTAAAGACAATACCCTAAAAATTTTTCAGAGCGCCATCAACAGGCTACATACAAATCACTCTGGAGATGGACATAAGATAAGGACATAGTATCTTCCAAGTTTTGAGAGACACTTACTCTGAAGATAGATTTATATCTAGCCAATTAAAATTTAAGTGTGAGCACAAAGAGAGAGAAAGAGAGAAAAGTATTTTCAGTTACTTAAAGAGTAAAAAATTTTGCATTCCACCGATATGCTCTGAAATAATTAGTCGAGGCTATGCTGCAACAAAATGAAAACTGAATCCAAGAAAGCTAAAGATGATGTGGAACCCAAGACATATTGTACAGAGAAATCCAGAGCCACGAATACACAGCATTAGAGATATGAAAGAGTTACAAGAAAAAAGCATATGCAAATTTATATACTATTAAAAATGTATTTAATTTGTTAACAAATACATAAGCAAAATAATTTTTTTTAAAGATTTTATCTATTTATTTGACACGGAGAGCGAGAGCGCACAAGGAGGGGGAGTGGACGACGGAGAAGCAGGCTCCCCACTGAGCAGGGAGCCTGATGCGGGGCTCGATCCCAGAACCCTGGGATCATGACCTGAGCCGAAGGCAGATGCTTAATCAACTGAGCTACCCAGGCGCCCCCATAAGCAAGATAATGTCTAAAAGAGACAAGTGCCATGAAGACAATAAACAGACTCTGTACTGGGAAGGGATGCCCCACATAGTCAGGGCTCTGAGTACATGAAAGCAATTGTTACCTACGTGCAGAGTGACCTTGACCCCACAAATACTCTGGAATTGAAAACCCCTTAAATTCATACTGATCCCTTCGGTCTTTTTAAGATGTTTCAGCCAGAGAAGATACAATACGACCAAAATTCTGCAGAGATTGTGTGAGCTGACAGAAAGCACTAAACGCAAGCCCCGCAGCCAGAGTTCTTATTTTTGTTCATCTACTCTAGCAGGGTTAGACCTAGTCACTGGAAAATGAGGAGAAGGAGGAGATGACTTGGCATTACAAGCTCATAAGTGTGTTTCACGAATATACAAATAGTTATTTTACTTTGAAAAGGTTATAGAATGATCTTTGTCTTATATAAGTAGTAGAAGTATTAAGGGCAGGGAGTGTAAACACACTGATTGTGGACTGGATTCTATTTGTGCCTTTTCACGTAAAAAGTATATATATACATATATCAGGGAGGTAAAGAGAGGATTCCTTGCGTCCTCTTTCGAATGAAAGCTCTGACCACAGGACAGGGGCTATGGTGGCCCCAAGCCAAGCAAAGCCCCTAAGCAGAGAACTGGGTCTGTGTATCTTCTTCCTCTCTCCTTTGCTGCCCAAACCATACTGTGTTCCCCCAGGCATTTCTACTCCACAGGAGCACCGCGGGAGCCATGTGTGCTTTCAGATGGCCCAATCCTTCAGAGGGCTGGGTTTAGGGAGCCCCGCCTTTTGCTTCTCTCTCAGATCGTAGCCACCCCTGCCGAACTGCACCCTAAGGCCAACCCTGCTCAGCTGGGGGTGGCAGATGGACTCTATTTGTTGCCTTCTCCCAGGAAGTGCAATGCAATTGCTTTTAAGAGGTCAGTGCCCTCCAACTGTGAAATGGTAATATGCTAAATTACGTGCTTAATTAAATTTCACCCCAACAGCATACCATAAAATTGGAAAAGCAATTCCATCACTCAGGATCAATCAGCATAAAGTACACACAAAAGGATCAAAAGTTCTCATCAGTAAACTTGTGTTTGTGCTTCTGCTGAATATTCAGAGGTCCATTTCTCCTATAGGTTGATGAATGGTATACAGTTAATTACCACTTAACTGCTTGTCTCTTTTTCCTTGTGTTGCTGCCATATAGGTTAGAAATGACAGGGATGAGATTTTTGCTAGTCTCCTTCAGTCAGGAATCCAAGGGAAAATCTTCCTATTAGATTTTACCATCCTATTCACAAGTGTGTTTGTTTTATTTTTTGTTTATATTGCGTGTTTTTTTAAATATTTTATTTATTTATTTGAGAGAGGAAAGAGAGAGCACCAGTGCCTGGGAGGAGCGGAGGGAGAAGGAGAAGGAGCAGTCCATTCTCCACGGGGTGGGGAGCCCAAGGCAGGGCTCGATCCCAGGACTCTGAGGGTCATGACCTGAGTCAAAGGCAGATGGCTTGACCGACTGAGCCATGCAGGCACCCTTATATTGTTTTGTTTTGTTTTTAACTATGCAAAACACACATCAGGATTAGGGAAACTGAGCTACGAGGTAACCTGGTATAGCTGTTATCTCATGAATATTCAATGATATGGGCTATAACAAATTCTTAACAACTTGTCTAGCACTGCAGCTACGTACTACAAATAACAACTGGATAAGAGAGTAAAAGAAAAAAATCTAGCATCAAGCCCAGTACCTGATACTTAGCTAATGCTCGAGAAATATTTCTTTTTTTTTTTTTTTAATTTTATTTATTTATTTGACAGAGAGAGACAGCCAGTGAGAGAGGGAACACAGCAGGGGGAGTGGGAGAGGAAGAAGCAGGCTCATAGCAGAGGAGCCTGATGTGGGACTCGATGCCGGTACGCCAGGATCACGCCCTGAGCCGAAGGCAGACGCTTTAACGACTGCGCTACCCAGGCGCCCCTCGAGAAATATTTCTAAGTGAATAAATGAATGAAACAGTGAAGGAGCAACTGATAGAGCTCAGTTCTCCAGCTTCACAGGCGATTCCTATACCAGGACACACCCTTGCAGATGACAATGTTCAGCGAATGAAAGATGGTAACAGAGGGTATCTGGGCCATAGACTATAACTCCCATTTAATTTCATATGAATTTTTTGCTGAACCAATTTGGAGATTTGTTTATAGAAAGTATTGATTTTTTCACTTGAGATTAGGCATAGTAAATACAAGTCTTAGTGGACTGGCAGTGCATTGCTGTGTATGGCTACCCAGAAAGTACATGGCACTTTAGTTGATGGCACTTTATGGTCTCAGCAGAGCAAGTCTGGATCTTAAGGCTGAACTATTTCCTCATAGAAGGATAAACTAAAGGAGGCAGGAAAGCCAAGGAAATGGAAGGCAAGTCCACAATCTCTCCTGTTTCCTACATACTAAGATACTACTACTTTCCACATACTGGGTCCCAAAATTTGTATTTGTTTAAGGGATATGAATCCAAGACAGCCAGTGTGAGAGTCAGAGAGAAGGGCGGGAGCTCCCATTCTTCCTGCTGGGTGTCCCCTGCTCCTGGTCATCTGAGTTGCCCTTGAATCAAAGAACCAAAAGGCAGCTTGATTTCACAGGCTGAAACCCCCCTCCTGAGCTGACCTGATCTACCTCACTAAGAGTGGATTATAGAGACCCGGTACTCCATCAAAGACTGAGCCCTTACCTTTACCGTGATCTTGTTGCATTGACCTCAAACTATCTTTCCCAGAATGTTGTGAAACATGCTACATACATGCACACACACACACAAGTACATACATTTATATAGCTAGAGATAGAGATATCTGTATTCATGATATTCAGAAGCGACTGAACTAGTATTGTATTTAGTATTCAGAAAGTTATGAGGGCTAATGGAGCCTATAACTCAAAGCACAGACGATCCTTGCAATGATATCTTGGCTATGGAACTTGAATTTATGATTTCTTATCCTTTTCTCTTTATCAACACCACCCCTACTGCCCCCAACTTAGGAAAGGAGCCTGGCGGGGGAACCAAGAGTTTGGATTGCAAAATTGAGGAGACTACAGAAACACCTGCTCTAGAGGACCCCTCACCATCCCCTGGAGACATTCAGCAACATTCCGGGCAGGTTTCCACAGACATCGAGAACACTGAAAGGTAAGTGGGAAGTTACCCTAAATAGACTGCCAGTATTCCTCCAGTTAATACTCTTAGGGGCTATAAAAGTTGAGATTTTTCTCTTTTAGATTCAGCTTTTGTCTTTCGGATTTAGACTTCAGAAATCTCAGAAAATTGAGGTAACAGAGGGTAAGGAGTCCAAACCCTGCAGTAGAACGGGAGCAGGATTTCCAGTAGTCCCAGGCTCCCAGGCCTCTTTTTATGCCACTCTACCACACTGTGTCTCCATGGAAATGAAAACAGTCTGCTTCCTTGGGAAGGGAGAACGTTGAATCTATATACCATCATAGCTCACCCACTGGGCTGGGGACCAAAATTTCCATTTGTTTAAAGGAGAAGAATCCAAAATCATGCAAAGATGCCAACAGTAGATTCTTGCATTTCAGGTGTATGGAGTGGCCTGCTGAGCTGTCAGTCAGGGGCTAAGCATTCTGTCCAGTTGACAGACAGCTTTTCACAGAGTTCCCTTCTCCTGCCTTCCCAGAATGTAGCTGATGGCCCCTTAGTGGTCAAAGCGAGTTAATGCATTTGTCTTAACAAGCGGTAGCTCACTGATAGGGAGTTTCCTTCTTGAGAAGAAGAGATTCGACGGTGATTCAATTTCATCTAGGGAAAGGAAGCAATAATAACATAATAATAAGTGCCATGGCTCATCTAGATGCTAAAAATGCCATTCTGTGAGGCAGGAGGATGAGGCCCTTGTTTATTGGCCTTCACAGTGATATCATGTCCTTTGCTACTAATGTCCCTAGAGCTGACACAAAGCAGTTGAATGAATACTGGGCAATTCCACTGAGTGCTTTGTGTGCAGCTGAATCATTGACAAGATAATGAACATTTTATTTTTTTATTTTTAGAAACGTAACACACAATGGCATTTATAGCCATTGTGGTTCTATTTTCATATTGTAATATAATTCTAAAGCTAATTACTGAATTTCTGTGTTTATAGAAAATTGAAGCATGTGGTAATTATATGCTATTAATAAAACTTGGATTTTGTATAAGCTTGGAAATCCAACAATTCAAACAATAAAGCTGTTTGGCATGGTCTGATACAGCTATAGACAAATGGAGAGGGAATGATTTATCTTAATTTATGAAATAGAAAATGCTTTGCTCTACTCCCAGGAAGAAATATCTGCTAGAGTGCCATGATCAGGGCATAATTCATCAGCAAAGACATTTTCCCCTTCAGACACCTTGCATAGCAACTATACCTAAGCCTTTTGAGCTTGTTAGGAAGCAAGCTATGGCTGGCAATAAAAATAAGAGAGGGTGCAGTTATGTTCAAGATGGTGACATAAAAGGTGTGAATTCACTCCCTCCCATGGATCCAACAAATATACAATAATAATTTCCTTTGAAAAAGACCAGCAAATTGGATGAATGGAGCCTCCACAAAAAAAGAACAAAAAGGACAGCACTGAGATGGGTAGGAGAAGCAAAGACCCTGCCTTGCCAAAAAAAGACTCCACCATAAGTGTTGTGATCCCCAATCGGGAAGGGTCTCAAAAGTACAGAATTTTTTCCTAAGAAGTGAGGGGTCTGTGCTCCACATCAGGCTTCCAACCCTTTGACCCTGCATGAGAGGTAGGAGACCCCCTAAATGCCAGACTTTGACAGCCAATGAGGATTATATCCAGGATAACTATGAAACTGAAGGGAATGGAGAACTCAGTCATAGGGACTCATGCACTGATTCACTTGCCCGGGGACCCAGCACAAAAACATGAATTTGAAAAGTGCCTAGATCATATGTGAAGGAAACCAACTTACTAATCTTAAAGCACCTGCCAGAGTGGCAGGAAAATGTTGGGACCTTATCCAGAGACAGAGACAATGGCAGCCTCTATATATGTGACCTCTTCCTACCTTCCTAAGTTTGGTGTTGGCGGGCACCATTTTGGAACTCTAACCTATTAGAGCTGGTGGGCATGCCCAGGTGAGAATCCCACACACCATCAGAGCAAAACCACATGTCTCAGCCAGACCAAGGGCCAATCCCACCCACCCCCATACCACAGATACAACCTTGCCACACCAGATGGGTGTGTGCAGCCCATCAAGAGGATAATCCTTGAGCTCTGGTGGTCAGAGGGGATTGCATATCTGGGCTCCACATGACCTCTCCTGCCCAGAGACATTCTTCCAAGATTAGAAGGGGTAGTGAATTTGACTAATACATATAAACAAACACAGAGAATGAGACAAAATATTTCAACAAAACATTATGTTTCAAACAAAAAAAACAAGACAAAACATCAGAAAAAAAAAATTAATGAAACAGACATAAGCAACCTACCTGGATAAGGAGTTTAAAGTAATGGTCATAAAGATGCTCAGTGAATTCGGGAGAAGAATGGATGAACATGGAAATCCTCCACAAAGAGAGAGTAAGTAAAAGAAAGTTCCAAAGAGTAGTTACAGAGCTAAAGAATACAACAACTGAACTGAAAAGTATACTACAGGGGTTCAAGAGCTGACTGGATGAAGCCAAAAATCTGATCAGCAAGCTAGAAAAGAAAGCAATAGAAGTCACCTGGGCAGAAGAGCAAAAAAAAATAATTGTAGAAAATGGAGATAATTTAAGGGACCTCTGAGACATCAAGTGGAACAATGTTTGCATTACAGAGATTCCAGAAAGGGAAGAGAGAGAAAAAAGGACAGAAAACTTAATTGAAGAAATAATAGTTGAAAACTTTTCTAATTTGGAGAAGGAATCCGGGTTTAAGAAGCACAAGGAGTCCCGAATAAAATGAACCCAAAGAGACCCACAAAAAGACACATTATAATTAAAATGGTAATTTTAATAGTAATTAAAATGGCAAGAGTTAAAGAGAGAATCTTAAAAACAGCAAGAGAAACCCCGTAAGTATGCCAGCAGATTTTTCAACAGAAATCTTGCAAGCCAAAAGAGAGTGGCATAACATATTCAAAGTCCTAAAAGGAAAAAAATTCACCAAGAATTCTCAGCAAGTTATCATTCAAAACTGAGGGAGAGGGGCTCCTGGGTGGTTCAGTTGGTTGAGTGTCTGATTTTTTATCTCGGCTCATGTCTTGATCTTGGGGTCATGGGTTCAGGCCCCACATTGGGCTCTGCACCACCTAGTGTGGAGCCTACTTAAATAAAGAAAAAAAATAAAAAATAAGGGCGAGATTGATTAAGAGTTTTCCAGATAAGCAAAAGCTGTATAAAGGAGCTCATCACCACTAAACCAGCATCACAATAAATGTTAAAGGGACTTCTCTAAACTGAAAAGAAATGGCACTAATTAATAACAAGAAAATATATATTAAATCCTCCTGGAAAAGGTAAACATATAGTAAAAGTAGTGAATCAATCATTTACAAAGCAACTATGAAGGTTTAAAGACAAAAACAGTACAGTTAACTGAAACTACAAGAATTAAGGATGCATAAAATTAAAAGATGTAAAATGAGACATCAAAAACATAAAATAGCAGGGGGTAGGAAAAAAATATAAAGTTTTAGAATGTTGCTATTAATTCAAAACAGACCATTATATACATAGGAACTCACATGTGAACTTTATGGCAAGCCACAAAGCAAAAACTTGTCAGAAAAACACGAAAGAAGGGGTGCCTGGGTGGCTCAGTCAGTTAAGCGTCTGCCTTCGGCTCAGGTCACAATCCTGGGGTCCTGGGATCCAGCCCTATGTCGGCCTCCCTGCTCAGAGGGGAGTCTGTTTTTCCCTTTCCCTCTGCCTCTCTCCCTGCTTGTGCTCTCTCTGTCTCTCTCTCTCTCTCAAACGAATAAATAAAATATTTGAGAAAAAAAAACACAAAAGAAAATGAGAAGAGAATCTAAACAAAACACTACAGAGAGCCATCAAACTACAACGTTAAGAGAGAAAAAAGAAAGGAACAGAGAGGAACTACAAAACAGCCAGAAAACAATCAACAAAATGGCAGTAAGTACTTACCTATCAATAGTTACTTTAAATGTAAAAGGACTAAACTTGGCAATCAAAAGACACAGAGTGGCTGAAGGGATCAATGAAAATAAGACCATCTGTATGCTACCTATAAGAGACTCACTTCAGGACACGCACAGACTGAACTTGAAGGGATGAACAAAGATATTTCATGCAAATGTAAATGAATAGAAAGCTGGTGTAGGAATATTCATAGCAGACAAAGTAGACTTTTTTTTTTTTTTAAGATTTTATTTATTTATTCGACAGAGATAGAGACAGCCAGCGAGAGAGGGAACACAAGCAGGGGGAGTGGGAAAGGAAGAAGCAGGCTCATAGCGGAGGAGCCTGACGTGGGGCTCGATCCCATAGCGCTGGGATCACGCCCTGAGCCGAAGGCAGACGCTTAACCTCTGTGCCACCCAGGCGCCCCAGACAAAGTAGACTTTTTTTTTTTTTAAAGATTTTATTTATTTATTTGACAGAGAGAGAGATAGCCAGCGAGAGAGGGAACACAAGCAGGGGGAATGGGAGAGGAAGAAGCAGGCTCATAGCGGAGGAGCCTGACGTGGGGCTCGATCCCATAGCGCTGGGATCACGCCCTGAGCCGAAGGCAGACGCCTAACCGCTGTGCCACCCAGGTGCCCCCAAAGTAGACTTTAAAACAAAGACTGTGATAATAGACAAAGAAGGGCATTACATAATGTAAAGAGGTCAATCTAACAAAAAGATATAACACTTTTAAATATATATGCACCCAATACAGGAGCACCAAGATATATAAAACCAAGATTAATGAACCTAAAGGGAGAAACTGACAGCAATACACTGATAGTAGAGGACTTTCACATCCTACTTACATCACTGGGTAGGTCATGCAAATTGAAAATTAATAAGGAAACACTGGCCTTAAATGACACATTAGACCAGATGCACATAATAGATATACAAAGACATTCCATCAAAAAGCAACAGAATACACATTCTTTTCAACTGTACATGGAACATTCTCCAAGACAGATCACATATTAGACCACAAAACAAGTCTCAGTAGATTCAGGAAGATTGAAATCTTATCAAGTATCTTTTCTGACTACAGTGGTATGAAAGTAGAAATCAATTACAAAAAGAAAGCTGGAAAAAACACAAAAATGTGCAGATAAAACAACATGCTACTAAAAAACCTATGGGTCATCAAAGATGTCAATGAAGAAATTAAAAAAAAAAAAACCAACAACCTACAGACTAATGAAAACAGAATTATGACATACCAAAATCTGTGCGACATAGCAAAAGGGACTTAAGAGGGAAAATCATAACAGACTTACCTCCATAAGCAAGAAAAATAATCAATCTAACTTTACACCTACCAGAGCTAGGAAAAAAAATTAAGAAACAAGCCCAAAATCAGTAGAGAGAAGGAAATAATAAATACAGAGTGGAAAGAAATGAAATACAGGGTTCCTGGGTGGCTCAGTCATTAAGCGTCTGCCTTCTGCTCAGGTCATGATCCAGGGGTCCTGGGATCAAGCCCCGCATAGGGCTCCCTGCTTGACGGGGAGCCTGCTTCTCCCTCTCCCACTCCTCCCGCTTGTGTTCCCTCTCTTGCTGTGTCTCTCTCTCTGTCAAATAAATAAATAAATTCTTTAAAAAAAAAAAAAGAAATGAAATAGAGACCTAAAAAACAATAGAAAAGATCAATGAAACTAAGAGCTGATTTTTTGAAAAGATAAATGAAACTGAAAAACCTTTAGCTAGACTAACCAAGAAAAAAGAGAGAAGGTTCCAATAAATAAAATCAGAAGGAAAGAACAGAATGTACAACTGACATCACAGAAATACAAAGGACCATAAAAACTACTACAAGCATTTACATGCTAACAAAGTGGACAATCTGGAAGAAATGCATAAATTCGGAGAAACATACTCTTCCAAGACTGAGTCATGAAGAAACAGAAAATCTGAACAGACCAATTACTGGTAAGGAGAGTGAATTAATAATCAAAAACTTCCCAAAAAACACAAGTCCACGACCAGACAGCGTCACAGGTGAATTCTACTAAATGTTCAAAGATTTAATACCTATCCTTCTCAAACTCTTCCAAAAAATTAAAGAGGAGGAAACACTTCCAAAGTCATTTTATGAGGCTAGCATAACCCCGATACCAAAACCAGAGAAGGACATCACAAAAAAAGAAAATTATAGGTCAATATCATCGATGAACATTAATGCAGAAATTGTCAACAAAATATTAAAAAACTGAAAACAACAATAAAATAAAAAGACCATAGAACATGATCTAGTGGGACTGATTCCAGGGATACAAAGATGGCTCAACATCTGCAAATCAATGTGACACACCACATTAACAAAATGAAGGCTAAAAATTATATGATCATCTCAATAACTGCAGAAAAAGCATTTGACTCAATTCAACACCATTTTTAATAAAAACTCAACAAAGAAGGCATAGAGGGAATATATGTCAACACAGTAAATGCCATATATGACAAACCCACAGCTAATATCACAGTCAATGGAGAATAGTTGAAAATGTTTCCTCTAAAATCAAGAATAAGACAAAAATGGCCACTTACCACTTCTATTCAACACAGTGTTGAACATACCAACCAAAATAACTAGGCAAGAAAAAGGAATAAAAAGCATCCAAATGATAAAGGAAGAAGAAAAAGTGTCACTATCTGCAATGACATGATACTATACATAGAAAACTCAAAAGACTCCAAAAAAAAACCTGTTAGAACTGATGAATGAATTCAGTAAAGTAGCAGGATACGAAATCGACACACAGAAATCTGTGGCATTTGTGTATACTAATCACAAATTATCAGAGTAATTAAGAAACTAATTCCATTTAAATTGCATCAAAAACCTAGGAATAAATTTAACCAAGGTGAAAGACCTACACATTGAAAACTGTAAGACACTGATGAAAGAAAATGAAGACACAAATAAATGGAAAAAATACTCCATGATCATGGATTGGAAAAATAGAGTTAAAATGTCCATACTACCCAAAGCAATCTACAGATTCAGTGCAATACTTATCAAAATTCCAGTGATTTTTTTTTTTTTTTACAGAACCAGAACAAATAATTCTAAAATTTGCATGGTACCACAAAAGATCTTCAATAGCCAAATCACTGTTGAGAAAGAAGAACAAAGGTGAAAGTATCACAGTCCCTGATTTCAAATTATGCTACAAAACACAGTAATCAAAACAGTACTCTATTAGCCTAAAAACAGACACACATATCAATGAAACGAAATGGAGAGCCCAGAATGAAGCCCATGCATATATGGACAATTAATTTATGATAAAGGAGCCAAGAACACACAACGGAGAAAAGGCATTCTCTTCAACAAATGGAGCTGAAAAGGGGCATCTGGGTGGCTCAGTCCGTTAAGCATCTGCCTTCAACTCAGGTCATGATCTAGGGATCCTGGGATCGAGCCCCACGTAGGGCTTCCCTGCTCAGCTGGGAGTCTGCTTCTCCCTCTGCTCCTCCCCCGATCATGCTCACTCTCTCTCTCTCTCTCTCACATTCATAAATAAATACAGCCATTAATCTTTAAAAAAAAAATGCAGCTGGAAAAACTAGACAGCCACATGCAACACAATGAAGTTAGACCACTATCTTACACGATGCACAAAAATTAACTCAAAATGGATTAAAAACCTGAATGTAAGATCTGAAACCATAAAATTCCTAGAAGAAAACATAAGCAGTAAGCCCCTCAACATGAGTCCTAGTGATGTTTTTTGTGTATCTGATTCCAAACGCAAGGGAAATAGAAGCAAAAATAAACAAATGAGATTACATCAAATTGAAAATCTTTTGCGTAGTTAAAGAAATGGTCATCAAAACAAACATGATCTACTGAATGGGAAATTTTTGCAACTCATATATCCAATAAAGGATTAAGATCCAAAATATATAAAGAACTCATAGAACAACAAAAAAAGGAACAATCCAATTAAAAAATGGGCAGAGGATCTGAATAGTCATTTTTTCAAAGAAGACATACAGATGGCCAACAGGCACATAGAAAGATGTTAAACATCACTAATCATCAGGAAAATGCAAATCAAAACAACAAGGAGGGGGGCGCCTGGGTGGCACAGTGGTTAAGCGTCTGCCTTCGGCTCAGGGCGTGATTCCAGCGTTATGGGATCGAGCCCCACATCAGGCTCCTCTGCTATGAGCCTGCTTCTTCCTCTCCCGCTCCCCCTGCTTGTGTTCCCTCTCTCACCGGCTGTCTCTATCTCTGTCGAATAAATAAATAAAATCTTTAAAAAAAAAAAAAAAAAAAAAAAACAAGGAGGTATCACCTCTCACCATTTAGAAGAGAGTACAAAAAGACAAGAAATAACAAATGTTGGCAAGGATGTGGAAAAAAAGGACCTCTCATACCCAATTGATGGGAATGTAAATTGGTGCAGCCACTATGGAAAGCAGATGTATATTTCACAAAAGAATAAGAATAGGACTACCATATGATCCAGCTATTCCACTTCTAGATATTTATCCAAAGAAAACAAAAACGCTGATTCAAAAGATATACGCACCCCTCTGTTCATTGCTGCATTATTTACAATGACCAAGAAATACAGACCACCTAAATGTTCATCAATGGATGAATGGAAAAAGATGTGGGGTGTGTGTGTGCGTGCGCACTATAATGGAATACTACTCAGCTTGCTATTTGCAACAACATAGATAGACCGTGAAGGTTTATACTAAGTGAAATAAATCACACAGAGAAAAACAAATACCATATGATTCCACTCATGTGGAATCTACAAAGGAAAACAAAACAAAAACAAACTCATAGATACAAGAGAACAGACAGATGGTTACAGAGGGGGAGGGTGGGAGATGGAGGTGGGTGAAATGGTTGAAGGGGGTCAGTTGTAGGGTGATGGATTATAACTAGACTTGTAGCGGTGATAGCTTTGTAGTACACACAGATGGCAACTTACAATATTGTACACCTGAAACTTAAATAACGTTATATACCAATTTTAACTCAATTTACAAAAAGAAAATGAGTATAGCCCACAGTTTCAAAGTTCAGCCTTAAAATCCACATTCAGGTCAAAGGAGTTGGAATGACTGAGACAAGTAGGTACAAGAGATCTGGTCTGGTAAGGCAGCTTCCTAAATTCTCCCCCTCTCTGCCCAAAGAGATCAGCGTGTCTCACACTGGGCTGCACATTAAAATCAACAGAAGGGCTTTTTTAAAAACATTGATTCCTGAGCCCCATCCCCAGAAACTAGCTGCATCAGACTCAGGGGGTGGGGTCTTGGCACATGGTGATTGTCCTGTGCAGCACTACGCCTGAGAATTGGTGCTTTCCGGGGGGCCTTGCCTCAGTCTCACATACTGCATTCCTGACCCGTTCCCACCGTGTGCCCACCCACCCCCCATCCCATCCACCCTTGAGAATTTTACAGGAAATCAGAATGTACCCCTTGCACTACTGGATGCAAGGGCCCTGCCTTCCTCCCCCCCCCCCACTTTCACGTTCTCTCTCTAGAAATACCCCTTGGGGCTTATCAGTATCGGTGCCCCACAGACATATCCTCATACTTATGGAAAAGTATGATTGTTTTTATGGGTTTATTTCTACACCTGGTCCACAAGCCTGCTTTCTTCTCCTTTTCCAATCAGCTATTCCCAAAAAAGAGTTCTTTATACATGTTAGTCAATACTTAAGAAGAGACCCTATGGGGTCTCTGGCCTCCCCTAGGGCAAGTGGTCCTAAACCATACTCAAGAGAAGTTGTGTATCAAGACATACACTGAGGCAGGGGCGCCTGGCGGGCTCAGTTGGTAGAGCGCGCAACTCTTAATCTCCGGGTTGTGAGTTCAAACCCCACACTGGGGGAAGAGCCTTCTTAAAATACAAAAGGAAGGAAGGAACTGAGGGATTTCATACCTAAAACTAAATGGTGATTCCTTTTCTTCACAGAGCAAAAGGCAAATAAGTTAGTAGATAGAATTTCCTCAATTTTCAGATTATCCTCCCCCCAAAACTTTCTTAAATCTTTAGTGCCTGCTCCATTGCTTGCCTCTTCTAGAGCTAACTAAAAGATGTATCTGATTTTTGCTCTTGCAAATGAAATCTACCACTATGTCCTGTGATTTCAAGAGCACTAACTCCACTGAATGACCACCAGAACATGTGGAGAACTACTGCCTCAAGGATCTGAAAAGTCCAACTGGTCCCCATCCCAAACTAGAAGCCCCCGGGGATGGTTTCCTGCTCCACAGTCGGGGGGTTTTATGGTCACACATACTCTAAGATGAGGGAGCAGAGATGTTGGAGTGATGCAGTGGCTTACGTACATGCGAGGGACCAGAGGAAAGTCCATCTGTCCATCCGTCCCAGGTGCTTCTCTCTCCCTCCTTCTCCCTCCCCCCCAACCCCACCCCACTGCCGCCATCGTGAAGAGCTCTTCTCTGAAGGTTTTAGAATTTGTCAGTTTCCCATCATTCTAAGTCACTTAAATGAATGTTGAGCCTTGTGAATCCCTAACACCTGTTACACCAAATTTCGATTGCAGTAATGAGACAAGAGCAAGTGAACCAGTACAGCCACAGCAGCCATCTGACCTTAAAGCCAGAGAGCAACATCACCCAGGCTCAGCTCTGCCCAGAGTACCCGTTACCCTACTTCCATGTCCTTGACCTCCCTCTTAGAAATCTGCAACACTAGCCTCGTTATCAGAGACTCCTCTCTGATCTCAGCCAGGTCCAACTGAAGGCAGAGATGAGGGCTCCTACAGCAGAATGCCCTGTGGAAATGTTTGCCAGAGTAGTTCTCATTCCTTCCAGAGCCATCAGTCTCAGACTTTTCTCTTATAAAAACAAAATAAATTCAATATTTGCCTACTGGAAACTAGAGCTAGTACAATTAAGCACAGACTCTCGTCTCTCAATTGTCTCATAGAACAGACTGTTTGGGATTGCATTTCAAAAACTTACAGCTGATTTTTCTTTCTTTTTATCACTTTTACAGAGACATGCGAGAAATGAAAAATCTTTTGAGCAAACTCAGGGAAACTATGCCTTTACCGTTGAAAAATCAAGGTAAGTCTTGCCATTTCTCTTTGAGGCAAAGGATGTTTGTAACATGATCACCTTGGGACTTGTTTCTTGAGAAATTACAAATATGTTTTACACAAACAATAGAAGGCACTGAATATACATTCCTCTCTCTTCAAGAAGATACGGTAATGAAAATGGAGCCCCTCAGGCGAACACAGTGGCGTGGCGCTCTGAGGAGAGCCAAGATACACTCTGACCCTCAAACAGAGGCCTCCTCCACTGGCCCTGTCAGTCAAGAACATGTATTCACTGACAAGCAGTGAAAAGCACTAGACCAGGTGTGGCAAATACAAACAACTAAAGACTTGGCCCTTGCCTTTAAGAAGCAGGACATTAAGGAGGGCACGTGATGTAAGGAGCACTGAGTATTATATAAGACTGAGGAATCACTGACCTCCACCTTTGAAACCAATATTACATTTTATGTTAATGAATTGAATTTGAATTTTTAAAAAAATTTACAGCCCAGAGGAAGAGACTTAAGAAATTTCCAAAGGGGGCACTTGGGTGGCTCAATCCCTTAAGCACCTGACTCTTGATTTCAGCTCAGGTCAAGATTTCAGGGTTGTCAGGTGGAGCCCCGCCTCAGGCTCCGTGCTCAGGGTGGAGTCAGCTTGAAATTCTCTCTCCCTCTGCCCCTCACCCTGCGTGCAGCACGTGCACACGCACGTGTCCTCTCTCTCTCAATAAATATTTTTTTTAAAAATTAAGAAATTTCCAAAGAAAGACCTCTGTCATCTACATGTTTAGTTATCTAAAAGAAGTAATAATTAACATACTGAGACCTTACAGCGTGCCACTGTGATTCTGCACCCAGTTCCAAAGTGTGGGAGTGGTTTTCCACACCACCAAGAAATTCGTGGACACCACCACGGTGTCCTGCAATTTATCTGAATTCTGAGATGACCTGCAGGACAGCACCAGATCCCCTAAATAAAGGGCTACAAGACTGCCCTCCCCCACCACTTGAGATGTACAGACTGGAAGTTCCAAGGACCCCCTCCACGGGTTCGGTTAATTTGCTAAAGCGGCTCATAGAACTCAGAGAAGCATTTTACTTACTAGATCACCAGATGTCACAAAAGGATGTAACTCGGGAACAGCCAGATGTCAGATGCAAACATAGGGTCTGGGTAAGAACAAGCAGATTCCATCCCTCCCCCAGCACACCCTGCTTGCACATCTCCACGTGTTCACCAACCCGGAAGCTCTCCGAACCTGTCCTTTGTTGTTGTTTATGGAGGCTTCCTTACATAGGCGTGATTGATTGAATCACTGGCCATTGGTGATCGAACTCAATCTTCAGTTCTCTCTTCCCCAGAGGTTGGGGGTGGGACTGAAAGTTCCAAGCCTCTAATCACACATTTGGTTCTCCTAGCAACCAGCCCCCATCCTGAGGCGGTTTTTGAAAGTAACGTCATTAACATAACAGAAGACACCTTGGCGCTATCAGCCTTTAGGAAATTCCAAGGGTTTTAGGAGCTTTGAGCCAGGAATGAGGTGGAAGACCAAAGACATTCCTTATTATAAATCACAATATCACAACTACTATCCTAAATACTTCACATGTATTAACTATATTTGCTTATTTAATTCTCGTAATGTCTTTGAGGGAAATGCTATTAGTGTTTCCCAATTTACAGGAAACTGAGGCAAAGACAGGTTAACTAACTCAGCTTAGGTCACATAGACTGTAAGTAGAAAGGTTGGGACGTGATCCCAGGCAGTCTGTCTCCAGAGCTATCCTATGGGAATATACACCTGAACACAGAAATGGGGAGGTATTTTCACTAGAATGTAACTTCCATGAGGGAAGGGCCTCTACATGCTTCTGTTAACTATTATTGCATCTTCTGTACTCAGAGCAATGCCTAGAACATGGTAGAACGACACCCGGCATACACAATAAATGTTCGTTAGTCTGCGCCCAAATTTCACCCCCACCCCCACCCCAAGGTCTGATGATAGGTACGAAGGACCACCCTCAACACTCACTGAGCATGCGTAGCCAGAGCAGCCTGACCGGAAGCGTCAGCTTCAGAGAGCGCTACAGAGAGGGTGCGGAAAGGGTTTTGGAGTAAGAAAGAAACTCCTCTGGTTTCCGCTGATCAAAGCAGAGGGAGGACAGGGTGCTGCCTGGCTCTGAGAGGATTTGGCAGCCGAGCTGGAGAGACTGTTGGCTCGGGGAGCGGCGTGGCAGAAGGTGGAGAGGTGGAAGTGAGAACACCAGATGAAGAGGCCGAGACGTAGTGTGGCCCGCGCGGCATGGGATGGAGGCAGGGTGTCAGAAAATAAGACAAAGCAGGGGTGTGGAGCAGCAGTCAACTACCTCGAAGCACCCCTGCAGCGCCTGGGATCAGACTAACAGGCTTGAGCCCTGGCCGTAGTGCTGTAGAGACCTGGCCGTGGTTTCAGGAAGCAGACAGGGTGTAGTGATGAGAGGGCGCTCCGGCCACAGCCTGGAAGACTGTTGCTAGAAATGCGCATGGTGGTGGGGACTGGGGACTTCGGATGAAGGCGATCCTTGGGTTCGAATGCTGGCTCTGCTACTTACCAACCTTGTGTCCCGGAGTAATCCGTTCAGCTTCCAAAGATTTCAATTTCCTCATCCCTGAAGAGGAGATAAGAGCATTACTTACTTCAGAGGGCTCTTGGGGGGTTTAAATGAAGCACCGCAGGTCTTGTGTCTGCTCCCGACCTTGCCGAGAACAGACACTGGACAGATGCTTTATTGTGATGACTGTTGCTGGTATGGGTATTCTTTACCAGCCGGCCCAGCCAGCCTAGCTCAGGAGAATGCCCCATCATCGTCCAACAGAACAGCCCCGGCTTCCGCTCGTTGATCTGGAGCCCGCAGTACGGACGGAACATTGGTCCCTGGGACTTTGGAGTTGGAGTTCATGTCTGAAACTGTTCTCAGTTTCTTTATCTGTTTGGCAAGGTCCCCCATCAGGAGCATGGAGGCCTCTCGCTGTACCTCATCGTCAGCTGCCCAGGAGCACGCCTGCCAGGGCCCGCAGAGTGAATGGCACGTGTGCCGTCTAGTTTCTAGTCTAAATCAAACCATCCAAAACGTCCCCTCCACGTTTCATGAAAATACATCCAATGGTTCTGGAAACATGCACTAATGGAAAAACAGAAACTTCAGTTTATTTTCTTGGGACATTTTTATAATCATAAAGGGTAGAACTATTTTGTGTGACTTTGTATTCCTCTTATAACCAGAAAAAAGTAGGATTTTAAATACATTTTCAAAATATAATAATAGTAATAAATGATTGATACGGTGAGTAAAAACATGAGTGAAAAGGGAATAATCCAAATAACTGATACTCGGGATTTAAACCCTATATCTGTGTAGAGCAAGAAAAGGAAAAAGCTAGGAGATTCAAGGACCTGTTCGGGAGGGAATGAGGCAGTAGGATTTTGAATAATAATAAAACAAATTGAGGTGAAGGCTTCGATTCAGATAAATTCAGGTTTCTTCAGTTAGGGGGAAAATGGGACCCTCAGCATGAGATGCCACATCTCGGTTCTTTGTGGGTTTCATGGGGATCATAGCATGATGTCTCTAGGAGCTGACCAGTGAAGACAGTGGGATGTGAATCTGAACCGGAGAGTCTGAGAAAGCCTGAGGGAAGGAGAGCAGGTCTCTCGGGTCCTACAGAGAACATTTTTTAGGGATTGCATATGGCACCATTTTAATGAACAAATCAGCCAGATTGCTCTGTTTGACTCTGTATACCAAGCTAGACCATAAGAGCTTTCCCATGACCTTCCTGGAATTCTTTTGCAGCTGATCTGTTTATTCTATGGGTGTTGGTGAACATATCCAAGAAATGGTGTGGGGTGAAATGTGGAAAAATATATCCCAGTTCTTTTCTCTAGGACCTTATTGTCAAAACATCTTTGTAACTGGATGAAAACCATTATAGAAAGCCATCTGGTTTTTTTCTGGCTTCTTACTTCCTTTCTCTTTTTATTCCATTTACATGTGTTTTGAAGCAGAGAGGGAAAAAAGGGGAAAGATACCACGCCTGGTTCCCTTTGTTCCTACCTCAAACCCTGACCAAGTGAAAATCCTGCCAGGCGGGCACTGGGGGAACCGCCCCTGGAAGCGCTTAGATGCGTGTGTTCTCCAGGCTCCACCCTAGTCCTCACCTCAGAAACTTCCATGTTTATTTTAGCATTTAAAGATTCAGCCGTATCTTCCCCCCTTCCTACCACAATCAAAACTGGACTCAACAACAGTTTGTTGTACAGTGATTTTCAGTGACAAATAAAGGAAGGGAGCCAAGAGCAGGAATTTTAATGCTTAGGAATTATGGCCTCGTTTGAGACAGTGCCTTTTCTTCCTCATCCTTCCAGTTTAAGGCTGGAGACAAAGAGAGGCACGAAAGAAAAGCGAGCTGCCCTCTTTCTACGGCAGCCCCTCAGCAGGCTCCTGACCATGTCCAGGTCTCCTGGCTCTCAGCCCACTGTTCTTTCCACTGCTTCAGCGCCTCTCCTGTCCTACATTCTGGGTCACTGGCAGTGCTGTAGGGAGCTTCATTAATTATGATAGTCTTGCTGTGTCAAATGGATTACAAATGGAACCACCTGTGGAGAGCCTGCAAGGTTACTGACAAAGGCTAAAAGGAGACTGGAAAGTGAAGGGCAAGCATCTTCTAAACGTGTGTTGTAATCAAACAAAACAAGTTGGCAGAAATAAATTAAGCCTGAAAGACAGTTTCACCTTTTCCAGAATTCTGACTTAATGAATGCTGTGGGGTGTGTTTGTATGTTCACTCTTGCCTAGAATTCGTTGATACCAGGCATTAGAATCAGTCTGAGGTGGATCCATAGGGAATTGAATCTGTTCTAGAACAGGTCCCCCTCCTGGGGACAGTGCTACTCCAGACTAAAGTGGATCTAGGAACAGTTCCCCCAGATTCATACTCTCAGTGCACTCCAGTCTGGAGCCCCCATATCCACTCAAGCCATGTCATGCAGCAGTGTTTGATATCTGGCTGAAGAACAGAAGGCAGTTATGCCCCCCGGTAGCCTAGAGATGATCTTTTAGGTCCTTTCGCCAGGGCCTCCTATAAAGACTTCGTGTGCTTCAGTCTGGTGTTACTCTGAACATTACTCTGGGTGGTTTTTACTCCGGCAGCCCCATATTCTCTATAATCTCTGCAACTTTCCATCCAGGATTCAGTATGCCATATGTACTTCCTCTCTCTCCTCCAATTAATTCACACCTCACTGATCACACATCACTTTCTTAATGCATTAGTCTATGTTCAGCCCCTACTCACAAATGTTACATTCCTACTCATCGTCTACTAGAGGAAGAACAGACATTTTACCCTAGCATCTGGTGTCCCTGCCATCCTCTAACATGTGATGGTAACCTATAATGTGCCAAGTTCTGTGTCAGGGGCTGAGAAGATCTTTCCCTCTAGAGGTTCTCTATCTCAACAGAACAGGCTGGATGAGAATCACCTGGAAAGCCTTCCCAAATGACAGGCTTCCCCTCATAGAGATTGGGATCATGTTTTTGGGGTAGGGCATGTGAATTCTAGAAACAACTGACACACACACACACACACACACACACACACACACTCTATTGGACAAAAAAACTAGTGCTTAGAATGTAACAGGACCATAATAGCTAGACACAGGTCACTACAAGGGTATATTGGATTCTCACCTAGCCCAATGTGAGTTGCAAGGGTTGGGGTGTGGGATGGGGGAGAGGGTTGCTGGTATTGAGAATTGCTTTTTGGAAAGTGAGCTCAGATTTCTGAGGATGAATCAGAGTTAGTCAAAGAAAGAGATGGAAAAAAGAAAAGAAAAAAGAGGTGGAGGGAAAAAAGAGCATCTAGGCAAAAGATTCTGGATATTGAAGGTATATGAGGAGATGGGAGGACAGGGCATTTCGATGAACTACAAGCACTTCATTAGTTGGGAAAGTGGTTAGAAAACAGGCAAGGAAGACTAAAAAAGTAGGTGGGCCTATATCATTAAAATGCCTATAATTCATGTTAAGAGGTTGGGACTTTATCCTGAAGCCATTGGAGGGATTCAGTTAGGAGGCAGATGCAATAATCCAGGTGAGAAATGCTTAAGGTCTGACCTAAAGCCAGGAGGTCGGAGAAGAGGATATGAACAACTGGATGGGCTACATGAGAGAAAAGGCAGAAACAAGGATGAAACCCAGGTTCCAAGTTGGAGAGCAGGGTGAATGCTGGTGTCTGTTCACTAAGTCAGAGAGAACAGAGGAGGAGCAGTAGAGATAGAAGACGATTGAAGTTGTGGAGATGGAGGAGCTCCAGGAATGATACTCGGTGGTAAACAGCAGGTCGTATGCTGAGGTGAGACGTGTGAGCTGGGAGGCTGGAAATACATATTTAACCATCATCGGCATCATGGTAATTGAAGCCTTCAGAATGGTTGACACCACCCAAGGAGAGTGTGCATACAGCAGAGCCTGGAATACCACAGTTTAAGTTTTGAGGGGAAAGAACTGAAGTTTACAAAGGGGACTGAGAAGAAAATCAGAAAAACATTATGAAATAAATCAAAGAAAGTTGCAAGCTAATCTTGGAGGCACTGGCATTTGTCTAAGAAGGGAGGACTTTTCTGGAAAAAGGAATGGCATGCGTAAAGCCAGAGAGGCAAGAGAAGGCACAGTCCTATTTAGGGAATTCTATGTATTTCTGTTTTGTACTATTCCCTCCTTCATGCACCTTTCAGTCCACCCTTCATTCTGGACTGGACTGTTTACTTGGACCCAAATTCAAGTTGCCTCTGACCTCCATGACTTTGTTCACACTGTTCTCTCCATCCTGAGAGCCCCTCTCCTCCTTCATCAAATGTACAAGTTCTCCTCATCCCTTGTGACCTAGCATGAATACCAAGACCTCCATGATTTTCCACAATTATCTTCTTCCTTCTCCACTTGGGAGTAATTCCCCTCTTTGGAATTCTCATAGCATTGTATCTGTATCTCTCTTATGGCATTTTAATGAAGCTTCCTAGTTACTCAAGCAAACATTCTTGAGACCAAAACCACCTTTGTATTAGGATCCATCAAGTATCATCGCTGGCACCCAACATGGAGCCTGCACTTAGCAGGCCTTTGATTAATGCAGGGCTTCTCAGAGTGCAGCCTCAGGACCAGCAACATCAACATTTCTGGGAACTTGTAAGCAATCTAAATACTCCGGCCCCACTCCAGACCTATTGATTCAGAAACTCCAGAGGGAGGGCCAGCGATCTGTACTTTAACACGCCCTCAGATGATGTTCAATGCAGCTAATGTTTGAGAACCACTGGGTTAGCTGAAGGTCTCTTTTTTTTTTTTTTCTGGAAGAGAAATTTGCAACTACAGTTACATTCTCCTGATTCTGAGAACATAGCACTTCTCCTGATTCTGAGAACATAGCTTGAAATTGAAATGCTCAGTTGATTATTTGAAAACTTCTTACTTTTATGTCCTTCTGTTTCTTAACATATCATCCATATAAGAAATCTTGTATTAGCAAAAGAAATTTGAGCAACAGACAAATGGTCTCATTGTGCCTTAGGGGATTCTGGTATCCTTGGCTTCAGTAGTATCCAGGAATTAAGCTTCAAATGACCAAGATTTGAACTTGCTGATGGCTGAATTGTGTATTCTCCTTTCCTTTCGCTTTCTCCTCTGCTTTCCTCCCTCCCTTTTCCTTTCTCCACTTTTCATTTTCACATCTAAAACTGTCCTTGGTTACAGCTGTCTCAGAGCATGCACTTCAGAGAAAAGATGCTATAAAAGTCTCAAACGTTCACCATAAAAATCAAAGGTTCCCCAGCAAGGTCAGGTGGATTAGCCCAGAAAGCTGAGAACGAGTCGGGGAAACATTCCATTTTGTTCACAGTCTTTTGGCAGCCCAAAATTTCAGAGACAGGATTTCAATCAATGTGGAAAGACATCTTTCCTTGGAGTTGAATTCACTCCAAACCATTCCAGGCATACTCACTGCTGGTGAATTTCAGCATTTACTGCTGGTGTCAGCTTCCTAGGGTGTAGAAAGCTGCTCTGAATTTCTGCCAAGAATTTTTGAGCTTTTGTGTCACCTCAACCCTAGGTGATGATCAGACAAGCTCTGGGCTAGGCGAAGGTGTCACAAATGCTCAACAGAGATGCCCCAAACCAGCAGTCATCCTTAATAGGCAGCCCGTCATTTGCTTAACATCTGAGCACCTTCTCATCGATTCTAACACTTCCTATTCATGTGACGGCTGTGTGCGTGCGTGTGTGTGTGTGTGTGTGTGTGTCTGTGTGTGTAGCACTCAAGTGAATGTATATGTGTATATCTACTTAGCTATACATAGATAGGTAGATATGAAAAGAAGGCTGAGTGAGGAGAATTTCAATAGCACAAAAGGTTTTTTGATTCACTGTAATGAATGCACAGATATGAGTCAGTCTTGATACAAATCCCATAATAACTGCGTATAATACCTGTGTGCTTTTCATACGTAAAAAAAGAGAACATGGGAGCACACATCCCACAAGAGCATACACATACCACAGCATACACATATACGGTTTCTTTGTAAATACAAATTGTAGGAGACATGTCCTCACGCAGTGGGAACAATACACATCAGCATTGCATTTTACAATATATAAATACCCATTGGGTCATTCCCCAAATCTCTTAAATGTTTGGAGAAAGGGAAGGATATATGGACATTCAGGAAACAGACCTTCCAAATCTTCAATGGAAATAGAGAGATTTTTCCTCCCTATAAATATCACCACCGTTTTTGTGATTCTGTTCAAGGAACCACCGAATTCCTGGGGAACTTGTGTTTCGGGAAGTACAGTCAGTATCCCAAGAAATACCAAAAGATGAAATTCTTTACTCTTCAGAGTCTGCTCTTGGCCATATCCAGTTAGGTTAAGTTCATTCGTCATTTGGCGGTTAGTAAGGGTCCTAAAACCGATGAGAAAGTGAGTTATCATTTCTTCCTGTTCCAAACAGACCATGATTCATCTCTGAGAGATTCTCCTGAGAAATGAGGCTCCCATATAGTGTTTGACTTTGCTTTCTGAATCTTAACTATTTGGGGCAAGTTTAAGTATAAAACAGAGAGGTCCTATTTTTAGTCTCAAAAATGTTGACATCCAGAGTATAGTGAAAAGCTTTTCACCACAGGAAGGACAAAGAGCATCCTCTTTTTCTGCACATTCACGGGATATGAATCTTAAGAGCGAGTACTAGTCTGTGAGACCGGGAGAGTGCACTGTGTTTGATTAATTTGATGTGCTCGGCCGGGGCGCCTGCTTTCTTCCCCGGCTCTGACTTGCTACTCTGGTTCTATCTAAATGTATAGCACAGGGCACCATTCCAAGGAACACTGTCCACTTGGTGAGTGAGGCTAATTTACAAATAAGTATGACACATGGCAGCCTTTGGGGAAGGCGAGGAAAAGCCCAGACACTTGGGTGACGCAAATGACGTAAGAGGACTGGGAAACCAGAATTTGTGTTTGTTCTTGATAGTTTACTGAGCTGTCTAGGCTCAGTAATCAAGAAAACCCACCCTCATCCACAAACTGGTTTTCTTGAAGTGGCGCACATCTCTCACTTTATCGCCCCTTCGTGCAATTCCTGATTCGGGGCTCTTTCCCAAGGTCCTATATCCACCAGGTTAGGATGGGGAAAGGAGGGAGCCCCTTAGCTCTGCTCTGGGCTGGCAAACGCCTAGGTGCGTAACAGTTATCAGAGCCAGCCAACTATTTTGTGGCCCCTCTCTCCAGTTTGATCATGACCTAGTACTCCCCCCGCCAAGTGGTAATTTCCAGATCATGTCTGTGTGGTCCCTCTTCCAGCCTCTGGGACCAGACTGCCGGTTCTGCTACAACAAGGCTTTTTCTATCCAACCTCTCTTTTGGGCTGCGCTATTTTTTTAAAACCCAGCTCCCTAAACTGAATTTGGTTTACTAGTTTATTTCTTCCTCTCCTTGTCATCGTGCTAAAAATTTTAACCCAAAACTTACAAATTCAACAGCTGGCAATCTTAGAATGCCCTTGTGTATAGAAATCTCTAGAAATCGCTAGGCAAAGACTCAACAAGGAACAGTTGAGAAACTTCTTCCTGAGGCATAAAGTAGGTAAGTGGAAGCAAGACAATGGTCCTCTGTAAAGGAAAATAGTTAATAGTAGCTGTATTTATTGAGCACTTCCTCTGTGCTAGGCACGTAGGACACCAGCCAAGCTTCCTGCTTCTCATAGATTATTTCCCATAATCTTTATCTACGGTAAGTATTATTAAACTCTATTTTACATACAGGAAAACTGAAGCTTCCAGTTACATGTTCAAAGTCACAGAGCTAGGAAATAGCAGAGGTGAGTTTAGAAAAGAGGCCGGCCTTACTCCAAAACAGGGGCTTTTTCTAAAAAGTTACACATCCCCCAACTGAAAGAGCGCCTCCAAGCAGCTTACATTTAATTCTAAGCCATGGTTCTCAACTGCAGGCTACGTGCCCACCCCCCCACCCCCATCACCACCCAAAAAAGAACATTCTGCCGCTATCTGGGGACGTTTTTGGTCGTCACAACTGGTGGCGCACTGTCACTGGCATCTAGTGAGTAGACAGGGCCAGGGAAGCTGCTAATACGCTACAGTGCTCGGGACAGCCCCAACAGCAAAGAATGATCTGGTCCCAAATGGCCAGTAGTGCTGAAGTCAAGAAACCTTGATTGAAAAGATGAGGGATTTTTAAAGCCAATTCATAAAACCCAGGTTATTTTGTCTGTAATTCACTCATATGTACATTCTGTCCCATCACAGATGACAGCAGCCTTCTAAATCTAACTCCCTACCCCCTGGTTAGAAGACGGAAGAGAAGGTTCTTTGGGCTGTGTTGTCTGGTCTCAAGCTAGGAAATTCCTCCTGGAAACCCACCATTGCGAAGACCTGAAAATATCGCAGAACCTGAGGACCTCCAGACAGCTGAACCACAACTACTGGGTTTTGACTATGTTTTCTAAGCTTCCTTATTACTTTTATTCGCCTCCCCCTGCCCTTTTAAATGATTTTACATTTGAAAGCAGCTGCTGTCAAGAGGGAGAAAAAAAAGATTCAAAAAGCAGGCTGTTTTTAAAAGGATTTTTAAAGCTGACATTGTGCATGTCTGCTCCAAACCATACCATGACAGATGCTAGAATTATGGTTTTTAAATTATTTAAAGGTTTTTTTAAATGTATTATACAGAGAAAAATTATTTCATGTATAATAGTATATCTTTAGCTCTTGCTGATCTCATGTGAACAATTTACCATATATGAAAGTCTCTAAACATAGAAATCTATCTAAAACTACAAAACTGTGTTCAAAAATCCAATCTATTAATATTATTAGAAATAATATTATAATCGAACATATACCACCTCACCTATTGCTTTGTCTGCACCCATTTACATTTAGTCTTCCATTCTGTCAGAATCCAAGAGCTTCTACATAAAGATATCTTAATTTATAATGCAACAAAAACCATATATGAAACGTATTTAAATTTTGTAAATACACAATAATCCTAATACCTTCGTACAATGCACATGGGCAACTAATTTCCTTTGATCCAATGGTGTCTTTTTCAGCTTCTTGGAGAATGAAGTAATCCAGTTAGAAAACGGTGTAGTAACATATACAATTACCCTCAAATGTAAAATTGAATATTATCACATTTTGTTCTAATTAAAATCTGAAGCATGATGTCTGCACATCAGCATAGTGTTAAATCTTATAGGGCATGCTGGAATTAGCTCAGATCGTAAAAATATTTAACATTTTACGTTAATAAAATCTTTTTAGTTAAGCTAAGCTTGTCTCATTTTAGATGACTATGCAGATATGACTTTTCCAATGTGTACTTGGTGTCTTGTCTTATGCTTAGAATCTTGAAAGCAGGACACATTAAGCAATACTATATTTTAGAAAGGAGGAAGCCACACGCTTTTTCTGCTCATAGCTCTGTTATGATCTTCCTCACGAAACCTGTAACATGGTACAAATTTTGTTGTATTTTCCCCTGTTCTTCCTTGGCCCGTTACCCAAACAGAATTTCCCTTGGGTTGAGAGATCAGGCCTTTGGACTTCTTCTCTTGCTTTCCAAAATCTTAGAAATCCTAAAGTCACACAAGAGGCACAGGTGTCTAGTCCAAAAAAGGATGAGCTAGATTCCTCTCAGTGGTTTATCCAAGATGCATCTTTAATCCCGACCCTGTACTTTCTCAGTACTTATGTACACAGGCATTTATATGTCCAATATTTTGACACAACAACTAAATATACTTAAGCTGTTAGCTTTAGTGAAGATGAAGGTAGCTGGATAGGAACTACTAGAATAAATCTTGTATTAGATTGACCTATATGAAACTGCTGATATTTGACTGTTTTGACCCACAAAAATGGCAATTTCATACGGTTCAACCTAGTATCTGATGTTGTGAAAATTATACTTGGAATTGTCTTCTAGCTTTTGTGATTGAAAACAAAAGGATGAGAGGATTGGGAGAGATCTCAAAAGGCTATGCAGTCTCTATTTAGATCATACTAGCTGGTTTTTGGCCTTATTCTTGGAGTCCAGAGTTGTGTTCCAATGAACTGGTAATTAACACATGGTTATAGGTACACCTGACCTCAGATAAAGAGGTATCCTTGGAAGTTACACGAGAAAATCACAACTTTCTTAATCAAATATTTGTAAAACAGTTGTTGGAATATGCTATTTAGAGACTCTTAGAATGAACATCCCCTTGCAAAGTAGGTACCCACGCCCAGATATATCTGGTCTGCAAACCCTGATTTCATAAAGCAGGTTTGACTAAAGTTTAATATCTTTTTTGAATATGGTTCATTTTTATCCCCTGTGGTTAATTCATTTAATCATTTAAGGTCCATTGTTTTAGAAATTATAAAATAGCCCAGTTGGGCCCGCTCTTGGCTCCCGTCTTTGCCCTCACCCACCTTTCCACTATACCGAACCCTTAGCTTCAATCTGGTTCCTATTAGTTCATGCCAAGTTATTAACCGATACGCCCAGCCTTGGTGTTCAGCACGTTCCTCTAAATGCTTGACCCGAATCACTTCTGCTTGGTTAACTTGTGCTCACTCTCGCCTTAGTCTCGGTATGAAAGGAATACTTACCTCCTGTGCCATTGTCCTTTGTACAACTGAAGACTGTTAATAAATTCAGGTCTCACCTCCAGGTCTGGGAGGGCTATAGTCGCTATTCATGGAGATGGGAATTTGTCTAATTCCCCAGCTAGGCTTTCCATAGCTAAGGTAAATAAATTCAGCCACCTTATCTTTTATTCATAGTGCCTGTTTCCCAGACTTTGATTGGTTTTGTAGTTCCTGTGGACACACTCCAAGATTTATAGGTCTCCTTTCACTAGCAGGTCCTAAAATTAAATTTAGTGCTCCGAGTCGTGATGACCTACACTGGCTCATAATGGCAATAGACAGCTCACCATCTCCCATTAGATATGCCAACGCATCTCTTCAGGAGCTGACCCCACTCTCCTCTCACCTACCAAAGGACTTTCTCAGGTGTCGTCCATGAGATAGAAGTCTACTGCCTCGGCCTCCTGCTGGTAATTCGCTTTCAGATTAGCAATAATACTGAGCTGATCTCTAGGGGTAAGGTGAGGACACTGAACCCATTCCGTTGCATGTACTCACATGCTGAAACTGGAAGAGGATGTCAACTTTTTCTGGCACACCCTCACCCATTTTACCACCATAATTTTAATAGCCCGTGTTGATTCATTTCTTTTCTTCAGATTACAGAGGCAATATATGTTCTTGGTGGGAAACCAGAAACATACCATCAAGTATAAAGAAAATAAAAGCCACCTGAATCCCACCACAATCATATTGCTTAAAATCACATTTCCAGGCTGTAAGTCAGTCAGTGGCTGGGGCCAAAGGCACTTGTAGGTAAAGTGCGGGCGATGCCCACAAGGCCGAGGTATCACTTTAAAGTATCTGCCCACCCATGTTTTGCACGCCTCCAGGAGCAGATCGACTGCAAACTTCTGGTTGAGCCATTGTTCAAGGGTGCAAAGAAGACTTTAGAAGTAGCACAGCCCTGATGCCTCCTCTAATGAAAGTTCTTAGGGAAATTCTAAAATCCTGCCGGATGAGTTTGTTCCTCGGTGCTCCTCTAACCGTTGGATACTTACTGTATGGCAATACTGCCACCTACCGAACGCTGAGCTTTAGAAAAAGAAGGGAAAATAAATGCAGAGAGCATAAAAGCATCTCATTTATTTTAGACAGCAAACAACGGGCCAGATTAACAATGTCCCATATGGAATTCAGATTCTGGAAGTCTCAAAGTTGAAAGGGTGGAGAATATCATCCAGACTAACTTCCCATGCCACACGCATACACCTAAGCACTGTGTATCATTTCTTTGTATTCTAGGACATCACCAAATGCAAAATGCTCAGCTTGCAGATAACTATAGACAGGATGAGAAAAACCAGGGATGTTATTGGCCCATAATAAATCATTATAATTAAATAGAAAGATCAGAAATAAACCCAAGAACACAGAAGAATTGAATGCATTATAAAGATGGTATTTCAAATCTGTGAAAAAAGTTAGATTACTAAATAATTTGGGATGACTGGTTGGCCATGTATGGGGGAAAATACTAGATCTATACCTCACAATTTCCGTCAAAATAAATTCTAGGTGAAGTTAAGATTTAGATGTTAAAGCACATAAGCATATAAAAGGACTAGCAGGCAATATTAACAAATATTTACGTAATTTTGCTATGGAAAAAAAAGCGTTTCTAAGCAGGACAACAAAGGAAGAAACCAAATAGAAAAAGATGGATAGATTTGACCAATTAAAAA
Organism: Ursus maritimus; assembly: GCF_017311325.1. Lineage (NCBI taxonomy): Eukaryota > Metazoa > Chordata > Mammalia > Carnivora > Ursidae > Ursus > Ursus maritimus. The sequence goes on along the minus strand of NW_024426663.1, from coordinate 38,918,973 downwards.
TACGGAACTCTTATACGGTAAAAAATAACAAACCAAATTAAGAGAAAACAAAATTTGAAATATATGCAACAAAGAGCATAGATCTCTAATATATATCAAGAGCAAACTCCATTACCCTTGGGAAGTTTCTATGATGTACAACCTTCCCAACCAAGTGTTCCCATTTCATTGTTTCCCCATTGCACTTTTCAAATTATTTTGAAAAGTTTGTCTGTTTATCTTCACTAAACTGAAAGTTCAAGAAAGCAGCAGCCATGTCTTTTTCGCTTACTGTTATATCCTCAATACTTAACACAGTGCTAGACACAAAGCAAATACTGAAAACATATTTATTGTGTGAGTGAATAATGAATGCATGAATAAATTACATTTTATCATCAAAAAGAATCAAACTTTCCAGTAGAAAATTGAGCCAAGGACACAAACTGGCAGTGTACCATAAATTAATGAACTAATAATAAATATGAAAATATTTAACTAGTAATCAAAAATGCAAATTATTACAATATATTCCTTTTTATGTATCAGAAAGACAAAGGGTATAAAGAATTATAGTTCCCAGGGACAGGACATATGGAAATGAACATTCTCTCACAGAGTCAACAAGGGTGTAAATTGATCTGATCTTTCTGGAAAATATTTGGGCAATATATTTTTTATGCCAAATACTTCCACTTTAGGGAAATTCTCCTCAACAAAAGCCAAGAAAAATGAACTAAGATACATTCATTCATTATTCAAAAAACATTTAAAAAAAGGATGTTTATAGGAGCATTATTTGGAGGAATGGAAAAAAATATAAGTAAGCCTACAATATAGGGTTGGTTTAATATGGTATATCCTTTCAATGGAAGACTGTGCACCAATTAAGAGTAAGCACTAAATGTATAGTCATGGAAATAAACAGCTATATTGTTAAATGAAAAAGGAAGTTACAGAAGAATATAGTATGTTTCCATTTAAAAAGTATACATATACATGTGTGCGTTACAGCATCCGAAAGGATATTTGCTAAAATGTTAACAGCATCTATCTCTGGGAGGTGAGATTTGGAGCAACTCTATTTTCTTTTTGCATATCTGTAATTTCTGGTTTTTCCACAATGAGCATGTAGTATCTGTATAATTTTTTCAGGGAATAAACAACAATGTTCACGATATATCTTAAATGAAAAAACACGTTATAAAACAGTATGTATAGTATGACACAATATTTGTAAAAAAGAAAATTATATATAAATATATCTATGTATGTATATATATGCATAAGAAGCTAGAAGGACATACACTAAAATGTTAATAGTAGTTATTTATGGGTAGTGGGATTATGGGTGATTATTTTTCTTTTTGCTTTTCTGTGTTTTCTAATTTTTCTACAATGAATATGTATTCCTTGTGTAATAAAAACTAATAATAAAAGTTTTAAAAAAATGAACAAGTGAGACATTGTGACCCCACTTGCTCTCATCCTGCCCACCAACCCCCTGGACTTAGTCCTCCTCGTCACTGTGTGGGCTGTGGGGATAGGGAGAGGAAACACCAGGCCCCCATCACTTTGGGAAGACAGAATAGCAAGCCAGACAAAGGGGATGTAGGGGGAAGAAGGGAAGAGAGAAAGAATGAATTAAGTGAAGGCAAAGTCACTAGTGGAAGGATTAAAGCAGGCTTTGGAAACATTTTCCCTGACAATAGCAGGGAGTCTCTAAATTTAACTCAGTTCTCCTGATAGCTGTGACCAACGGAAAAAAATAAAAACAAACCGAAAAAACACTAAGTTAAAGAAGCTTGTTTCCTGGTAAAAGGAATTCTATACATGTCTGGAGAGACATCCAGGAATTCAGTTCTGAGAGGAAGTTATCCTCAAGGTTTTCCAGGAGGTGAATGGATGCGGTCCGGCTGGTTGCCGAGGGCTGTACAGTAGAGCGGGGAGACACACAGGCTTTTGTCTGGCTCTCCGATGTGCCGCAAGCAAGTATACAACCATGGCTAGCAGTTCCCATCTCCATTCTCTCCTTCTTCCCTTTAGAAACACAGATGCCAAATTTTGGCAAGATGCTGGCCACCTCAATTAAAGACTCCATTCTCTCAGGCTCTCCTGGTTTGGGATGTGGTTACATAAGGGAATGTTGGCCACCAGGATCCAAGAAGAATCGTGTCATTTCCAAGTAACATCCCTAAAATAAGGAGCATACATTTCCATGCTCACCTTCTCTTCCCACCAAGCTGCAATGAGAACCTGTGAGTGGGAGCTGAGACAAGAGTCTTGGATCCAGAAGTGGACACCACATGATGACAGCAAAGTGCCTTAGCAGACCTGGTTCACCTATCTCCACACTGTGATCTGGTTAATTAATTAATTAATTAATAACTTCTATTTCATTTAAGGCATTAATAATGGGAATCTTAGTTCAGGAGAACCCACTCACTAAATTAATTAACTTCTGTAAGCTTCAGTTTCCTTAGGAAAGTGGAGATGATAATGTTAATACCACAGAAGGGTCAACCACATAACTGTTCAATGTTCAATTACTTGCTTAGAACCAAAGCTCTTTCGTGAGAAAAATCCGACCAATGAAACACTACATGATACAGAGTTGCAGAACAGTGGACAAAGAGGACTCTTTTAAATAAATAGTCTTTTTAAATCAAATGGTCAACTGATTTTCATAGGGAAAGCAATTAAACTTCACCTTTACCTCATTCCAAGTTGATTATTGATTTAAAGGCAAAAGGAAAGCAATAAAGCTTCCAGAAGATAATATAGGAAAATATCCTCCTGCCCACAGAGTTGTGAAATACTTCCTAACAGGACACAAACTACTCTGGACGACAGTTTGACATCACCTACTATCATAGCTCTTATGCGTACCTTGTGACCCCATACTTTCATTCCTAGGTAGCAACACGACAGATATGTACGCGTACACTCAAAGACAGGTAAAAGAATGCCCATGGTGGCATTATTTATAATAACCGAAACCCACTAACAATTCAAAGATCCATCTACAGAAGAATAGAAAAGTAAATTGTGCTATCTTGAGAACACCAAATACTACGAAGCAGCAAAAAAGAAATGAACTCCATTATAGCTATATCTAACCAGACGAAAGAACAAAACCATTAGAATGTTGAATGAATAAAAACTAGGTGTAAAAAAAACAAGTGCACATTGTCATTAGCAACCAACATTCACAGGGAGCGAGGGACGGATGCTGCGGCTCAGTTACCCACAGCTGGGCAGGGGCCACAGCGCCTCCTACAGTTCACCCCTGGCACTGCTCCGACCCACTTGCTTCTCACATTGATTCACTCCACCCAGGTGCAGCTTCTTCTGGATTCTGTTATCACAACTCACTCTACAAAAAGAGGGACAGTGGGATGAACCACAGCTTCCTCTTAACCCATGCTACATTCCCTCGGTGCTAGTCAGGCACTTCTGAGCCGCCTGGTAAAATGATCCAGACCCTCACCCCCAAGCGGTCTGAGACCCTGGTTACCCTGCGCTTAGTACACTGTAGCTGCTGTACTTGCCCATTTACAGGTAAGCCCGGGCCTACCAAGAGGTGGGTCGTATGAGTGCCAAACATAATCCTCTGTGCCCTCATCACACTGCAGTAACTCTCCCTGTGACGATGATCAGAGCTGATAACTCTGCCATTGTGGTAACTCTTACATTTGCCTACTCGTTTTCTGGCCTTAGGAATCTAAAGTCACCACGTAGCAGCGGTAGCTTAAAGCTTAGTGTGACTCTTATTTTCCCCCTCTACAACTCGGGACCTCTAGACACACAGATTCTAGACCCCTGGATGGAAAGCACAAATTCCTCAGTGGATCGCTACAGCCACTCTTACTCTCACCCCTTGATTTTTGGACCCATGACTTGAGCACCATAGACTGACCACAGATTGATGTAAGGAGTGGAGGGCATCGCGTAGGTTACACCGTGCCAAGGCTATAAGACATCCTCTCCTTTAAGAGGCCACGTCACCACTCCATCGGGGTGGCAGTTTCTGCTTGGTGGACGATGTGTAGGAACAGCGGATCCCACAGTCGTGTCTTCACTGATGCACGTGGTTTGCTAAGAAGTGGGGCCCTTGATCTTAGTCCATGTTATACAGCACCCCACGTCGGTAGGTCAGACACTTTTGGAGTCATGAACATCGGCGCTGGCGGAAGCACTGCAGACAACAATGGCAAACTCCTGTCCGGAAAGTACGGAAGTCCTGGTCAGGATGGACGTAGTCTCGACTTGTCACCAGCTGCCAGTTCGTTCTCCCGAAGGAATGGTATTATCTGGAGGGCACAGAGTCAGTCTCTATTGCCAAGAGGCTGTATATTCAACAGCAATTATAAATTTGTTTTCTTGGGCTTGCCCAGATAATCCAGGATAATTGTCCCATTTAAAGAGTCTTAACACAATCATACCTGCAAACTCCTTCTTGCCAAGTAACATATTTACAGGTTTTGGGGCTTAGGGTGTGGACATCTTTGGGGGCCCGTTATTCTGTCAACCACAAAGCCAGTGCTGTTGGACCCATTGACAGCTTCCGTTTCCGCCAGGAGCTGTTTGAATGTCTATCTTTCTCTGCGGCAGAAAATATGGCTTTGCTCTAGAATTCCAAGGGTCTGTGCTATGTTAGGGCTCTCTTATTGGAGTTTGCCAGAGGGTCCATCTATCCTTTGTCCTCTTATACCCAGATACCTCTAGTACCATGGCGTCTGCCAGATGATGTGACCCGAGGGATTACTTGTGCTAAAGCCTAAACCTGCTGCAGAGGCCCTTCGTGCTCTGGGACCAGCGTAAACCTAGTACTGCTATTATTGCCCAAAGGTAAGCCAGAACTTTACCCCACGTGTGGAATAGGCTGCAGCCCAAACCTAAAGAGGCTGCCCACACTTCATGTTTCTATCGTAGTGGGAGGAGATGCAAGGGACAAAAACTTGTTTTTGCTTTGGAGGACATGTTGCAGCATTTCCCAAATCACTCGACTCCTAGAAACTGCACTGGCGTGGCAGGCCCCTTCATCTCTGTAAAGGTTATCTCCCATCCTCTGGGGTTTGGGGCTCTTACCAAGGCTTTCAGAGTACTCGCCATTTCATGCTATGTCCAGGTAACATGATGTCATCAACTTGGTGGGCAAATGTGATGTTCTCTAGAAAGAACTCTCAGATCAATAGGATTGGACTATGCTGTTGTGAGCCCTGGTGAGGTCATCTAGGGGTACACAAGCCTGCTTCCAAAAGGTCATCTGACCACACAGAGTCATGCTAACCGCTCTGTACCAAAACACTGAATGATGAAAACAAATATTATACAATGGGGACACAGCGTGCTATAGACATGTGAGGTCTACTAGTGGTGGAGAAGTCTGGTTCCAAAAGGTCATCTGAGAGCGTGGAATGGGGCTATACCCATGCACACAGCTGCTAGGTAATAATATTATACAATAAGTACACAGAGTTCCATTTTCTGTGTTCTCATTGTTAGATAAAAGCCCATAACAATTTGATATAATTTTGAATAGTGTGTATGCATTTGCTGTTGATAAAACTCAGCCGGGGCTTTTAGGGAGCTCATCTCCACCTGCTCCCATAAAACCTCTGCTGGGAACACTTAAGGATAGTTAATGTGTTGCAGGGAAGATAAAAGTAACAACTCCTATGGGGGACCCACAGTGTCTAGAATCTTGATGCTCTTCCAAATTCTTATCTTGATCCTCTTTGAACTTCTTACAACTTTTTCTGTCCATAAAGCACAGTCACTGGAGATCTTTGGAATGTGTTAAAGCCTCATGACATATTCTCGAGGCTGTATGAACCTCTTCTAGTAAAGATACCACAATCGGCACAGCAGCTATTATGGGGCTTCTTGGATAAGCCCGTGGCCGTGCTCTTCATCCGCCATGATCCATCCAGTGTTTGAAGAAGCCAAACTGGTGATATGGTAAGAACCACCACCTGTGAATCTTCCATCATCTTTGATTTGTGATAATGTTTTTGGTTACTTACAATAGCTTTTTTTCTGTCTGTCCAAAAATCAATGTTGCTAACTACTGAGTATGTCCCTAAAATTGTATATTTAGAAACTAGAGAAAAGATTGCTGGATGGGTCCATGGGTACGGCTGACCCACGGTAAGGCAGATATGGGCCACGACTTCATTTATGACCTTACCTCCACCCATATTTCCCCTGACAAGTGCTGGGTCCCTAGCAGCAGTGTCAGCTCAGACCCTTGAAAGATCTAGGTATTTCTTTTTCCCATTGTTTGGTTATCTAGGTGAATGGATACAGGACCCTTTGCAGAAGGACTAGAAGCATCGCTACTGTATAAACTTGGCAAGTTTTGCAGGGTTTGTCTTAAAATCTATGCAGATCCTCCTTCCATAGATGGGTTTGGGTGCGGCTGTCTCAGGTCTGGAAACTAAACGAGTATCACTTTCCTTTGGGGGAGGCTACGTCAGTCTTCTACTTGTCTATTCTTGATGTCTTCAAATTATACATATATATATATTTTTATATATTATATATAAAGTATATATATATAAAGTATACTTATTAAAGTGTATATATATATATATATATACTTTACTTATATAAGTATATATATATAAAGTAATACCCTGCCCACTTGTCTTACCCCTAGGAACACCATGATCACCATTATTGACCATCACCAAAGATCCCTGCAAGTCAGCCTCTCTTGCGCCGTTCTGTGCCCATGACAGCAATTATGCCCACCTTGCTTATGACGGTTATGTGCTCTCATCTAGCTTTCTCCAATCCAGGATCCTACCCATTGCTATGAGCGGCCCTGCTCAAGAACAGCAACTAACTACCAGCCTGGCCTATAAAGGAAGGACACTACTGAGCCCCTTATTGATGCTGTCGTTCCCCTCATTAGCACATTCCTTATAGCCTTGGAAAATAAAGGGTCCGTGGGTCCTCCCAAAGAACAGAGTCAGCTGGTGGATTTTCCAGTCTCATAGGGCGTCTATTTCAGTAAATTCTGTCCTCTCTACTGCGCCAGGAGAGTTTTGGTGTCTCAACCTTATTTGATGAAGCCCATCATTTTTTTTCAAGCTTCCAAGGGCCTTAACCGCAGCACATTTACACCACCTTCCAAAGCCCTTTACCAGAGTGTTAAATCCCACCTCACGAAAGAGCGTCTTCGTGTTCATCTTTTACATTCTGTCACCCCTGAGCCACCACGTTTTGGACCCACTCCTGGGCATGCTCTCCTGGGTTCTGCTGGCACACGCGAGCCAGCACCTTTGACGTACAAGCCATCACCCCCCTTCCTAAGCCCAGCACGTGCCTGTTGAACAGCTGATCCTCATTATTGATTTTTCAACCAGAAAAGGAAATGAAGGCAGATCTTGAGAAAAACTAGCATTGTCTCGTAAGGCCCCTATCTCATCTGAAGGGTCTGCACTGTCTTATAAAAAGGCGAACAAGGACTCTATCTTCTATAAGGTAAAATGGGCCATGTCTGCAGGCCCAGAGGGTTCGGGACAACCTAGGGATTTAAGATGCTCACATGAAAATACTCAGAAGTTCCCTTTCCAGATCTCCATCTCTATCAGGGCCTTAACTCTGATACTGAGAATTCAGCCTGCTCTGAAAGGCTGCCACTCTTACCATTAAGTCTATCTGGTTTTCAGGGATGTCTGCCCTCCAGCTACAGGAGATGACAGCCTCTGTAAATTCTTCCCCAAAGGCCCACTGACTCTCACACTTGGCTTAAAATTGTTGAGTGATATCCCTGAGCCTGTCATTTTCTCTCATCAATGACCACCCAATTCCACAGCCCCCCTAACTGCTAGCTGTCCCATGTAGAAACATCACACATGAGCCAGTGCCTCCCCTCCCACCTGTAGGGTAGAGCAGGGCCAGCATTCATGCTACCCCAAATGTTCAGAACCCCAGCTGTGACACCTGATCCAGGCTTGCTCCTTCCCCCTCCTTCAGCAGCCCACTGTACTTAAAGCTTTCCTGATTCTCCTCCCTCAAATCAGAAAGTACGTCTCCTGTGTTGGACTTTCTCGCAGATTTGAAAGGGATTTCTACATACCCGTGGGTTTCTAGAACACTGGTGCAATTGCATACTTCAAACCGTGATCAAGTAGATATTTTACCTTTGCTGCGTAGTGCTAGGGTGAGTCTGTTACTGAGCTGAGATTATATGACTTATTGTAGAGCAGGAAACCATCTTCGAATAAGAGGTAAGAGGCCTAGAAAACATCACGCTCGAGTCAAAGAAAGACTGTATGCTTACTGAATACACAGTAGCTGTGCTTCATGGATATATAACAGAATATAGTTATGGAAGTGACCAGTTCTACCAAAAAGTGGCATACTGATGATTAAGGGCAACTTGATAAGTTGTTCAAAACCTATTCTGCCAAAAAATCCTAATGCTAAAACCTGTGCTGTGCTCTTCATACATTTACCCTAAAATGAAGCCATTAGTCAACAGATACCACTCATAGTCAGTTTAACTACTACGTTCTTAACCACAAACAGACAAACAAGGTTCATTGGACATAGGGAATAGTCTATAACTTGAAAGAGAAAGGTGATCATCAAACAAATAAACACATTGACAGTGGGGGGGGGGCGCCTGGGTGGCTCAGTCCACTGAGCATCTGACTCTGGATTTCAGCTCAGGTCATGATCTCAGGATCGTGAGATCAAACCCTGCACTGGGCTCGTGCACTCTTCCTGCCCCTCCCACCCCTGTTTACCCTTCCCCTCCCCCTGCGCATGCTCACTCTTTTAAATAAATAAACAAATAAATAAATATTAAAAGAAAAAAAAAACATTGACACTGGAGAAAACACAGATAGTGCTAATTATACTCAAATAAATTCAAAAAGATATTCCAGCCCCATCAAATAAGCACAGGATATTCGGAAAAAAGGAACAATGAAATAAGAGCTAATAAAAATTCCAATCCACTGCTGAAATAAAAATTCAAAAGAATTATTGAACAAAACACTAGCAAAACACAACAATATATAAAAGAGATAATTCAGCTAGACCAAGTGGGGATTGTCCCAGGAATACATGACTTGTTCATTGTTTAAGAACCAATGTTATTTCCCATATCAAGAAACCAAAGAACGAAAACCACGTGAAAATCTCAATAAATGGGGGACGGGAGGAAGCGTGTGATAAAATTCAACATCAACTCATGATTTAAAAAAAAAACAAAACAATTCTCAGCAAACTAGGAATTAAGCAACACTTCCACAAAAGGGACATAACGGACATCTACAAAAAGCCACAGCTAACATTATACTTAATGAGGAAAGACTAAGTGTTTTTGCCTGAAAAAGAGAAACAGGTAAGCACATCTACTCTTACCGTTCCTGTCCATATTGTACTGAAGTTACAATACAAAAGAGAAAATAACAAATGTCGGCTAGCACGTGAAGAAACTGGAACACCAAGACATTGCTGGCGGGAATGTAAAATGGTGGGAGCTGCTTTAGAAAACAGTCTGGCCATTCTTCAGAAAGTTAAACAGAGCTACCATATGACCCAACAATTTCACTCCCGGGTCTACACCCAACAGAAATGAAAACACACATCCACACAAAAATCTGTATACAAACAGTCACAGCAGCATTATTCACAATAGCCAAAAAGTAGGGGGGAAAAACAGCATCAATCATCTGATAAATGGATAAATAAAAGTTAGTACGGCCATACAATGAAATGTGACGTGGCAATCAAAAGGAATGAAGTACTGACTCAGGCTACAACATAGATGAGCCTCAAAAATATGCAAAGTGGAAGAACCCAGTCACAAAAGACCATATTCTGTATGCCTTCATTGATGTGAAACGTCCCGAACGGGCAAGTCTATGAGACACAAAGAATAGATTTCTAGCTGCCTAGGGTAAGGGGGCGGGAAGAGGGTTGAAAGGGAAATGGGGAATAACTGCTAATGGGTATGGGGTTTCTTTCGGAAGGGGGGATGGTAGAGGCATCCTTTCCCCAGGCATGGCTGGGCTCTGCTAACGCTTGGCTTCTGTGACTCTGGTTTTCCTAAGCTTAGACGGATGATTAAGCTCACTTATGACTGATACATCCTCCCTCATAAATGGTCATACCTTCAAGTGAGTCATAACTGAGTCTGGCCAACCTGGGAACAATTCTGCTCTTTAAGGTGACACTATATTTCTGTGCTATAATTTATTTAGGAGCTAATACCATAGTTTAAGTCTTCGAGAACAAGTTTACTTCCAAGTCCTTAGGGGACTTTTCCTCTTCACTTCCTTGTACCATTTACGAAGTGGCAATGGGGTAATATGCAATCATTCACTGAATTATTTTTTTAAAACAGAAGATGAATTTTCATAAGCCACAAAAATGACCTCTAAGGGAGGCAGCACGTTATAGTAGAGAGCCCTGGACTGTAAGTCAAGAGTTTCAGCCTCAGCTCCACCTGCTTCACGGTCTGACATGTTGCTGACCTCTGTCCATCACCCGTCAGCCCTATAGAGATAATAATATCGGACCTGCTGATCTCCAGAACTATTATAAAAGGCCTGTAAGTGGTAAAATTCTATACAAATTTAGCGGCCCAGTGATAGGAGAATTTCATCAGCTGGGAAAGCACTGCCATTCTACAGGATATTTTGGTAACTTCACCACATACTCTGTGCATACCACCCCTCACTGAGCACTGCCTGCTTTCAAGCAGCTCACCACACAAGAGACAGGCAAACCCTAAGAAGAAAACTATGTTGTTAGCAGTAAGTAAGCACATATATAGAATCAACTTGCCTAATGGGGGAAAGGAGCTACTTTGCAACTCTAAGCAGGAGTGTTGGATATTCTCCTTTTACCCCTCCAGATCTATCTCCATTCTTCTCCAACCCGCTCTGTGCCCCAAGAGGATGACCCAGGTGAATTCCAATCGATGGGCTCCCTTGGCCTTTGGCTTCCAAATGTGTTTTGCCAAAGGGGAGCTCTGGCAGGAGTGAGGAGGGAAGAAAAAAGATAATAAAGTCAGAGTGATGTATCACCCTGATTCTGTCCCTTCAGAATCCCAGTGGGCTGGCTGAATGTCTCAACTCCTCACAGAGGGCCCTTCCCATACAGCTCTCTCTCCAGGTTCTGCTCCACGGGGGTGGTAATTGTATCCCCACTGTTACAAGCCCTGGGGTCCCACACTATCTCTTGTGGTTTTCCTGTCCCTGTCCACACTTTATAAGTTCTTTTATTAAACTCTCCTCAAACCAACCATCTGTTTCCCACAGCTATACAGTCACCTTGTGTCTTTTATCCTACAGTTGATACAGACATGCTGACGCTCTCATACTCAAGGCAACAGAAAACATTCACTCCTTCCAACAAATATTCACTGAGAGACAACTTTGTCAGGCCTGAGGGAATACAGCAGTGAACAACATGAGTACATCCTCTCCCTCTATCCTCAGATGCTTGATTAGGGAAGGCTTCCTTGAAGAGATGACAATGAGGCAGAATTCAGGACAACATAAAAACCAGACATGAAAGATTTTTAGGAAGAAATTTCCAAGCAGAGAGCCAAACAGGAAAAATGATTTTCACACAAAAGAAGACTGACCTTTTGAGGGATGGATAGAAATCCATGTGGTTGGGGCGCCTCGGTGGATCAGCGGTTAAGCATCTGCCTTAGGCTCAGGGCGTGATCCCAGGGTCCTGGGATCAAGCCCCATGTGGGGCTCCTCCGCTGGGAGCCTGCTTCTTCCTCTCCCACTCCCCTTGTGTTCCCTCTCTCGCTGGCTGTCTCTCTCTGTCAAATAAATAAATAAAATCTTAAAAAAAAAAAAAGACATCCATGTGGCTATGAATTCATGGATATAAATCCATGAAGATTCATTGGCTGCTGTGCAAGAGCAAACTATACAGCAAAAGTGCAGAGAGACAAACGACAAGAGTGTAAAAATAGCTGAGGTAAGGGACAACGGTGGCCGGGATCAGGTTGGTGATGATGAGAGCTGGGGAGTAGTAATACTCAGAAAGTATGTCAGTTTGTTTGTGAATCGGATACAAAGTGAAGGGGAAAGGAACAGAGGATGCTGTGAAAAAATTTGGTCTCAGTAACTCGGGTACCATTTACTGAGTTGTAGAAGACTGGGTTGTTGTAGGTTTCTGCAGGTTCATATGGCCGCGGAGGAATAAGAATCTGTGTGTCTACTCAATGCCCAAATTAAGATGTGGAGGAGGCACCTGAGCATGAGCCCGGCTGTTACAAAAGTGATGAGAGTTCAAGACCCATGCGTGAGCCACCCACACAGGGGACTGGGTAGGATTCCATGGAGAACAGGGTGACTGGAGAAGACTAGGGACAGAGACAGCCTAGAGCTGGCTCCGCTGGGGTGTAAACCTTGGGGAAAAGAGGAAGAGCTGGCAAAGAAGAAAAGGCACCAGTGAAAAAGAAGGAAGATTATGATGGGTGACGGGTGTTCAAGGACTCGTGAAAGACTGAGAGCTAGATCACCTAGTAAAAGCTTGTTCAAGAAAAATCGATTGTACTAGATGTGGCTGAAAAGTGGAATAAGACAAAGCCGAAAATCCAATCACTGCGTTTGCCAACACGAGGATGTTAATGACTTCGACAGGGAATGACAGAAACAAAAGCAGGTTAATGAGCAAATTAAAGGTTATGGAATGGAGACAGCCAGCTCAAATAACTATCTGAAGGAATTTTGTGGAGGGGGAGCAGTTGGTGGGGAAGGTGGAGTCAAAGAGGGGCTATTACTAAGACAGAAGATATTGGAGCATGCTTGTATGCTGACAGGACTTTTCTAGCACAGAGAGAAAACTTGATCATGTTGGAAAAGGGGGAGGTGAATGAAGGAACAAGGCTTTGAGGAGATGAGAGAAAGATTCACTCTGTAAGCAGAGGAGTTGCCCGCTCACAGGACCTCAGACATTCTAAATCTTCGTTCTGAATTCCAGTGTATGTTAGAATCCCTTGAGAATTAAGAAAAAAAATGTCCTGGGGCGCCTGGGTGGCTCAGTCGTTAAGCCTCTGCCTTCGGCTCAGGGCGTGATCCCAGTGTTCTGGGATCGAGTCCCACATCAGGCTTCTCCGCTATGAGCCTGCTTCTTCCTCTCTTACTCCCCCTGCTTGTGTTCCCTCTCTCGCTGGCTGTCTCTCTCTGTCAAATAAATAAATAAAATCTAAAAAAAGAAAAAAATGTCCTACATCGGATTAAATAATTCAGAATCTCTAGGAGTGGGATTTGGGCATCAGGATTTAAAAATTTTATGTAGAAGGGCACCTCAGTGGCTTAGTCAGTTGAGTATCTGACTCTCGGTTTCAGCTCAAGGTCATGATCCCAGGGTCATGAGATTGAGCCCCACGTCGGCCTCCTCAGTCAGCATGGACTCACCGTGGGATTCTTTTCCTCTTCCTCTCCCTCTGTCCCCCCTCCACTCACATGTGCACCCTCTCTCTCAAATAAATAAATAAAATCTTTTAAAAAAAATTCTAAGTATAGCTCCTGTTGATAACCTCTGAGGACCAAAACAGCACAGACAGATTGAGTACAAATGCAGGTAGTTAAATCAAGTTGGTGGTTGGAAGATGAGGCAATGCTCTGATAGCTTCTGGTTTCTCAATGAAATATAAAACAACGTCTGAGCAGAGAGGGTGTAGTTAGATTGAAGAGAGGGTTAAGGTATGAAATAATTTTAGGAAATAGGAAAGCAAATCTACTAAATATATATATTAGGATTGCAAGGATTTGCAGAGAGCCCACTTGAGATTTGTGGTGATAAATATAATGTGAGCCTGAGTTAGCACAGCTGTGTTTCTTCTCTAGCCACAGTCATCCGGGTATAGGCGGGGAGTAGGTGGACATCTTTGCGACATCAGAAGCAGCTGCCATCACTTGACTGCTGATTAAAGTTACAAAGTGGAGGCGAGTTGTCTTCAGAGATGTCCTACCTCCATCCTGCTTCCCAAAATTAAGGTACCCCAGGCTGACCTAACCCCTACCATCAGCCTCCCCAATGTTGTAAAAGAGGAGCTAATAAACCCAAACGGAATTCTGGTTGGTGGAAAGGTGGAGGCAGAGGAAAGGAGATTTTCACAGTACCTTACTGAGGCACAACTTACATGAAGTATGAATGTGTCAACCTCATGCGTCCTGCTTGATAACTCTGCATATTTTATATACCAATACGTGATCGCCACTAGATCAGGACATCACAACACTCCCGCCACCCCACAAAATTCCCCTCCTGCCAACCCTCCTATTCCCAGGATGAGAGGCCCCAACGCTGATTCTCTGATTTCCAGCCTCAACCCAGACCACGCCCAGGCTCACAAAGGAAGAGGGCCTGACACATTAATTCTTTTGTTCATTCCTTCTTCCGTTCGCATAGAGATAAACAGGTGATACATACTCTTGTGGCACCTAGACGTCTGTTGTCGCTCCTTAATGCCAGAGATTGCCTATCTCCTCTTCCTGGGTACCTTCCAGAGCTGAAACCTACTACTCTTCCTGTTGCTAAATCCCAAGTTGATTTCGGGGCGGCAGACAGGAAGCCGTCTGCAAGGACTGACTTCTAATGCCCCTTCCAGCTTTAACAGCTAATCATTCCGGGGGACCAGCCTCCTCCGTAGTCATAGCCGTGGGGCAGGTGTTTGTCATTGTTGACTCGATGCCTTATGATTGATCTAGGAGCCACAAAGCCTTCAAACTCGACACCGGTGATCATAATCACTGTTGTTGATACATTTAAAACATTAACTGCTTTTGAAAAACATTTACAACTACACAAGTGTAGTTCAAAATACGTCCCAAAGATGGCAGTACAATTATACTTTGCGATCCACTGTAGCTTCAGATATTTTTAATTCTGCTAAATTAGAAAACACGTTGAGGGGAAAACATCATGAGAGACCGGAAAAACATGGAATTTTTGTTTTCTATGATTCTATTACTGCTCCAGGAACATGTCTGCAAATACATAACATCACACTCTGCAAAATACTTTGAAATACACAAACCACCACCTCATACCTGATTTCACTTAATCCTCACAACAAACCTGTATGATTACTTTAATTTTATATCATGAGGGTCAAAGATTATGCCTAATTCAAGGTCACTCAGCTAGTAAAAGCAGCAGAACCAGTTTTCCAAAGACCAGAACTCTTTTCCTGCACACCTCTGTGTAGCAAAAAGCAAATTATCAACAGATCCATAATTTCCTTTAAGTATCAGGGGTCATTATGACCCAGCGGACACTTGGGGTTAAAGTCATAGAATTTGGAGATGAGGATGTTGGATCAGTAGGGTGACCAAGTCATCCTAGTTTGCTGGCAGTGTCAGTACTGAAAGTCCCATGTCCAGGGAACACCTTCACTCCCCAAGCAAATCAGGATAGTTGGTGACGAGCACCCGAATCATCTTGTACACCAGTTAACGGACAGGTGTCCAACAGTTCTCTGAAAACTCTGCCAAGTGGTACCCAGCACACTGCGTGTACTCAACACTAGTGAATGAATATTTATGAACTCTTAATTCAGTGTTTGGGAAAAAAATAGTTTCTGCTGTTTCCTAGATAGGACATGATCTTTGGAGTTCCTCCTGTTGACTCCAGACTCATCAGCTCGGCGCACTTGGACGTCATTTTCAGCTATGGTCCCATCTGATCTCAGCTTAGTCCGGACTTCCTTCAAGTTTTAATAGTCTACTGAGGCAGCTTCTTGAGGGGGCAGCAAAGGACAGGTGCTGAAAGATGGTTGTCAGGAAGAGAGGGACTTTACTAGACTCCAGGCTAATAGGACGTAAAGCAAAACCAAGTTGTTTCGGATACGAAAGCACTTTCTCGATGTTGAATGCACAACACACAAAGAGCCAGTCTTTCATTACCCTCGAAACTATGGATAAGTGAAGGCGGACATGCACAGTCAGTATCTCAGGACTTGAAGTGTTCTTTCTTCTCCCTAGTAAATGAAGTTCTCAGGCAGGAAGTCCTTCTGTCATTATAGCCCCAAAGAAGGGAGGACGGGAATGAGAAAGCCCACTCAGGAAGAAGGTTACAATGCCTTGTAACGGAACAGGAGGAAGCGGCCATCTGGCCCCTGTCAGCTTCTAGGAAATTACGGAGAGGGGGAAAGAAGTAGAGAAATCAAGACTTGAGATGTTTGCTGTCTGACTCCAGATTTCTGGGCTGATGTTAGAGAGAAGACAGGCTGAGAGAAAGCTGTAGACCTCCCAGAGATACCCCAGGAAACCTGTGTCATACAATGCCAGAGGCCCCAATTACGTGAGCGGCCCTTTAGCAACTCAAGGCAGCTGCTTTACAGTAAAATTGGAAGGGTTATGGGATTGCATGGTCTTGGGGGGCTGCTCAGTCTTCCTCAGCTCCTGGTGGTATAGAAATTGCTAGTAGCTCCTGTGTGACTACTAGCACACAGGACTTGGTGTTGCTGGCTAGTAAGCTTGCCGGGGTCATGCTACACTGACAGCCACGTCTCCAGGACCAGGGCCCAGCGAGAGAACCGAATAGGATTCACAGCCATATCTTAGGGAAAATATGCAGAATGACCAGCAGCTGAGGGGGGGTCTGAGTCCACACGCTAGACTATTCCAAGAGAAATTAGACAAGGTCTCCAGCAACTTCAGCAGACCTCAGCAAAAGGAGCCAGCAGGGAGATGAGGGACAGAAGGATAGGAACCATTCCTTCCACAGAAGTACAAGGGTCCACTTCCCAGATCAGAGCCCCCCCCCCCCGGCTCCCCCTGCCATTACCACAAGAACACAGTAAGACCATGACCCCAGAAGCCATCTCTGTCAGGGACAGTATGGAGGGTAAGGAACTGTGAAAGAATAAATGTATACTGAAAAGGAAGCAGCTGAAATCAGAATATAACGATAAATGCTTAATTTAAGTTCCCCTGGCCCACACCACCCAGTAAGGTAGGAGTAAGGAGGGCAAATGCGCATAAGGAAGACTGGATTGTTAATGAATAACATTTTCTTTGCACTTTTGTGAACAGGATGAGTAAATATGTCATTCTGTTGTATTAATTAATACAGTGAAGTTTTTAGTGTATTGATAATTCAGCAAACAGCTCTTTCGGTGGATTAATCAATCAGCTAATTGCTCGTCCAGAAATCACAATGTGGCCAACTGGTACACAGCAAATTGTGTTTCTTTAGCAAAATGATCTTTTGATAAATTACTGTTCAGTGAATTGATCCGTTTCAGCCTACTGGTAAGGAAAGAAAGAGAATCCCCACTCTCGTGATGTTTATTTTGATTTTGTATTGTCTAAGCAACTCAAAGTTTGCACTACTTGGAAACACGTTAAGACACTGAGACTGCTTCCATACCGGCCCCTGCACCCTCACCATTTTGGCATAAACATGAAATCTAATGAACCATGCATGACCAGTCACACATCTGGTGTGAGAGGCTCTCCAAATACAGCTTGAGCCTTTCCAGAATCGGTCCAGGTATAATCAGAGTGCAAAGAGGAAAGGAGCGGAATGGGGTGGGGGAGAAGGAAGGGAAGGTAGCATGATCCAGACAACCCTGAAGCGAACCGCCCTGGTGCCGTGAACACCCACAGGAAGAGCACAACCCTTTCTCAGCTGAAGCTTGTGTGCCTTGCGCTCACTCTGAGATAATCTTCCCCACCTCAAACCACTTCGTAGCTCCACAGCACACAGAATTCTTTCCTGTGGCTAAACGTTGTTGGTGTGTGGTATGCAACAATTTTTCTAAGGTCTACTTTGCCTAAGTTGAGACTTAGGTGTCCCTGGGAGCATCTGTAGTAAGACATCCTTACAATCAAAAGCTTCCCAATGTCATATTCCACAGTGTGGAAGGAAAGTTCTGCCTGCCTGATGCGCTCCATTCTAGCTCTCTCCGCTCAACTCAACACAGGCATTGGTGAACTTGGGGTGCTCAAGGTCTCCCAGACACCACATACCCCTTCGGCACTGTCCTGTTCACTCTCCCACACCGCGCACCTCCTGCTCAGTGCCTTTTTTTTCAAGGCTCTCTGAGTGCAATAACTGCGTGACACCTTCCATCAGTTACCTCAGCCCACACTGATCTCCCCATTTTTTGGAGACCTACAAGCACCGTTTGCTTGTATCGCTCATTTTGACTCTCCAATTCCATACAATTCGTACCTTCCTTCTTTCATGCACATGTCATTCCAAACACCGTAAGCCTCTTCAATGGAGGTGTTGTGTCTCACATGGTCAGAACCTCACTGTGTGATGAGGACATCCACATCCGTTCTAATAAGGGCTTATGGAAGTGAATGGAACTTTCTTGTGCAACTTAAACACTTTGCTCTGATTTAGAAATAATTTTGCTTGCTCATATGCTCAAAATAGACACCGGACCAAGTCATTTAGTAGAAAGAATGCTTTCAGAAAGATTTTTGTAATGATGGGGAAAGATGACACTCAGAAATGGTACTGAATTCGTTCTTTGAAAAACAACTTTGGAACATAATATTCTTCTTACAAATTTGTTGAACAAAGCATACAGATCTAGTATATATAGATATTTCTGCGGGGGGGAGACAAATGTGGGATCCAAATGAGATGATAGAGACAGGAACTGAGTAATTCACTATTATTAATAGGGAAAACCCTACAAAACGGAAGACAAGAAAAGAAAGTCCTTATCTTCATATCTCAATAGGTCATAATGGGAATATGAGGTATTTTTAGAGTGAATATAATACTGGGATAGAATGAATGAGGCATATGTACTAGAAACCGGGGTCTGAAAACGAATTAATTTTTAACAAAGGGCTCATACACAGGTCTACTGCGTATGTACTTAAGTATTAAGAATTATGTCTACTAAGTATAAAGTCTACTAAAGTCTCCCTAAATAAACTTAAAATTAATTCATCACTGTAGTTTATGCATATCTCAAGAATATATCTATTACTATAAATACAGAAAACAAACTGATGGTTGCCAGAGGGGAGGGTGGTGAGTGGATGGTGAAATGGGAGCGGGAGAGGAGGAGACACAGGCCTCCGGTTATGGAACGAGTTAGTCATGGGAATAAAAGGCAGAGCATAAGGAATACAGGCATTGAGACTGTAATAGTGGTGTAACGGGACAGACAGAGCTACACTTGTACTGAGCACAGCATAATGTACAAACTTGGGAAATCACTAAGTTGTACCCCCGAAACTAACGTAACATGGTGTGTCAGCTGCACGCACATAGGTATCTCTATAGATATCCATTTGCTGCTGGGCTTTAAGGTCCATTCTTTACGTCCCACTGCAGGTGGTAGATCTTGGAGGTACTGAATTTTCATTTGGGAACATCATCCAGAAGTGCGGAGAAATTGCAGTTAAAAAGCAAATGAAATAGAAAACAAAGAAATGTTAAAGATTTTGTAAGCATGCTCTGATCCACAGAACTCCTGCGAATATTTCTGGCGTACCTGAAAGTCAAAATGACACCATTTATGTGTAGACACATGGAGATAAATACCAGAAGAAAGAGCCAAAGGAGGTGGAAATAGTACCCCCACCCAGAGGACCACAGAGACGAACAGGATGGGACAAGGACAGTTTGTTTCACTACGACCTTTGTAATACTGGTTGATTTCTAAAACTCTTCACGTGTCACTTTGAAAAAATTAAAATTAAATTGTAACTCAAGTGCAAGATGCTGAGGAGCTGACTGGAGGTGCTGCAGACCTGGGTGGAATTTCTCAGCCTGGGGCGGGGGGCTTCACTCTGGGCCCTGGGGTGGGGGGTGGGACGGCAAAGTGGCCAGGGAAGCAGGGGGTCTGCGTCGGTAGTTAAGTAGAGCCTCTGGGGCTATTTTCCTGAAGTAAGATCACAGCGTCTACAGCGGATCAATCAAAATTTCAGTATAAGCGTATTTTTAAAGATACGGAGATTATCACCAGAATTAAACAGACTTTTCCTCTAAGAGGGACGACAGACAGTGAGGGAAGACAGAAGCAAACTGTCACTTTCCATTACAAGCCCATTTGCATCATGCGCGTCTACTATTGGGAACATGAAAAAAGAGTAAAAAGGTTTTTTTGCTGTAATCCATTATGAATCATTTTCCAAATGTAAATGACCGTTTCCCTAGGGAACTGTGCCATTTTCCTATTTGTTTCTCTCATTTTCCCCGAGGGCAGTGCTTTCCACATACCAAGGTAATCAATAGGTGTTGAGTGAATGAACGCCCCTCACTGTATGCCTGGGCTGCATATTCTCCATGTGCCCTTCCAGATTGCTCTCCAACTTTATCTAGTCTGTTGACCTCCAGTTAGGCCAGACAATGGGGGGCCCTGCCAGGAGGTCTGGTGATGGGAAGAGGAAGAGGGTCAGGCATTTGCTCCCTCCACTCTTTNTCTTTCCCTCTTCCTTTTTCTCTCTGCCAGGTCCCAGTTTGGCAGTGGCTATGTTCCCCCCACCCAAGTCCACCACTCTTGCTGGGAGCCTTTTTCCACAGCCTCAGCTCTGGCCAGATTCTAGCAGCCACTCCCTCTCCTTGTCCCTTCACACTCAGGGGAGGTGACAGCTTCCTGCTCTTTTTAGCCCCTGTGTCTTCACCACCTACCCTTAACCCACACCTTTGTAAATAGTCCTTTCTCTTGGCTTCTTCCATTTCTCTTTTGATTCTTCTGCCTGACTCCTTTCCTATTTCCAGCTCAACCTTGACAGACGCAACATGTACCCAAAGTACTTAGTCAATCCAATTCACTGAACCTTTAGAGTACAAGGCATTGTACAAGGTACTGTGGGAGATACAAAGATTCAGTCTCGCCCTTGAGGAAGGGGCATACAAGAAGACGTACAAATGATCATATATTTAACATAGGGATCAATTTGATCCTTCAGAGATGTAAAATATTAAAATAGAATAATTGGTAAACTCAGAGAGGGCAGACAACTTTCAAATTTGCTCTTTTCCCACATTGCTGCTAAAGGAGCTCTTCAAGGGAGAGGGGGTATATATCTATATACTGGGTGGGTATATACATTTGCCCAAACCATTGTCATAACTAAATTAGAATAATTACCTTAGTAAACATGTTTCTGGACCCAGGACTCATTCCAACATCTATCTGATATGCACTTAAGACCCTGGAAGGTTGATGTGGGGCAATGTGATGTACAGCAAAGACCCAGCTCCTTTACTATTTATGGATGCATAATTTTTTTTTTTTGTTAAAAAGCAGAGACTATCCAAGAATTTATAAAGTCAGAGACTTCCCAGGACAGAAGGAAAGAAAATACATTTTGCTGATCCTGTTCCCTTTTGTCTACCCTCCTCAGCTTTGTCATGTGAGCCGTAATGTTGTTTTGTTGGGAGAAGAATTGAATTTGTAAACCAGGATTTTTAAAATTTACAACAGGCAGTATGGCTTACCAGTTAAGGGCAGCTGGGGCATCCGGGTGGCTCACTTGGTCAAGCGTCCAAGTCTTGGTTTTGGTCCAGGTCACAATCTCATGGGTCAGGATTTTATGGTCATGAGATCAAGCCCCATGCTGGGCTGCGTGCTCAGCGGGGAGTCTGCTTGAGATTCACCCCCTCTGCCCTTCTCCCACCCGTGTATGCACTCTCTCTCTTTCTCTCTCTGTTTCTCTCTCAAACAAATAAATAAATCTTTAAAAAAAATAAGGGCAGACTATTGGGTTCCACCTTGGTTCTGTTACTCCCTTAGACAAGCTATGTAGCATCTCTGTGCTACAGTTAACTTATCTGGAGAATGAGGATACGAATAGTACTTATTTCTTAGAATCATAATGAAAATGAAATGAGTTGACATGAGCAAAGAGCTTGCACATGGTGCATTTTACGTAAGTATTAACCGTTGTCTTGTATGTTTTGGAGTTTATAAAGTCACTATAAAACCCCTGGTCTGAATTAGACATGGTCTGACACATGGATTGATTTTCTTCATGTGATGAATTCCATATGCCCAGTAAAACTCTTGAAATTTTGCCAGTTAAATGTCTCTATCTTAATTTCTATTTCCCAAGATAAGTCTTGATTGGATATACCAGTATAAAAAGGGAGCAAAATTTAATATTAACTTAAGAACTCTTCACATTCTAAGAAACAGAAGGTTCAAAAGGAAGAAGAAATCATTGCTGATTGGGAACAGGTCAGGAGACACTTTATTAAGGTGGGTATTTGAGATAGAAATGAAAAAATCAGTAGGACTTGGAGGACGGGGAAAGAAAGGTACATGTCTTTCCTCTCCGGAAACCATTTTTAGTTACCAGATTGTACTTGTCCTTTGTTAATTCCAGGGTACTCTTTCTAAAAGCACTTAATCTTCCCAAGGACAGCATTAATAGGCTCTGATATTGTCTATTCTGGAAGAAAAAAAAAAAAAAGAGGGAGAGAGAGAGAGAAAGACAGCCAAATAAAGGTTATGTAACCATGTTTTGTGTTCCGCTCTGCCAGAATTTCATTAAAGGCTGAGTTCATAATACCTAGGTACGGATTGGGGTGTGTGTGTGTGTGTGTGTGTGTGAGAGAGAGAGAGAGAGAGAGATCCAGATGCTAGCCCTTCTCTCCCCGCTTCTAAGTCACTTTCTTCTAGTTTATTTGGGGGAGACGAGGGTGTGTCTCGCACCTGTCCTGAGTCAGGGCAGGGCCACAGCTACTTCTCTCTGCCTGGGTGTCCCCACAGGCCAGCATTCACTCTTCTGCTAGTTGTTCTCAAGACACCTGGCCTATTGCCCCCTTGAGAAGATGTCGCTCCCCATCGTAGGCGTCAGCAAAGGGGACTAGATTTTCACTGCCCTGACTTTATTTCCCTCATCGCCAGCCTACAAGTTTGTTGTGGCAAATTAAATGTACACTGAAGACTGAGGGTTCTAGGAAGCTTACTTCACAGCAACACACCTTCTAACTGGGTAGTCCATGTCCTGGGTCTTGAATGTCTTGGCTCCTTCGCTATTGGGAATTTCCTTCCTCCCTGTTTTACTGCCAAGTCTCTCTCTCCTTCTCCTCCCTGGATCTCTACCCTTCCAGATGCACCCCAGTGTAAAAATCTTTGTTTATTCTTATTCAGATCCATTTATCTGTTTGTTTCATGCCCTCTCTGACCGCCTGTCTTCAGGCTCTGCTTTCACCCTCAAAGAGCTCATGGAGGCATTTTCCTAACAGAGACATTAAGAGGACTGGTCCGGCAAACATTAGCATGTAGATAGATCTTAGAGAGGGAGGAATTCTCACGGAGGAAAACCGTAATGGATCAGCCAGGATCCTTACTCCTCCACTGCTGTGCTAGCAGATAGTAGCGAAGCAGAAGACCACCTTTGCTTGGTCAGATCAAATGTTAGATGAGTGTCTTAAGGTTGATGCCTAGAAGGAGAAGTGAGATGGAGATAACCCCGCAAGGGTTTTATGGAGAGGATGCCCTCTGGGAACCCTGTAGGAGAACGAGGACAGCAGGATGGGCCCAGGGAAAAGCCAAGGCACTACAGGGGTTCAGTCCAAATCTAGCTCGGCCTGATCCCTCAGGGAACTCTGCAGCAAGAGTAACTGATCCTAACTTGAGATGGGAGTTCCAGGCTGTTGCACCCACATGGCGATCTGACACTGACTGTGTGCCACCCATGAGGGGGAGGTGTCACCTCCCAAGCATCTCCCGACGAGGTGGCCCTTCTTGGCATGAGGCAGGTCTCGGAAGGGTGCACCTGTGAGCTGTTACCAGCTGAAACGTACAGCAGCTGGGGGATGGGTGCACCAGCCTGATTGGGGCAGGGGAGGGAAAACACCTGCTACATAGATTACATAGTAACGGCATCTATTGCGATCTCCAACACTTCACCGCAGAACTTTCTGTCCTAGTGCCCAGGTCTGGAGCTGACTGAAGCAGCCGCTGGAGAGGGCCAGACTCGGGAGAAGATCAAACACATGAAACTGCATTCTTCCTGTCACTTTCTTTTGCATTTTTTCCCTTCCCTAATTCAGAATTTCTACCCCCTCCATGTCTTCAGCATATTTCATATCTTAATTTTCTTACGACTCGTCAGACCCAAACATCCTTAACTTAGGAGCGTCGTCTGTTTGCACGATAGATTCTACTACAGCTGAGCGACCGAATTCTGATGGATAAGCTAACTAGACGCCTGTGTGAGGCTTACACAGGATCAAGGCATTGCTGGGTTCTCATGGGCTGGAATACTTGTAGCTTGATCTAAACCTTAGCCAGAGAGGCACCGCTTCACGAAAATTGTATTGCTCTTGCAAAGGAAGTAGATGCTGTATTCCTTTAATATTCCATATAGCAGTTTTTCTAAGCAAATATTTGGCAAAGTCCAATTCATTCAATAACCGTAGATACAGTCACCCAAAACACAATTCCCTATTAAAAAAAAGAACGGAAAAAAAAAAGATGTGCACAACTATGTGGTGTAGCATTAGAGCCAAGACTTGTCAGTTACCAAGAACAATCAAACTAATCCTGCCAAAGAAAGAAGTTAATTTCAAGGACTCAGAAATTTCACAGACTCTAAGGACAGGCAGTGACACGGAGGGCAGCAATATCAGAAGCTCTCTGTTTCTTGGCGATGGTGTGGTCTCCTGCATTCCTGTCTCTTTCTACAGTCTGGTCTACTTCCACTTGCAGTCTCTCGGTCATCTTTAACATTTTGTTGACTTTTTGTCTGAAACATGGCTCTTACAGAGAAGATATTGTTGAATTTTTTTTTTAAAGTCTGATCTTCAATTGATTTGTTTAACTGTTTGCATTATTTTAATTTGATATATTAGGGCTTGTTTCAGTCCTCTTGTTTTATTCTACCATTAACTATCCTCTTTTTATTTATTTTTTCTCCTTTGTGGCTTCCATTAGGGAGTTTGAGTGATTTTCCTTCTTCTAATAGTTATATATTATTGTATTTTTTCTTTTGGTGGTTGTCCTTTAATACCCACACTCAAGTTTATTTATACTGCTGATTTTTAAAATTTATTAATATCTATAACTTAACCCTAACAAGAAAAGTTATTTAACACACTCTCGTGTCCCTGTAGGACTCGCCATCTAACCTCCCACTTATCATGTTGATAAAATCAGTGATTTTAATTTTTGTTTATTATGGATATAAGAGTTTTCATTTTCTTTAGTCCTGGCTTTTAAAAATAAAAAAAACATAGACTTTAATAAGCTATTCTACCACCCATACTTCTCCTATCTCTTGCTGTAGAGTCTAGACTTTTCTTTCTCCGCAAGTGTTTTCAGTCAGGGTCTGTGTGGTATGCCTTCTGGGATATGTACGCATGAGAATATTTTTATTAAACTTTCAAATTTGATTGAAAATTTGGCTGGGTATAAATTTCTAGTTTTGAAATTTTTCTTTCAGTTGTTCAAATATATTACTTTATTGCCTTTTTGCATCTCGGTTGCTGATGAGAAATCTGATGTGAGTCTGACTTTTATTCCTTTTTGACGATCTGTTCTTTCTCTTGGAAAGGTTTTATAGATTTTCTTTTTGTCTCTGATATACTTTAAATCTTATCATGTCTAGATATTTCCTTATTTCTCTTTCTGCATCTAAAATGTTTTATCATTTAAAAAAATTTTTTTTGGAAATTCATCCCAAATTATTTCTTTGAATATTTCCTCATCTTTACTTTTATTTTTCTTTCCTTTGGGGGTCTCCCATGCCCTAAATGTTGGCCCTGCCCTTCTAAATTTCTTAGTGTTTCCTTTTCTGCTTTATTTCTTTATAATTTTTTGTTGCTGTCTGGGAGGGTTCTGATTTTTTTCTACTTCACTATCTCATTCCTTAGCTATGTATCTTTGTATCTATCTGATGCTTATTTTAAATTCTCAGGGTTTCTATTCCAGTATTTCTAACTCAGATGGTAAATATTGTCCAATTTTTGGCCATTCTTTTAGAAAGTTGAATTTTTTATCCATTCGTTATTTTGGCCTTTGAGCACATGTTCTCCTGGGGTGTCAGCTAATCTCTCTAATAAAGTGTGCCAGTGAACACCCAAAGTCAGGCCCTTGTCTGCGTCAGTCCAGGTGTATTGAGGGAACAGAAGAAAAGATGAGTCCAGGATGGAGAGTCGCAGGCACAACAGAATCACTAGTGGCCCAACACCAAGCCTTTACCACGAGACTTCAGGAAGGGTAACGTTGGGAATAGGCTAGGCTGAAGTCATAGCCCATAGGTTGAAGGGTTGGGGAGAGCAATGCTGAAAGAAAGACACTGTCCTGCTTTCCTTAACACCACACCCCAGCAGGACGTAAAACGTTGCCCTGATTTTTGTTCCTAGCATACCAGGGTCAGAGGTTGTCCCAAGGTAATCCAAAAGAGAAGAAAGAGTAGGACTTAGAAGCTTTATTCAAACCCATCCTCCCTTTGTCACACGCAGCAGCCCTCCATGCCAGACTGAGCACCCAACTCATCCTACTCTTTTAGGACAGGCTGTAGTCTTCCCAGGGGTTTTTCACTATCATTGCGGGAGGTGCTGTTCCTGGAATCCATACCTTCCTCTTCTACAATTACTGAGGCATTGCTTTTGAGGGTAGCAGCCTACAACAGACGCTTGTCTGCCGTCTTGGCGGATGGCAGAAATGGAGACATTTTACGAGCTCTTGATCTAGAGTTCCAGCATTTGGGGCCCAACATAGGATTCGAAAATTCTGAAGCAGTTTGTACAGCCACTAGAACGTTCCATAGTGCCCACTACCTTGCATCCTCACCAGCAAAGTGTTTAATCATTATATACTTTTCTAACTCAATAGAAAAAAGTACATCTCACTGGTTGATGTGCATTTCTCTGTTCACTAATAAAGCTGAAAATTTTTCCAATAGGATTCTTGAGTCCCTGGGTTTCTTCTCATGAGAATTTTACTATTTATGGCATTTGCTATTCTACCTTTTTAAAGCTTAGTGGTTTTGTCATATTTATTCAGTCTTCTACGATTTATTTTGATTTATGATTTATTATTATTTACTGATTTATTTTGACAGTCAGGATTTTTTAAAGTATATTATGAAAAGACTTTACAGCATGATAAGACTGATAATGGATCTGCTAATACCACAGAAATTGCATTCTTTAAGAGCTGTCTATGAAATAGAGATTGTAACGTTTTTGGTTTTCTACGTCCAAAGTTATTATTTGTATGCACTCAAATCTGTCAATATTTTCCTTTATTATTTTATCTATTGTTTCTAAGCCTATAATTATAAGACTAACTCTTCACAATTCATAGCTGTTAAATTATATGTTGTTCTGATTTCTAAGGCTTTAGTATTTTATCGGCCAATCCTTTAACCCATCTGAAATGGATTTGGGGCATGAGGAAAAATAGTTTAAAATGCAAAAATTACAAATTGACTTTCTAAATGTACTCTCCTCTTCCTTTTATCCAGCTAAATTATTACTACAGTAGATGGCATAAGACCATGAATCCAGGCATCGCAAAGAAGATAAATACTCTGTTGTCAGAAAAAGATTGCTCAGCCAAAAGAGAATAATGACAGAGAGGAAACTCATAAAATGTTCTTATTGAGAGACTGTTTTGGTCTTATTTTGATGTTCTGATAGCTCGATTGTTGGGGGAAGGGCTGCCAAAGGAAATGGAAAGAGCTGGCTGACTTTAACTCTTTATCTTAGGCAAAATTGCCTGCCTAACACAAGCACAAGCTCGAACTGCACGGAGTTTCAGGGAAAAGCTGAACCATGACTACACTTTGCTCAGCTGATATCCTTTTCTCTCTTGCATGAACTCAGTACCTATAAGATTCCTGTCTTTTTTTCTCTGTTTACCTTTGATTCCAATACTAATGAATAGATAATACATACATTTATATTCTTTGATGACCGGGTCGTTTACAGATTATACTCAGCTCTTTTCACTTTACAGAGACCTGTCCGTCACCCCCCATGCTGATCTTTGGTTTCCAGTCAGTCTTTAAAGGACACCAAAGAAAAGTCCCACGGTCACTTTTTACCAATTGTCCGGATAAATAAGATACGCATGACAGAAATGTTCTCAGTACCCTGCCTGTGTGCTTTCTCCCTGAGGAAATAATGTGCTTTATTGAATTTATACAGTTCTTACCTTCAACCTGGTGGAAGGTATTTATCAAGCTGCTTGCAGAATTCACGACTGGATAATTCTGCTGCTTGAGTGCAATGATTGTCAAATTACTTGAACTAAACTGGTTTCCTTCTTTATACCTTAATGTTTTCATTTGCAATGGCATGTAGCTCCTATCTGTTTGAGGACTCACTTATTCAAAATATATTTGTATGAACGTTTGAGGATCATAGTTGAATGGGATTTCATAATTGCAAAGGAGAGGTTAGAAAAGGAACAATAGAGAAAGAAAACTTAGTTATTTTTAACCTGTCCACCATAAGGGCAGCAGCGGCTGCCATTCTGAAAGTGATACTATCTGGCTTGCTTTACACAGAGTTTTTACTGCTGTTGGTGTTTGTTGTTATTGTTAATACCACGGCGCCTAACATATATAATTATCCCGTAAATAAATGAATTAATGAAATCCAGCAATTCAAATTCTCTACTCCAAAATTAACTAAAGACTGCATGGCAGCCTAAAATCAACCGTTTACAGTGACTAATTTGAAGAAAGTACATTAAATCATTACACAGAGAGGGCCATGCCTCATTGGAAAAATTTTAATACTATTTTACGACTTTAAAAGCTAATCCCATGAGAAAGTAATTAAGAACAGCTCTGTGGCGCTTTATTTTGGCCTGTTTTCTTATTCTATTAGAAACAGCTGATTAATATTCCTATTAGATCTGTGTAATTCAGATTAAATGAAAAAAACCCCACACTTTCCTATTTCGAGTTCATTCTATCATATTATGAGATCTGGTTCCTGTTGGCCTTTATTACTCAATATTACAATACTTCCCTTGGGTGGGCTTTACCCATTAGAAGCCCCCATATTAGGGAGCTAGGTTCCCAAAATGGAGTTCCTTATTAGATTAGTTGTCGTGTTCCTACCCCCAGGCCACCCTGAGGGAATAGGTTCCCTGTGGGCAAATTGTCAAGCAGGTGAGGGGCGAAGGGAGGATGGGAAGACCAGGGGCACCCAGAGGCGGAGCAGGACACTGGGCATCTGCCTGGGTGTTGTGGGGAGAGAAGGAAAAATTAAAAAGGAAACAGGGGAAGCCCAAAAGGATAAGGACAAACTTAATTGCAGCCTTAATGTTCTATCAACCAATCAGGCAGTCAACCAACATTTATTGACTGCCTGCTGTATGTGGGCACTCTGCCAGGTTCCACGCAGCTATGTCAGTGTCAAAGACACAGCGTCTTCCTGTCTTTCAGGAGTTTAGAATCCAGAAGAGGAGACAACAGGAAGATCTAATGTTGACAACAGAAGATAGGAGGAGATAAAAGTCATGGGTTCATTATTCTTGAATTCCTCTGCTCCCAGTTTCTCTTAAATCTACTCTAAAAGGGCTCTTACCCCACCACTCCTTCAAAACTGCTTTCATAAAGGTTACCAGTGACCAAAAGCCAAACCTAATAGCCAGTTCTCAGCTTTATCTGACCTAGCAGCAGCATTTGTCAGAATTCAACATTCCCCCTGAAATATTGTCATCCCTTGGCTCCCAGGACAACACCCTCTCTCCCTTTTCATCCCCCCTGTCCGGTCTCTGTTGGTATCCTTTGTTGCTTCATCTTCTTCCCTTAGTTTTCTTTATGTTGGCATGTCCCAGATTTGGCTACTGATTCTCTTCTCCTTACCGTCTACACTCACCCCCTCAAGGATCTCATCTGGGCTTATGATTCTGCATACAGCTTTCTTGCTGACAACTCCTAAGTGTGTATCTCCAACCTAGACCCCTTTTCTAAACTTGAGATTCATATACCAAATGGGTCCTTGACACTCCCACTTGGATATCTAATAAACACCTTATATTCAACTTGTCCAAACCCGAACTCCTGATCTCCTCATGACCCCGAAACCTACTTAACCCACAATTTTCCCCTTCTCAGGTAATGGCAACTCTAGACTCCCATTTGTTCATGCTAAAACCTTGGAAAGTCATCTATGTCTCCCCTTGTTCTGTCACATCCTTTACACAACCTTTCAGGAAATCATGTCGGCTATAGATTAAAAAAAAAATTCTTGTGTCAGATCATGTTCGAAACCCTGCAATGGCTTTCCTTTTCACTTGGCATGAAAGCCAAAGCCCTTACAAATGGCCGAAGGGACCCCCAGGGATGTTAGCTCCTTTACTACTCCTTGCTCACTCGGCTCTAGACACAGGGCCTCCCGCTTCTTCCCCAACACGCCAGGAATTCTCAGGGCCTTTACACTGGCCGCATCTCGGCCTGGAACATTCTTTCCCCTAGATGTCTGTCTGACTAACTATCCACGCCACCATTGCAATGGGACCTAACCTGACCACCTTATTTAATACCACAAATCGTGCACTCCCATTTTTTTCATACTTTTTCATTATTACGTGAATTTTAAAATTTTATTTTTCATTTTTCCATAGCACTTACCACTCTCTAACGTACTACCTAATTTACATATTCATTATGTTTATTGTCTGTCTCCCTGCTAGAATCTGAGCTCACGAGGGAAGGGATCTTCCTCTTCTTTATTCACTGATACACGTCAAGCACCTAACGCATTGTCTAGCATGTTGTATGTGCTAATAAAATTTGCTGAATTGAAACTGAATTCATTCAACATCCGTTCAGCAGATACATACTATGGACTATGTGCCAGGCACTGTGCTAGAGGCTTGATACTCGGCGTGGATATGGTAGATTTGTCCTTGTGTTCCTGGAACTCACAGAGCAGCAGGGATCATAGACTCGGAGCAAGTAATTGCAATGTGATGATTGATGCGACAGAGCAGCAGAGAGCATTAGGGGAACACATACTGGAAATCTCACTGAGGCTTAGGAAGCAGAAAAAGCCTCCCTAAGGAAAAGACTCAAGTTCGAACTTGAATAAAATATGAGTAGGAACTAGTTAGCTAGTGGGAAGGCTGGGGAGCGAATTCTAGACTGAGAAAACAGGTTGTGATGGTATCGATAAAGGCAGGTCCAGAAGGAACAGTTCGCTTGTGGCTGGGGTGATGGGTGAAGGGAGATCACATTTAAAAGGAAATTGAACTAACCAGGCAAGATGGTAAGGATTGATAAGAGAATGGAAGTAAGCATGTGCCAGATGGAGGGGCCAGTTGAAACTTAAATGAAGAGGCAGGAAAATGGAGCGTTTGTATGATTCAGTTTGCCTGGAGCATAGCATTGGGTTCTGTTTTTTTAAGATTTTATTTATTTATTTGAGAGAGAGAGCATGAGCAGGGGGGAGCGGCAGAGGGAGAGAGAGAAGCTGAGCAGGAAGCCCCATGCGGGATTCAACCCCAGGACCCTGGGATCATGACCTGAGCCAAAGCAGACACTTAACCGACCAAGCCTGCCAGGCGCCCCGCCCCTCCGTATATTCATCCTAAGACGTTCCAGAGAAGTTTCCTATGGGCCGTGGAGCATCCTGCTTTTAACTCATGTCTGTCTCTGCTCTTACTCATGCATTGTTCACGTGACTTTTCCTAATGGACAAAGGTTTCCTCATCCTCACGTTTTGCAGTGAGGGGGTACCTCGCCAGCGCATTAGATGAATTGAAGGGAAACCAGCCTGGAATAGGAAGGCTGGCTAGGGATCCAGAGGTCCAGGCCCTAGGTTGTACTAGGATGCCGACAGTGAGACAGACAGGGAATGGGAAGGACAGAGGTGGGGGTGGGAGGCTAAGAAAGCAATGGGAAATTAAGTCAATTATATTTGATTCAAATCGTCCTCTTTGTACTAACACTTTTAAAAGTTACAGAGGAATAATTGAAGTCAGTGGGAGAGGGGTGATTCACAAAGCATCACGACATAGAAAATTACATGGAAATTGTTGCCTGTTACACTGATTAATTGACAAGCTAACCACAAGTTTACCATTTATATTGTTTTCTAATGTAACTTTGAATATTTCACTTTTTTTCTATCCCTAAATTACATATTATATAGCAATTAGACTATTAGGTCACAGAGCAGAAAGCTGAGCTATCAGTAGTGCATTTTGGAAATGCTAGCAATCACTCCAGACAGGTAGGTTCAGACCGCGCACGCGCACACACGCACACGCACGAGTTACCTGAATAACCTAAATACTGTATTCAAAATGATTTCTGATCCTGGTAGTATTCAATGATTTTGCCATCCTTGGCTTTTCTTTGAATATGCAGGCAAGGGATTAACCAATAAATGAGACAAAATTTTAAAAACCGAAACACCTCAATAATGAGTGTCTCCTACACAGTTCAACGTTTCTGTTTCAGATAAGGAATATGATTTCTTGACTTCCATTAGTGTTCCCAGAGATATTTAGAGATGACGTGCTGTGTACTAAATTCCTTTCCTGTTTCTTTCCTCTGCGTTCAGGGATATAGCACAATCACGTAACTGTCTAAACAGCTATCCTACTGAGTTAATAATAGTACACTTGCTTTTTCATTCTGGAAGTTTCCTCTTTCACTGGCACCTATCTCAATTACAAAGTAAACCAAATTGAGAAGTTTTTGACAGAGAAATACGATATCCAAAATTTTAGAAAACAGAACATTTGCCTAATTTTAAACACAATGGCTTGAAGTCACTTGTTTTAAAGAACATATATACAAATCCTTTTGTGCTCAAAACTTTACCAAGGGCCCCAAGAACTTTTCCGCAGTTATACTGCAGGCCCTGGGGACTGAATGCTCTTGAAACAGAGCATCCTCCAATACAAATACCTGTGGGCTCTGGGCTTCAGTCAGTCTCAGCGGGATTTGGAAACAATACTGACAGAAGCAGACACCCTTTGGGATGTTTGCTCTATCCCCGCTGTCCCCAGGTGCATCAGTCAACTTGCGCTGCGGCAATAATACTCCCCAAAACTCTTGAGGCTTACAACAACAAACCTCTCTTTCTCCCTCTCCCGTCTCATTCCGACTGATTGGGGCTCCGCTGGCTTAGGCCTGGCTCTGGTTGCGCTCTGTGTCATGTTGTCTCTCATTCTCTGGGTTTCCTTCTGCCAGAGAGGAGGACAGAAGGTACGTGGGAACACACACACCTCTGGAAGCTTCTGCTCAGAACTGGCACAGCGTTTCGTCCCCCCAAGTCCCATTGGTCAGAGCCCAAAGTCAGGGAGGTGGTGACATGTCTGCCCCCACAGTGAAGCATGACAAGGCAGGGAAAAGGGGGCAAATTGTGGAAAACAGTACCATCCACCCTTCCATTTCTCTATAAGTCAACGTCCTGTCTCCCCAGGCAGAAATGTTTATCCATGTGGTCAGAACATTAAACCCAACTTAAAAAATTGTTATAATAATGGTGCCGTCTCACTCACTATTTGAAAACATAGACAGTAAAGCCAACCTACTTTGCTGTGTGTGGTAGGCAGCCTGGAAAATGGCCCCCGGCGATGCCCGCCTCCAGGCATTTTCCCCTGTGTGATTCCCTCTCCTTGAGTGTGGCCTGGACCGCACAGCTCCGTCTGGGAAAACTACACCCACGGTACTTCTGACAGCCTGTGTGGATGTGTGGGGTTTCCACGAGTCACGCAGTTCTCTCCAACACCAGCTGGGTGTCCTAGCGCTCAATAAATTCTGACACTATCTACCTGCAGTTAGCATCAGATTTCACAGGTTTAGAGCTCAAACCCTTAGCTGCCCTGCTTCAGATCCACCCCCAAGTCCCAGATGTCACCTATGCTTCTGACCAATTGGCTCTAAAGTGGGGTTCCTACAACCCCTCCTGGGGTTCAATAATTTACTACAATGGCTTACAGAACTCAGGGAAACAACTCCTTATACTGGATTATTATAAAGGATATAACGGAAGACACAGGTGAAGAGATACACAGGGTGAGGTGTGTAGGAAGAAGCTCGGAGCTTCCAGGCACCTCTCAGCACCCGCCCCCTTGCACCCGCATGGGTTCACCAACTTGGAAGCTCTTTGACTCCATACTTGAGGGATTTTAATGGAGACTTCATCATCTAAATTGTAATTGATCATTAACTCAGGGCCAGTTTCTCTCCTCTTCCCAGAGGAAGGAGGGTGGGGTGGAAAGTTCCAAGCTTCTAATCCTGGGTTGGTCTTTCTGAGGACCAGCCCCCATCCTGACTACCCAGTAGTCCACCAAGAGTCACCCTCTTTAGAACAAAAGATATTCCGATCACGTAGGAAATTCCACGAGGTTTAGGAGCTCTGTGCAGGGAACTGGGGGCAGACACCTAACACACATATTTTCTATTATTTCACCGACTCCCTTCTAATACATGAAAAAAGGCAGAAGTGATGGGTTGTCACTTCTGAGATAAGGTTATAAAAAGACTGTTACTTTTCCCTCTGTCTGTCTATCTGTCTCTCTCAGAGTTCTCATTCTCGGAAAGCCAGCTGTAAGAAGCTGATGGGACAGAAAATTAATACATTCATCTAACAGCCAGTGAAGCCTGCCGACAGGCACATGGGTGAGCTTGGAAGCCCAGGAGAGCCTTGAGATCACTGTAGCCCTGACCAAGACCTGGAGGGCGAAGGTTCGTGAGTCCTGAGGCTGAGGCACCCAGCTAAGCTGCACCCAGATTCTGACCGCAGAAACTGAGATAATTTGTTGCCTTAAGGTGCCAAGCTTTGAGATAATTTGTTATGCAGTAATAGATACCTTAATACACCATATGAAAATAGGAATAATTAAA
Source organism: Ursus maritimus (assembly GCF_017311325.1). Classification (NCBI taxonomy): domain Eukaryota; kingdom Metazoa; phylum Chordata; class Mammalia; order Carnivora; family Ursidae; genus Ursus; species Ursus maritimus. Next base: position 38,884,234 of record NW_024426663.1, on the reverse strand, counting down.
TTGGCTGGACTTCCTGCTAATGTTTTGCCTTACTGAGATAAATGTTATTATTAAAAAGTGATACTTGAATCTAAGAAAAAAAGAACACTAAGTTTCTAAGTCATTACACCTCAATTAAATTACTAAGAATGACAATATCCTACTGCCCAGTTGGACATACCTGTAATAAGTTTTGTTTTATAATAACATAATGAGGTAACAGTAGCCATTTCGTAAGGGTAAGAGAACAACGATAATTTTTTTAAAGATTTTTTTTTTTCGAGAGAGAAAGCGAGAGAGAGTGAGACCATACGCAGCTTCAGATAAAAGTGTTTTCAAGGGTAAACAGTTCCAAATATATGGGAACAGGGTGCATGAGAGAGCCTATGGATGCTGCTGTAGTCAGGATGATCTCATACTAGAAACTTCTACAGCTTTAAACACACAGTTCAAGCATTGGCTCTAAAAAAATGCCAGGGGGTATCTGGGTGGCTCAGTCGGTTAGGTGTCCGACTCGTGATTTCGGCTCAGGTCATGATCTCAGGGTCCTGGGACAGAGGCCGGCATGGGGCTCTGCACTCAGCATGGAGTCTACTCGTCCCTCTCCCTCTGCTCCTCCCCCCTACCACGTGCTCTCTCTCCCAAATAAATTAATTAAATATTTTAAGATGATTAAATTAAAATTAAAGTTAAAAAGATGAGGCTCAGTGTAAAGAGGAGAACAGCCCAGTCTGGCCGAAGACCAGATTTTCTATGCATCTCTATATTACTTTGAACCCAGTCATTTGTATAACTAGAAGGCTAATCCTTTTGCACTTTTCTTTTTTGTTCGCTTATTTTCCCCCTTCTTATCTTGGGCTGCAGGGTGTCCTGATATATTGTTAATGTTTGATAAATGCTTGTTAAATGAATAAAGGAAGGAAGGAAGGAACTGAAATTCAGACATTGATCACATAAACGGATGCGGCATCCTACACAGTCTCATTCTTGCTCTTTAGAAACATAGTCGTCAGGTTCCCTGAATCACGTAGACTGGAAAAATTGAACTACGAATATAAGACCCTTTTCTAAATAACATGCAACATTTCCCTATGTACCTGAGGTCATAGTGCGTTCACTTCCTGTTCTGAAGATCACGTGTACACTACCAAGTCCATTTAAGTGACCTCTGTTCATATTCCCTCCCTGGTTCATGCTATTGGCATGCTATTGGCTTTTACCTATTGGCAGTTTCTTGTAAAAGTCATTCTTGTAAGACACTTAGTTTTCTTTGAAAAAAATTAATAATGTCCTCAGCAATCAGAAGAGCAGTAAAAAGCAACAAAGGACGTAACTCCCATATCAGGTTTGTAAGTTAAATATGCAACAACAGAGTCTTAAATCACATATAATCATCAACCAGCTTTTGGAAGAGCCAGAAAGGGCGGTAGGAGGGGGGCTGTCATGTTAGGTGATTTGTGAGGTCCTTTATGACCTGCTCCGTTTTACAAAGTTACTTTCCATTTCCTGCACGTACCAATGTCAGCGAGATTCNGTGCCAGGGAAAGAGTTCCCTTTCTCTTACCCACATTCACCTTGCAGACTCCTGCTCCTTTTTCTAAGTCCAGCCTATGGACTCAGGCTCTCTTAGCCACGTTCCACGCTCCAGGGAGAGCTAGAAAACTCGACGCCCGACCCCCAGGGGTACACATGTCTATTGGAGCACTGCAGGTGTTTGCCGACATGGCTTTCCCCTCACAAGATCAGGAACTTCTTAAGGATAAAAGCTGCATCTTACTCAGCTTTGTGTTAAGTGTGGTGTTCAACATGAGGATGTTAAATGAATGATCCAGAAACATTCTCAATATTGTTAGCAGTTCAAAGTCTTCCACCAAATATCCTCATTTTTTTTATATCAGTAGCCAAATAAGGGGGGAAATGTCATCATCAAAGCATTTTTTAAAATGTTTAATGGCTGTGTGGTGACAGACGGTAACTATACTTATTGCAGGGAGCACAAGGTAAGGTATGGAATTAGCAAATCACTATGTCGTGTGCCTGAAACTAATACAGCATTGTATGTCAACTAGACATCAATAATAAAAAAAAAATTATGTTTAATGGCTGGGAAGCTCCTTCTAACTGACCACATCATTCTGGTAGAAGTGAAAGCAAAGTGTATGGCCTGGTAAAGGAGGCCTAAGGGAGGCCTATCTCCCCCAATTCTGTCATCTTTGCTGTTTTATCCTCTCTCCCCACAAAGCCAGAGTTGGGACATCACCACAACAGTGAGAAGGAAAGTCGTTTCAAGGCACTCCCCAACATGTGCCCCTTCCTCGGCTACCTGGTCCGTGAGTAGAACCTCGGCGAGAGCCAGGATGCCAGCGGCAGGAGAGAACACAGAAAGAACAGCCAGGCTTCATCCCCACTTCTTACAGGGGACAAAGGCCTTGACCCACTTAACTGCCAGGAACATGGACCCAGAAAACAGAACACAAAGATTATGTGTCACCCCTACGCACCAATCTTTGATATAAGGTAACCTTACCCACCAATAACAAATGGCCCCAGTAAATGTCAAACTTGATCAATCAGGTTATGAACTTTCTCCCACAGGCAAGAGTCAACAAGGGGAATAAGAGGTTTAAAAAAAAGGGCTGCCAGTGTTTATTCCCAAATCCCCCCGGATGGTATGGCAGTGTCATCCTTCAGGAAGTATCCTAGGACAGAGTGGGGAGTGTAGCAGGCAAGCTGGTGGCGGAGGAACAGTGCAACACCCTAGAGATGAAGGAGAAGGAAGCAGGAAAGGGCAGGAAAAGGTTTTGCACCACAATTCTGATCTGACACCTGTGACAAGCAAAAGGGGAATGAGTCAGGATGGTTAGGAATGCTCTCAGACTGCAGTGTGGATAGATCCAACAGTCTCGAGCAAACCAGCAAGAGCTTCGAAGCAAAGATCACTGTGATGGTTAATTTTAAGTGTCAGTTTAGTACAGCACAGTACCCAGATATTTGGCCAAACGTGACTACAAATATCCTATGAAGTTGTTTTTTAGATGAGATTAACATTCAAATCAGCAGACTCTGAGTAAAACAGATTATCCTCTATAAGGTGGGTGGGCCTCATTCAATCAGTTGAAGATCTTAATAAGAAAAAACTGATCTCCCCAGAAGAAGAAGGCATTCTTCAACAAGATGCCCTTAGACTTGAAATTTTTTTTGGTATGCATACGTGAAATAATAGAAAATGTATATATATTGGTTCCTGCCTGTAATTCCTGGCACAGAGCTCCTAAAATCCTTGTAATTTCCTAAGTGATAAGAACACAAGGTGCATCTTTTGTTCTAACATTTGGTCTGCAGGCACCTTGAACTCGGACTTCTAACCTACTCTGAAGAGAATACATTTCTGTGTGTTAAGATGCCCACTTCATGGAAATTTGTTACAGCAGCCACAAGAAACTGATACAGCTCTCCATTATTTCCCCCAAACTGAGAGAACAGTGAGTAGTTTGGTTGGGGAACCTGATCGGCCTTGCATCGAGATGACGTGCTTAAGGCATTGTAGAAGGAGAAAGAGCCATTATCTCTTAAAAAGCAAAGAAAATGAGAGGTTTCCATCTGCCTATTCTTAAAATTGTAAGAGTAATCATTTCTATCCTCAGTACCTTTAGTCTTTAGCGGTAAGCAAAATATGCATTGAGGTTATCATTTCACATGAAATCCTGTGGTTTTGTCCTTTAAAAATGTGTAAAAATTCCTCTTCTTTTAGTATCCTTTTGTCCTTTATTTACTGTGATCCTTCTGCTCTCCTAATTAATGTTTCCAAGGATTAAAAAAAAGTCCTTGTTGTTGACTTTCTGGTTTTATTTGTAGGATGAGATAGAAGGCTTTTCTAAACTTGATTTAATCATCTATTTATAAGAGGTGGATTTTTTTTCAAACCATGTTGTGCAGCTTGCATTCAAGATTTCATTTCTTATTACGTTTTTATATGCATGGCTTCTTCCTACAGTACATTCTCTATAGTCATTTAAAGCCACAGTTTATTAAATCAAGAATTTAAAAGTGCCAGAACCTTTTATTTGCAGTGTTTGTGTGCAACCAATAGCATTCTTTCTAGAAGTTACTTTTCATGGTTTTGTTTGTCGAGTCTTTTGTTTGTTTGCTTTGAGCCTTAATTTCTTTGGAGATTATTTCTATGAGAGTAACTTCCACAAAAAATGGAGCATTTACAGAGAATGATTCTCACTGTTGTGAATGTGCATCTTATTTCTCAGATTTTTATACATTTCGCATATTACGAAGTTCAAATTAGATAGTTTTATTATCTACATTATTTATTGCTACCAAGTTGACTGTTCTCTGTAGCCTCTTTACTGTTTTACTTTTCATCGCCAATATAAAAAGTATATTAAAATTGTTTTAGACACATATATAGACCTTCCCCATTTATTTCATTAGAAAAGCAGTGTTCTCAGTGGGTGTTATACGCAACTAATGAATCGTTGAACACTGCATCAAAAACTAATGATGTATTATATGCTGGCTAACTGGACATAATTAAAAAAAAAAAAAAGAAATAAGAGGCGCCTGGGTGGCTCAGTCGTTAAGCGTCTGCCTTCAGCTCAGGGTGTGATCCCAGAGTGCTGGGATGGAGCCCCGCACCGGGCTCCTCCACTGGGAGCCTGCTTCTCCCTCTCCCGCTCCCCCTGTTTGTGTTCCCTCTCTCACTGGCTGTCTTTCTCTCTGTCAAATAAATAAATAAAATCTTAAAAAAAGAAAGAAGGAAAGAAAATAAGAAAGAAAGAAAGAAAGAAAGAAAGAAAGAAAGAAAGAAAGAAAAAAAGTAATATTGTTTTTAAAAAGAAAAGAAAAGCAGTGTTCTCTTTTCTTCCATAGTTTCTTTTTTGATGTAAGGATCTTTTTTTTTTTTTTTGCAGCTTTATTGGGATATACTCCATATACTCCATATACCATACAATTCACCCACTTAAAGTGTATATGTCAGTGGCTTTTGATGGTGTTTTTCATCCATGATTAATTCCTCATATAGGACTCCCCATGACACACAGTGATTTCTAGGGAAAGCACATGGAGGAATAGAGAAGAAGCTAAAGAAGTTACAACCTAGGGGAGCCTGGGTGGCTCAGCCATTAAAGTGTCTGCCTTCAGCTCAAGTCATGATCCCAGGGTCCTGGGATCAAGCCCCATATAGTGCTCCCTGCTCAGCGGGAAGCCTGCTTCTCCCTCTCACACTCCTCTTGCTTGTGTTCCCTCTCTCACTGTCTCTCTTTGTCAAATAAATAAATAAAGTCTTAAAAAAAAAAAAGTTACAACCTAGGGTCTGCACGGGGCGACCGGCTAGAAGAGAAGGGGAAACTCTCCCTCAGGTCACACAATACTCACTGTAACACAGTGACCTGGGAGCCTGGCACAGGCTGACGCGAGACCCCCGCCCCCCTCAAGGCCTAGAAGAAAGGTAGGTCTAAAACAGGATCACTATGTGACAATTTGTGCACTGAATGGTGGGATATGTAGCCTCCCTCACCCAATCCACTCCCCCAAATGCTAGCAGCCAGAATAATGCGCGCGCACACACACACACACAAAACACACACACGGAGGAAATTAGCAGATTCTTTTCTGGAAGAAAAAAATGAATGTCCCAGAAAAAAAGAAAAAGACTTTCACAAATGACATTTAGTGGTTTCCAAATACAAATCTGGCAAGCCCACACTTTGACTCAGATTCTTAGAACTTAACATCTCAATATGAACAGAGTCAAAGAACACCAGACATTTAAGGAATGTTCTTTATGAGAGAGACTATCCATCACACATGTGCACAAGCATACACATACACACACATACACACACACACTCCTGACACTTGGAGAAAATGGAATACACACCTACAAGGAGGGACAAAGGAATTTAAAGGAGAACAAAACATGTACAAGAAAGGAAGCACAATCATACTAGATGACATGCCTCGGTAATGAATAGTTATAATGATTATTTTTAATTATAATATAATTATATATAATATCATCATAACAATGTAAAGGCAGACTGAATAAGGTGATGTAACTATATTGGGAGGGGCAGGAGGAATGAAGACTCTATTTTTAAAAAGCTAGCTCTGAGGCACCTGGGTGACTCAGTGCGTTAAGCGTTTGCCTATGGCTTGGGTCTGGGTCATGATTCCAGGGTCCTGGGATGGAGCCCCGATCAGCAGGGACCCTACTTCTCCCTCTCCTTCTGCCCCTCTCACCTCCTCATGCTGTGTCTCTTTCTCATTCTCTCTCAAATAAACAAATAAAATCTTTTTTAAAAAATTAAAAAGTAAAGTAAAATAAAAAGCTAAATCAACTACACTATAAAGTAAATCATAGATGATGTCTAAAATGGATAAATCAATGAGTTGCAAATGAATTATTTTAAAATATGGAGAAAGGCATCCGTAAGTGTCACACTTAACAGCTAAGCCCACGGAAAGGGACTGCGTCGGGGAAATGGATTGCATTAGCCCTGGGGTGCGGGCAGATGGGAAGGAATTGGTTAAAAGACTCCTGCTTTCATTATAAGCCTTTTTTAGAACTATTTGAATTTTCATTTTTTATTTTAACTATCCATATGGATTACTTTAATAAAGAATGCAAATTAATTAAAAGAAAAAAAGTCCAGATACAGTACGTTTGTGGGCCATGCTTGGTTTGTGTTCTGAATTACAGTTTGTAGAGGGAGAGAAGCAGGGACTTTTGTACTCTGCCTGCTGTGTAAACTGACCAGCCTTCTAATATTTTTAAGTCAACTGGGTATACATTCTTACATGATCCTTCAGAGGGAAAATTTTTTAGTAATTTCTTGAGAAAATAAACCTTGAAGTTTAAAAAAGAAAGCAGGCAATCATTTCCACTGCAAAGAAGAAATAAAAATTTTAAGAGGCAGTAATAGTATTTAATTTTCTCAGACATATGTCTATGGCCTTGACCGCCTAGAGGATGTGAGAGCTGACCCTGTCCCTCCTAGTCCCTCAACCCCTCCCACTTTTCTCACCTGCCTTCCCTCCCCTCCCTTTCTCCTCTCCTGTCCCCTTCTCCCCTGCTGCCACTTTTACCAGCATTGACCATAACATAAAAGATTTTTCTTTTTGGGTATACCTCATTGAATAAATAAGTGACAGGTGAAATGGTAAAAGATTTCTCTGTTCAACCAAAAATGATTTTTAATTTTTCTTAACTTTTTTAGAGATTTTATTTATTCATTTGAGAAAGAGAGAGAGCACGAGTGAGGGAGAGGGGGAGGGACAGAAGGAGAAGCTGTATGTATGCTTTTTTACTTAGTTGAGAATGTTGAGTTGGGTGGGAGTGTCATCGATACCCAATAATAAAAGAAGATTTGACATCCCTGATTTAAAAGAAGGAAAATGCACAGGCGTATTTTCCAACAGGCTACGGCCGATGCATGCATAGTTTAAGGGCTTCAGTGGACAGACAGACACATGGACTCTGAATTCACTGGTCTCCTCCAAAGTGCTGTGCGTCCGGATTTGAACCTGATCACTGCAGATAGGATGTCTGTCCCTGCCCCCCGCCCCCATCCTTCTGAAAGGAAGAGAACCTTCAGATCTCTGCCCCTGGCTTTCCAAAACTGTCTGGGGCCTTACGTCATCTGATTGATGACTTGGTCTTTGTTCCACCTCGCCGAGAAAATGATTTCCCAACGACTTGAAATGTTGGTATTTCATGACAGCAATTCTTGAGAAATATCTATGACCGTTTAATCTGGGATGTTTTAGGCTTTTTGAGTGGCAAGCTACAGGCTTTTCTTCATGTTCGACAGAATTAAATAATTTCCATACTGGAAAGAGAATGACTGATGGAGAAATGTTATATTAATATACATTTAAAACATATCTTCTTACATTTCAACTACCTCCAGCTGACATCTTCTTTTTGTTTTTCTCTCACTCTCAATCCCTCTCTTCATTCCTGATAATTCTGGGATCTACAGAATCATTAGAATTTCCTTCTTCCCTTGCCCCCCTCTTGCTCCTGCTCCATGTTTGGGGCCAGAATGAACTCAGTCTTGCTTCTTCCCTTACTCTGAGCTTGTAGTGACAGGCACTTGCTTATACTTTCAGGTGAGCCTGTATGTCATTGAGCCACCAGGACTGTGCCTTCTTCCCTGTGGGCCCCGTGTACCCCTTTTCAGAGCAGATAGCTACAGAAGAACTATGGCAACTCTGGTAATCAAGGAGGTGGCTGTTGCTAGGCAACGGGAGGCAAGCAGGATGCCTCGCGCTTGGGTCTTGGCAGTGCACTTAGGGAGACCTGCCAATCATTGCTTGTCCTCAGGAGACCACTTGAAGGTGCAGGTGTCGGGCGGGCCCAGAATGTGGAGATTCAGCGCCAGCGTCTGGGCTCCTCACAGGGGCCCTAACGTGCAGCACATCACCATTCCCTTCCCTGGCGCCTCGTTCGAATAACGGAGCTCTTGTCCTCAGTAATCATCTCTTCCCTCCAGTAGGTTCTCCTTTCCCCTCCTGATACATTTTATTTCCGAGAACCAGGCTTCTCATGTTCTCAGTTGAAGATCCTGTATCATTCTCAATACCTTGCTTAGAGTCCCGAGCTGAACCCCACCCTGTGACAGATACCTCAGTAATGACAACGGTACCTTCCAGCTGTATTGCCTGCCCTCGCTGCACCACCACGGAGCCCCCACCTGCTGGGGGCTTCCTACATTCTCCCTGGCCTGTGACTGACGGTGAAATTTCCCAGCTCCTTTCTGGCCCCACCCAGTTTCTGCCCTGCCAGACTAGAAGGTCTAATACAAGGCCCCAGCCCTCATTCTTCCTCCCAAATGCAATCCTTTCCCACATATACCCCAAGTTCCAATGTCCTTGCCTCTCTGATAAATCCTAAGGCATGATGTTACTATCTACTTATGCCCTGTTTTGATGTTCTTATTTTGAACCTTTGTTCTGAACATGGAGGCCCACGCTGGTGCTTTGGGCATCGGCTAGAGCACACGGTCCAGACGACGTATGAAGACCAGAGGGTTTCTACTTTACAAATGAGTTTTGTTCCCCAGAAGAGTCTGTTCCTAAGACGATAACTGAGTCCACGGGAACAAACACTTCAGAGTCCATGCTATAAACTGTAGTTGGGCTCTCGTGTCAGCCTACAAAAAGCCTGTTTGACAGAAAATGCACCAGAGGTAACATACTCGAGCATTATTTCAACTCTGACAAAAACTGTTTCTGTAAAGAAACCAAATTTGGGCTCTAACTAGCAGTGTCAAAATCAAGCCCGTGAGGGCACCTGGGTGGCTCAGTCGTTAAGCGTCTGTCTTCGGCTCAGGTCACGATCCCAGGGTCCTGGGATCGAGCCCCACATCAGGCTCCCTGCTCAGCGGGAAGCCTGCTTCTCCCTCTCCCACTCCCCCTGCTGGTGTTCCTTCTCTCGCTGTGTCTCTCTCTGTCCAATAAATAAATAAAATCTTTTAAAAATAAAAATAAAAAATAAAGAATCAAGCGTGCGAGCCCCGACAGGTGATAAGGGAACTTTACTCGTTTCTCGCAAGGGCAGGTGGAATCCGAAAGGCACTGCAGGAATACAAAGAGTTAACTACACCTGAAGGAGGAGTGGAAGGGTGAAAAGCAAATTGAAGTCAGTTACTGTTACAGAAGCAGAGGTGCGGGGATCCTATCCAGCACAGAAGAGGAGGTGGAGAAGACGCTATCTGTTGAGAACCCTCATGCCTGGGCAGTCAACGCCACTGGTAGAGAGACAGCAAACTAACACGACCCAGGATGATCAGACGGGGACTAGCTGTCTCAAATCTGGGACAGGACAAACTGGGGCAGGACCAAGATTATGAAGAAGAGAGATTTAAGGAGTGGTAAAGACCTCTGGGACTTTCTGTCCAGAATCTCCTTTGCAAAAACTGTTGCCTATGCCCCACCAGTACCCACCAGCATGTCACTGCAGCCTGGGTCCACCAGGGTAATTCAATGACTCTACCTGAACCAAATCGATCAGACAACTGAAAGGCTTTTCACCTTCCCAGGAATTTGATGTTAAGATTGGCAGAACTGAGGTATTCTCAGTATACCTGGATATAACATATAAAAATTTGGGGACTATGAGTTGTCATGTTCTGCCATGTAGCCACAGAACAGAGAAAATTACCCCAGAGTAATTCCTTTGTTCATTCATTCATTCATTCATTCACTCAGCAAGAGGGATAAGGAAAGGCAAAGGAAGGGAACCAAAGCTTCATGAGAACTTTGTAGGTACTAAACAGATTACAGAGAGGCTGCAGAGAAAACTGGACAACATTTCAGGAATGGGTGGTGTAGTCAATAGGGATAATTTTCTTGTGATGACTTATTAGGCACAACCTGGAGTCAGAGACCAAGGCCATATCTTGGCTGTTTGAGGTATCTACCCACTGCTCCCAGTCCTACCATTAAAGGGATTTTTTTTCTTCTCTTGCTGAGTGCAGCCAACCTAAGAGAATCTCCATGGATAACTTCTCAGGATTAGTAACTTCTTTTCTCTATGCACATAAGAAAAATTAACCACCTGGCTTGAACAGCCCTGATGTTCTGAAGGAAAACAGACAGTGTTGAGAAGAAGAGAGCACCCTAAGACAGAATCACCAACAATGTGTGGAGGGAGTGAAGCACCTTGCATAAGAGTGTGCACAATTGCGTACTTCGTGGTTTAATTGATGAATATTGCCTTACAAAAATGTGATCTTTTTGTCATCTTGAAAGAAACACCATCACCCACATAATAGAAAACACTTCATACTGACAAGGCTACAGAACGGTACAACACTCACTGACGAACACTGCCATATCCCACACAAACGAAGCCAAATTGTAATTAACAAACCCAGTGACTCAAGTGGAATAGGATACTTCTAAGCTTATGTGAGTTGACTACTATAAATGCAATCATTTTTACTTCTCTAAATTGATAGCACTTATAAGAAGTCCTGCTTAAATATGATTCCATGGTACTCCTGACTAATGCGGCAAGATAACGGAACAGAGAAATTAGCAGTGTTTCATGTTTCCACAGTCTCAAGACGAAACAGTGAGATATACTACTCCAAATTCTCTGTTCCCATTCTGACCCATCACCCTCAACTGATACACACACAAAACTTGTCCAGAAAGGCTGTGGTACTGAGTGCTGAGAGGAAGGGCAGCGGGCCGACCCAGCACTGGAATAAGGAGAGGGTGGCAGTGTCCTATGATCCCCACTGTCCCCACAGCCAGGCGGAAAGTGGCTATTGTATTGCAGGGCAGAACACGCATGCCCAGGAGCCACAGAAACTGTCCCAGGGACCATGTTAGGCAGGCCTGTCAACTTCAGACAGACCCAAGAACAGTGGCACCTGTAATGGGATGAACACAGAGCATGGGCATAGCGAACACACTGGACACCAGGAGCTCATTTTTTTTTTTTTTGACATCCTTACCTCCATAAGCCAAATTGTTTCAAGAATTAATCACATAGTAATAACTATTTTCTTGATGATTCATTCCTTAGCTTCAAAAGAAACCGTTAATTTAAAATACAAAATTTCAATTTGAAAGTCATTATGCAAATTCCGTAGATAAAGAGGCTCGAACCAAAGGAAGACATTATGCATTGCAGCTTGCACGCTGGTTCCCTGTTTGAAATTGTAAACACAAATAAAAATTCCAGATTGTCATAGAGAATGGGAGAACCCGAGTAGCTGAAGCTCTATTTCTTCACCTGTCTAATCAGTGTGCTGCCTTTGCTTCTTCAGAATTGAATCTACGGTTTAGACACAGGAATGTGTAGCCTCATCGGGATTCACTCAAATGATTGCAAACGTTCAGCCACGTAGAGCTAAACAAGCATGTACGACTGATGTACCCACAGCAGGCGCGGGGTGGGGAGCAGGGCTGGACTGAATACCTGAAGATTCTTCTAACTCAAGTCCATGTAGAGTGAAATATTTATTAAAGGATAAGTAATAAAAAGTGCTAATTAATAAATACTCAATGGTATTTATTTTTATTTTTTTAAATGCTTGTTTAAAGATTTTATTTGAGGAGAAAGAGACGGAGAGAGCCCGTGCATGAGTGGGGGGGGGAGGGTAGGGAGAGGAAGCAGACCCCCTGCTGAGCAGGGAGCCCGACAATGACCACAACAATGCTGGGCTCCATCCCAGGACCCCAGGATCATGACCTGAGCCCAAGGCAGATGCTTAACTGACTCAGCCACCCAGGTGCCCCACTCAACAGTATTTAAAGCGATTGTTCAGACTTTACACCCACACAGATCTGTTTCATGAAGGAGTTCTATCACTGACTTTAAAATTGCCAGTGCGTGGTGATAATAAAAAGCAGAGCAACTTTTTAATCAGCATTATTATTATTCTTAATTACCTACAAAAAGCACCCCTGATTGCCAGCAGCTGGGGCAGACTGTTCCCGTCAGCCCAGTCGTCGTACTCACAAACTGTCTGGAACCAATCACGTCATCTCGCCAGGACATTTGCAATACCAGGGAAGAGGAAAAGGCCTCCCCAAATACACCTGAGACTAAGTTTCCCATTACTTAGACTGGTGTTTGTATCAGTTTCCTTTGGTTTTAAGAAATGATTCTCCACCTCGGTATTGTAAAGTAAATTTGTAACAGTTATAATAATATAGCATATCACAAAACATCATTGCCATGATACAACTAACAGAAGTGATATATTACATGGTCAAGCATTTGTTTTTTCTAAATAAAAAATCCAAGCATTAATATTTTTTCTTCTGGTAAAATATAGGAGGAGGTGGTCAAATTTTCAAAAATTCACAAAATAAATCTATCCTAGAACTCAGTAACAATTTTCTTTTCTAGATAATTCTCCTACCCGGAAGCCTTGTATAGGTGTGGGAAAAAAACAAAAATGTCCTCTTTTTCTCTCACCAGCTTGGCAGTCACCGAAAGTGTTTCAGGCTTGAAAATTACTCAGCCTGTGTTTGCCCAGGTCGTACCATTACACGATGCCGCATAAACAGTAATTAAAAGCATTTCTTTGCTTCAGCTCCACTCACTATTTCAGCACTTCCAGTCATTTCCCATCTCCCCAATTACCTGCATTTATCTGTGGGTGAGTTCGGAGGGACAGCTAATTTCTGCAAACAAATAAGCCCTCATAGCCTTCCTCAATTCAGAGACCTCTCCTGCCCCCAAAAGCCTCGAGGCCGTCTAAGGCCACCTATGTTGCCACAGTAGCCGTCTGCTTGCACTGCCACCTCACGTCACATCCCCCGAGCTGCTGCTGTCACAGGCGGTGCCACAGCGAGCACTGAACAGTGGCTGCCCTTAGGCTTGACCTCTGAGACACCCACAGACATTTGAATGTTGGTAGCAGTACTTGAAATTATAACCAAAAGTGAAGAACTTGGACACTTTACTCTGGGAGGAGAACAAGGAAAGAACGTTCCCCAGGAAGCATGAAGAATTTGGAAGGCCAAAAGGCAGTCTCAGGGCCCACTGTATAGAAAACATGGTTATTTCTCCTGGTAGGAGCATCCCTCCCAGAGGCACCCAAACCTTCCGGCCGGCAGAGCCCATCCCCAGTCCTTGACTCCCGGACCTGCAAAATCTGGCAGACAAAGAGGCAGGGGCTTTGAGTAAATGCTGATTTAGACTAGTTTCTCCAACCATACATATCAGACAGAACCTCAGTAGATTGGCCATCAATTTTGTCCTTGGGAACCACTGGTTCCATGCATTAAATCTGAAGATTTTGATGGTTTAGGCTACCCCACTTCTGCCACTCGCTAGGACCCACCGGCTCCGGACCACTCATTCACGCCATACTTAACAGGCCCAATCTGAACAGTGCCTCTTCCGTCCTTATACCAGATGCCAGGAGCACAAACGGCCAATTCCACTTTCATCTGGGAGAAGGGGGAAGGACGAGTTACTCTTTAGGATGATAACTGATTCATAGTAAATGCAAAATGGGAGGAGGAGACAAGATGGCGGACGAGTAGAAGACCCCATTTCAACTGGGCCCCTGAATTTAGCCGGATATCTACCAAACCATTTTGAATACCCATGAAATCAGTCTGAGATGTAAGAATATATATTTGGATCTCTACAAGAATAGTAAATGCAAAATGAGTGAGAGTCTCTTCTTTGTTCTTGGTAGGAGAAGGGCAACTTCAAAGTAGGTTAATAACTGTTAAACGTAAGGTGCTGTAAGAGAAAACCCCTTAGAACTACAAAATACCATACTGACAAATGAAACTACTCGAACTGCCTCCTCACAGGAGGAAGAGTCTCTTTTTCCTCGCCCTCCATCTGGAGAGTTTTAGGGAAAGGAGAGGCTCAGAAATTAATCCCTGAGCTCTTCTGATACAGTGACCTTGCCTCATTTCTGCCCCACCCTGGGGACCAACTTGGAAGACCCAGGCCCTTCAGGAGCTGGGAAGGAGACTTGTCTCAGCTCAAGCCGTGACTGTTAGATGGGGTGACGTGCTTTCAGCGGGTATTTGTATAACCGGTGGGTGACAGCCACGGCTTCCTGACCAAGTGCCAGAGCTCCGGGCAGAGTTCCCTAACTCAGCACTGGTTCCTGTTCTTCACCTGAGGGCACAAAAGCTTCGAATATCTTTACCTGGTGATGCTCACCCCATGTCCACTGGGCCAGGAGCCACGAGCTTGTTTATTCACGGGCCAAACGTTCTCCCAGCGTGTTCAGGTCTTAGATGAAATCCGACAGTTCTTTCTACAACAGATGGCGATTCTAAATTTGGCGCCTGCTTCTACCCCTACGCTTCTCCAGGAGGGGGGCCTACTCTCCGGCCAGGTAGCCTTCCTTCCGCAGTGTGGATCCCGGCAAGACCGTTCTCTCAGCTGAGGGCGTACTCTGGAGACCTTTTTTTTTTTTAACTTTATGAACAATAATATAAATACAAAAAGTAAATAACGTGTAACTTTACGCATATACAATACACATGGGCAGTATATGCACACATATAAAAAACATACTTCAAAGTATAAAGAGCAACATCCTTTCACAAATCCCGGGAGGCATCCAGGAGCAGAAAAGGAGGTACCGCTCAGAAGTGAAGGCTCTGGTAGCATAAGGGTTAAGAACCCAGAGCCACGTAGCAGGGGTTAAATTCCTACTGTGCCTCTTGCCATTGGACCTGAACTTCTCTGTGCCTCAGCGTCCTCATCTCTGAAGAGGAGCAAACCAGGAAGCTTAAGCGACACAAGACACATGAAGGGGTCAGGACAGCGCCTGGCTCGTGCAGCATGGTCACCAAGTGGTAAGGGTTAGCGCTCGCTGGGTCTGTCTGTGGCGGTGAGGGGGTACTGGGAGGCCCCACACAGCAGTAAGGACAGCCGGTGTCAGATCCAACCTCCTCTCCCACGGCGCTCACCCCTCCCCAGCACATCTGGGGCTCACAGGCATTCCCCATGGCCACTGAGCCCTGCACTTTCGCTCGAATGTGTGGTTCACTGAAGACACTGCGATCTGCTGTTGTTCTGTCACTGGAAGCTTCAGTGAAACTTACGTTAGACTCGCAGTTACAGCTCCGAATCCAGGTCTGACAGCCCGCGGACCGGCAGCAGAGGCGCGGCACTTCGGCTCCAGGCCTCCAAGCCGCCCTCCGGCCAGAGGGCAGGGCTCGCGCCAGCGGCCCCAAACGCTATGATGTCCCTCCTCTTCCTGTACCTGATCCTGGAACACAGCAGTTGTGGGGCTACTTCCGGTTCTAAGTATCAGAACACCCAGCTCAGAGACGTTTAGACAATGAAGGCAATTAATTGGCTCCCAAAGGAAACCTCAGGCCAGTGACTCCGTGTAAAGAAGGGACCCAGTTTCTTTCCGGCCCTCAGGCCTGCCTCCTGCAGTGCCCTCCTCATCCCAGGGCCTGCCGCCATCACTGTGCTAAGATGGCTGACGGCCAGCGCCATCCGGGCCTGGGCTTTCCTCCACATCCAGGAGGGGACGGACAGCTTCTGTCCCAGCATTGCCAGCGAGAGCCTGAAACGCACTGAGTCAGCGAGCCGAGGTCAGACGCTTAACCCTGGAACCAGCGCCTGCCGCTCAACAGTCAGGGGCTAGCCTGGTGCCCGGGAAGGGCCAGCCACCTCCAAGCCCAGGGCTGTGCCCAGAAACCAAAAACCAGACAACCATAGGAAGGAGGAAGGGAGGAACAAATACCCATTAGAGTCTGGACGGGGTTTGAAAGCTGTAAAGGGATGTGCACCTTAAGGTCCTATAACCTTTGCTACATGTTCCCCCCAAGTCAGTAACAGCTGTAATGTTAAATCTGATAGAGGGGATTTCCATCCCAACCATGCGGCACTAGCAGGAATCCAGACATCGCCAGCTCCCATGGAGACTGGTACCCAAGGGACTGAGGGATACACATAGCTCTAGGGACAGGGCTCGCTATGACCCCTATGGCAGCAAGAGCACATCAACACCAGGCCGCCGTGGGCATTACACTCACTCAGTAACTCCCCTTCCGCTTCTAACCTCCTTTTATCGCCAACAAGTAATTTTACTCCTTTTGGTTTTGCATACGCGTATGCACACGTTCTGCTGCCTGGGAGCTTGTAAGCCGTAAGTCCGCTTTGTCATGACCCCTGCTTCCTCGTGGCCTCTCACGTGTGTCTTCTTAAATTCCATTCTATTTAGGAATTGCCTGATTCTAGCAGTTTCAGGGAGCTGGGTGGTGAGAGACTCCTGTAGCTGGACTTTGGACGAAGATTTCCAGAGAAAGAAGAAAGTCAAGGTATCCCTTGGATGGAAAAATGCATGAAGATATTTCTGAGGCAGGAAGGAGACTGAGTTGCCAGAGCAGGAGAGCACATTCGAGATGGTCTTGAGAGCAGTGAAGTGGGGAGAGGGGAGTGGCACTGGTTTACAGCGGGTTTGGAAATAAGGATCTTTTGAAGGCTTTTGAGCAAAGCACTCATCTGGCTTCTTCATTTTTTCTGCAACCAAGTCAGCTTCATTTGAACCCTTGTTTTGCTTTTACCCAATAGCCAGTCAGTTGCTACTCTCAATCTCTCTCTCCCTCCGTTCCATCATGCCTGGTCCGGGTGAATCCTGTTGGGCTGGAGATCAGAGGCAAGCAGCAACGCTCATCTCTGAGTTTACCAGTCTTTCTCAACCCTATCAGACTCAGTGTCCCCGTGTTTTAAGATGTGTCTCTGTAGGGGCGCCTGGGTGGCACAGTGGTTAAGCGTCTGCCTTCGGCCCAGGGCGTGATCCTGGCGTTATGGGATCGAGCCCCACATCAGGCTCTTCTGCTGGGAGCCTGCTTCTTCCTCTCCCACCCCCCCTGCTGGTGTTCCCTCTCTCACTGGCTGTCTCTATCTCTGTCAAATAAATAAATAAAATCTTAAAAAAAAAAAAAGATGTGTCTCTGTAACTCTCCCTTTGCTATTTTGAAATGAAATGTATATATAGTATGATGGATCGACATACCCAATTGTATGGGATGAATCTGCGTATCCCCCCTAACTCATAAGACCAAGTCCTAACCCCCCAGTACCTCAGAATGTGACCCTATTTGGAGATAAGGTCTTTAAAGAGGAAATCAAGTTAAAGCAAAGTCATTATAATTAGAGGAAATTTGGACACAGACACATACAGAGAGAAGACAATGCAAAGACCCAGGGAGAAGATGGCCGACGATAAGCCAAGGACAGGGGCCGGGGACAGACCCTTCCCTCACAGCCATGGGAAGAAACAACCCCGCCCACACCTTGATCTCAGACTTTGAGCCTCCAGAATTGTGAGAAATACATCTCTCCTGGGAAAGCCACCAGTCTGTGGTACTTTGTTACAGTGGCCCTAGCAAATTAATACAATTTATGCAATGTCTTTGTTGTGGTATAAAGAAAAGAATGGCATGGAATTTATAACGGAGTATGTATTTCCATGTGGAAGTGCTCAAGTACGATACCAAAGACATGACATTTACACCAGCAGTGTGCAAGCAGCAGCTCTAAGTCCCCTCAGGGCACAAACGCAGGCTGGAGGGGGGGGAGGGGCAGTGGTGGCAACTCAAATAGGACATCGCAAGCAACATTACCACTGGCACCTCATTTTCCAAAGAGTGGAAAACTCTTGGTAAAGTTTCAAACAAAACAAAGAACAATCTTCCCTCAAATTACATGGTAGTTACATTCCTGGAAAATTCAACAAATACATTGTATTTTATTTGTAACCCAGGCACAGGTTCTAGATAAATACAGTTTTCATCTACGTGAATGTCCTGTGGAACAGTGGAAAATCACAGACAGTTCCTCGTTTTTCTGCAGATGTTGCAGGAGGTCAGGATGTCTAGCACCCCTGGCCTACATCCCTCATTGCCAGGAGGGCATTTGGTCATCATGACAACCAAAACCGTCATCCCCTTATTTCCAAACTACTCCCTAAATATTCCCAAAGCGGGGGTGGGGGGGTGGGGGGATACCACCTTTGTTGAGAACCAGGGAGATACGTGAAAATAAAAGGTGTCCTGTTTGGCAATCTTTGGGTGTTGGGCCAGCCCCACCCCCACTGGCTGCCAGAATCTCTCTTGCCTAGAGGCGAGGAGCTGGGGACTGGGTCATGTGGGACCTCACAGCAGGCAACTGCTCAACTGGTACTGTTGAAAGCCTCAGTCTTGACACTGCCCTCAAGCCTCATGTGTTAAAAGCCTCTTTTGTTAACTTGAACCTCAGAGGCTTCCAAGTACTCCAAGCTTGGTGGAGGCTAGCCCCTGTGGGCACATCATTCTCCCTGTGTGTGTTTTCATGTGTATACAGTGTGTATCTATGGCTAGGGAAGTGCCAAGGCACTGTGGTGACTGCAGAAGCATCAGGGGGCCAGAACAGAGCCCCAGAGAATCATCCTGGCAAATCCTACTGCTCATTTCCCTGCTCCTATTTCTCCATCATGGAACATTCATTGTTGGAGAAAATCACATGAGCCAGCGGGTTGGTTCCACCAGAAAGCTAGGGGTTCTAAGTGCACCCGGGCCCTCAGCGAGGTGCCAGTTCTCGCTCTGCCTGTCACCCGAGATTGTTTCCTAGTGTTTGCCCTCAGTTTCCTCCATTCTCCCCGCCACTCATGTTCCACCCTGGTGTCTCAGGCTCCAGAAAGACTTCAGTTTTATTGAGACAATCGATATCACTGTCCAAAAGAGTTTTCATTTCTTTCATCCCCAAATTTCTTTTCCTCTTGCACAACAGAAGAAAAGTCCACTGCACCCCCCCCCCCAACCTTGCAACAGAACAAGCTTCACTGGTCAAAGAGCCCGGGTTTCTGCCTTTCAATTGCCTTCTCTGTCACCTCCGCAGGGAGCCGTGCTGTAGGAGTTAGAACTCTTTGAGTGCAAGCAATAGAATTCAAGTTGAATGCACTTCAGCCAGAAAGGGGATTTTACTCTAAGGAGTCAGGGATGTTCCAAAAATCGCAGTGCTGGGAGTATGGTGGGTCTCAGGAAAGGACTTGCACAGAATTGCAAAACCATTAGCACTCCTTTTGCCCTTTCTTTGCTGCTCCTCCCTGCTTTGTTCTGTCTTTCCCCGTATGTTAGCTCCCTATGGATTCCTGTCCCCAGGGCACAATCCCAATCCCAGGACAGAGAGCCTAACTGGCCTAGATTGGATCAGGTCTAATCGCCTGGCCAACTTAAGCTAAAATGATTTAACAGGGACAAGATTAACCCTCCTGCCTATAAAACTAAATGCAGAAGATGGAGAAGCAATAGGTTTTGAACACGGGTATCACGGAGCACAGTACAAGGATCCCCAAGAGAGGGGAAACAGACAGGGGAGGGCTTATGATTTCTCTGGCTTACTGCCTGGAGAGAGCTTCCAGACAGCGGCAGCACCAGGAGAGGACCAGGGAGAGTCCAGTGCTTTCCTCAGTTGAGAAGACCAAGGTGGGAGGACAAGAAGCCACAGTGGCTAGAGAGGGGCAGAACAGGATACCAGGGAGTAGAGAGCTGGAGAGAGAGAAGAGAGAGAGAGAACTGGATCCCTGGAGGATCTCCTTGAGTTTTCAGCAGAGTACTGACCGGCACAGGCCTGTCAAGAAACTACCGGAAGCCAGGAAAAGAGCTACCTAAAAGGAGCAGAGGGAACACTCCTGTGAGCGGTCAGGAGGCGTGTCATAGTTTGTTTGCACCAGTCAGAACGGGAACTCTCGGAATTCACAAGGTGTCCAGTGGAGGATTCGGAAGANCATCACCTCAGTGATGGGGAAAACTTTAGTCCTCGAGCCCACTCTGGTTCCACCAACAAAGGTTAAAAGCAAACTCAAAAGACTCCAACCGGGTCCAAGTGACTTAACCACATTCCAGAACAAGGCTCAAGAATACTTCTGGGAATACAGAAACACCCAGCCCCCAACAAGGTAAAATTCAGAATGGCAACATCCAATCCACCCTCTGGCCGAAAGGAAAGACGCAGAAACAAATGAAGAGAAAGGAACACCGTTCTGTCTATTTTACCAATTCTACGAATGTCACAGTCACCACATCTCCCACCTTAAGGCTATCACTATTTTCTTCTTTGCACACCAAGATGTTGTTTGGTTTATTAAAGGGCATTCATTACTACTGTAATTTTAAGACTTTGTGAACAAACGCATTACTAAATGAGAATACCAAACAAGAGAAATTTCTGCAGCCCTTCACAAGGGATTCAGGTCTCTTTCTCCTTATCTCCTTTGCCTCCTTCTCTGTCTACCTGTCTCTGCAGAAAGTGCTCACCTTCTTTCCCTGAATCTCTGGCCTGTTCTTCCTTTTGCAGGCCATTTCACAGAATACGGAATGCATGGCTAGCTTTTTGATGAAAAATCTTGTTCCTGTCTTTGATTTTTTTTTTTTAACTGGCAAATTTAAATCTTTCACGTGTACTTCTCAAAGACGGAGTAGTCCTCGCCACCCACCCCCTCCCTGGTAGCTCAGGGTCTTTGGTTCTGCCCACTACTCAGCTCCGTGGGTCGGTGGCCCCCTGTGGGTAAAGGTTCCCCTGGCCCTGCTCTGTTTTGCCGGGAACCCACCTGCCCTGTCCTTGGGGAGGCAGAACGGCAACTTCGGCAAACATATATGACACCTCCACTTTTCCTTTGGGTGAAATCGCTCTCTGGCGTGCCGTGGGGCCAGCTGAACTCCCCAGGCCGTCGATGAAGTGAGAGGTCGTGGAGGGGAGTCAAGGGAGCGTGAAGAAAGCCAACGAAGGGAGGGGGAGAAGAGGTACAGGGTTGAAGAGCGGCAGAAAAAAGGGCCACTCAGTAAGAAGAGGGAGAAGCGCGAGTAAAGCGACCAGAGCCCATGTGGGCAGGGGGAGGAGAGAGCGCAGAGGAGGCGCGCGAAGGCTGAACGCACACGCAGTGCGACCGACCCCCGCTCGCAGGAGACGAGCCCGGGCCGTGGGGGTGCGCGGGCGGTGCGGGGCGCGGGCGGTCCGAGGGCAGGTCCGGGGCCTCGCGCGCCCCTGTCCGCAGCCGCCCGCGATGAGCGAGGCGAGCCGCGTGTGCTCGGGCTACTACAGCCTCAACCACAGCTTCGTGGAGCCCTTCGAGTGCCCCCGGAGCGGCGAGGGGGCCGCCCTGCTCTACTGCTGCGGCTTCGCCGACCTCAAGTACTGCTGCAGCGAGCCGGGCAGCTACTTCCCCTACAAGCACAGCTACATGTGGAGCCTCAGGTGCGCAGGGCGGCGGGCTGGCGGCGGGCTCTGGGGAGGCGACGAGCGGTGCCACCCCGGGACTGGGAGGGTCGCCCGCTGGGGCCGGGTCCCTCCGGAAGGACACGGAGCCTCCGAGGCCGGGGTGAGGGACCTGCAGAGAACGCGCGCCCGGCTCGGAGCTGCTCCACCCCGGGGCCCGCCCCGTGCTGCCCCCGTCCGGCGAGGGTCAGGCTGTGGCGGCCAGAAGTGTGAACGGGCCTGGCCCCCCGGCGAGGCTGGCGCGGGAGGAGCGCGGGAGGAGCGCGGGCTGTGCGCCCGGGGCGCACGCAGTGCCGGCTCCGCTGGCCCGACTCAGCCCCGCGCCGGGGCTCCACGCCCGCCAGGGACGAGTCCCAGGCAGGAGGCTCAGCGGGTAGAGAAGACACGCAGATAACTTGAGGAGGTTTTCATTCTCTTTCTGATTTGTTTGGGCATTTGGTGCTTTGAATAGAAAGGGGGAGACTTCGGGACTCATTATAAGGTATTAACCAAGGACCAGAGTATTTAAAGTCTCTCTGAGGGCGAGAAGAAATCAAAAAGGGGTGTGTGTGTACGCAAACAGCGACAAGACTTTAGAATTTGCTCTTTTCAGGCGATCCGACACTGACCCAGAACCGAATTGGAGACCCACAGGCAGGGAAAGTTTTACTTGCCCTTATAATACACACTCCGTAGAACCTTTTGCAGGACCCCCCTTTCTTAACACCTGAGCCACTCGGCCATTACTGGAAAGACAAGAGACTTCGTCAGGTGGAGTCTTCCTTGCCTCTTTGTCCTATGATGGGAATTTTACCTGTCCCCACCTAGTATTTATGCAGATATTTTCACTGTTCAGTGCCCCCCCCCACCTCCGCCACCCCACTCCAAAAGATTGCAACCTTTGAACCTGATGCTTTGATTTTGCCTGGAGAATGAATGTGAGAGCACTCCAGACCCACCTTCGGTTGGTTCTCACAAACCAATTAGCTTGTGCCTGACAAGACAGAGACTCTGCTGGAAAGGGGAAGAGTGTTATTTCTCTAGCATGATCCAGAGTTTGTCACACATGTCCAGTCCACAGCAAATGACTTTAAATGTTATTTCTTGAGGCAGTAATTTTTAAAAAATGTATTACGAGCTTCAAAAAAAATCTCAAAAAGGGTGCCTCTTACCAGTAAGTTCAGCTAACAACATTGTGTGGTGCCAGAGTGGGGCATAATCTCGGAAAATAATGGCAGCTTATCCGTCTCATTCGGAGAAGTAATCAGTATTGCACTGGCATATTGTCTGGCCTTTTGGAAAATAGCACAGTAACCCCGCTCCAGTCTTTGGAGGTGTTAATAATGATGGCAGCACCTCCGACAGAGACTGCAACTCTTAAGTCAAACTCAATTGGAAAAGTGTCTGGGATGCTCATATCCTTGAATAGTTCCAAAGTGACAGGCAGCAGAGGATAGGTTTATGAGGGCGCAAAGAATGAATAGCTGGCTGGGGTCTTCACTCAGCATGGACGCAACGCACAGTAGAGCTCAGTTCCTAGGACATACAAAAATCATTTCAACTGAGGACATCAGTTGGCAGTATTAAATCTGGGGGTCTTGTTAGTTACTGAGCACGGAGAACACAATCGGGAGGCAAAAACTCAGTGCTTCATTTCCCTCATATTCTTTGCTCTCCGCCCAAATTTAAAATAGTCCAACTGTGCAAAACATTGCCGGAGTCACTAGCATTTGTTCTGAGATTCTACAGCTGCTAGAGAAAGGCACGAGGTAAGCAACGGTTCCAAGTCGGAGACCTGCGGCATGAACGAGGCGGCAGCTTCAGACCCTCCCCCAGGGACTGCAAAGCCGACTGCCATCGAGGTGCTGGGAGGAAAGGAGAATTCCCCCTTTCCTGTGTCTGGCCCACCCCAGTCTCTTCTCCTCTTTACAAAATCCCTAACCACTCAGGGCTTCCTTTGGTGACCTGCTTCAGGACCTAGGAAAATAATGCCTCTTGCACAGGGCAACACATGAGTTCAGTAAGTAGTGTCAACAGGACTATTTTCCGAGATTCCTAGAGTTTCGTCTTTATCTAGAGTTTTGTACGCATGAAGCAACGTCTCTATAAAATGGGAATGTGACCCAAGCTGTCTGTCAAGATTATGAAGAACCTTCTTTCATTATACTAGAAAGCAGAAAGAGCATGCTTTGTTTATCCCAATCATGTGATGGGTTTTTAAACTGTGTACATTAAAAGCTCACAATATGCATGTTGAATTTAATTAGGTTGACAATTTTACTTTTAAATTGACTAAATTACTTTTTACTTTGAGCATTTTTTAAATAACTGGTTCTCATTTCAAGAATCTTTCTAGATGTGTGGCAGCCTAGCTGTCTTGTGCAGCAGATAATGTTCATTAAGTGGATTATGTTTCCCTGTGTCTGTGCAGAGTCCTAACCCTCCCTGGCGCATATAATCAACAAAAGTCAGCTTTGGGGCCAACAAACCTGAAAGAGACCTTGCCAGAGCCAAGGAGTCTCGCCCCGGGAAGAGAGTGCACGAGTGAGGGCAAACTCCAATTTACATATAAAACATACACTGACTCTAGCCACAGAATTATCCAGGCTTCACCGTGTGCAGGGCCAGGGGAATTGGGCTGACATTAATCAACCAGGCACAAGTATCTTTGGAGGTCCGGAGGTCTGACTCCAAGTCTGTGGCCAAGGAGGCAATCTCTAAATGGCTGGGGGTGGGGAGGACTTTATCTCCTAAAATCAAGGATAAATGGGATGAGCTTAAGCACCTCACTTTTAATTCTGTTCTCCTTTCCAGAGCCCTAACACACCTAGCCTCCCTGGTCAAATTCTCCCCTCCTTCCCCCTGGTACATGGCAAACTTGTCGGGGCCCCAATCTCTAGGAAATAGCGGAAGCCTACAGATAGGCCAGGACGATGATGAAGAAAAAGATCATTACTTTTCAACGACCATTTCGACGATGATTACTTTTCAGTGATGATTATACTATGATTTACTTTTTCTTCTTTTTTTTTTTTCAGATTGGAGGGAGGGGGGCAGGACAGAGGGAGAGGGAGAGAGAATCTTAAGCAGGCTCCTCACCCAGCCTGAGCCTGTCTAGGGGCTTGATCTCACCACCCTGAGATCATGATCTGAGCCGAAATCAAGAGTCTGAGGCTTAACCGACTGCACTAGCCAGGCGCCCCTCTATTTACTATCATTTACTTCTATTTACTATAAGCTAAGTACTCTATTCAGTGCTTTTAATATGCATGCACAGCACTGTGGGAAAGTCAACAGAAGTATGAGCTCTTGAGCCCCTTAAAACCTCTATGTATATTTACATACCCACACATATATTGGGTTCGGGAAAGTAAAGTACGTATGTTTGCTTATTAGTCTTTCAAGATAATTTTTCTCCAAGTTCCTTTCCCCACTTAAAAATATTGAGTTCACAGGCTTATGAAAACTGTGTTACTTCTCAAATGATTAGTTTTATAGATGATTGTATCAGAAGGAGTGACCACAAAGTGAATGCAGAGAAACTAATAGCAGATAGACACTTTTTTTGGAGAAAAGCACAAGGGGTCCTTCCTTAGTGCCAGGAGCCATTGGTGGTGTGCTCTTTTCTAAAGGAAAAACTCAGGCTACACCTGAACTTTATATAAATTTTATAAATGTCTTTCCTTTCATTAGACCTTCTTCTCCTCTTTTGTAAGAGTTGTGGTTTTGTGTCCTAGTAAGTGCTATCTTCCATACTTTTCCAGAGGAAAAGTTCTTCATTTCTGGTAAACATTTGCTTTACTACTTTTGCACCAGTCAGTATTTTTCTATTCATCTTTTGTGGGTGAACATGATTTTTCTTTCTAAAATATACTACTAGAGGTTTCTTTGATTGAAATATTTTTAAACTGGCCCAAGAAAATCACATGACCTTTCACCTGCCATAGGCGTTCACATGGTTCTCTATACTAATGTTGACATATAAATGTGTAGAGAAAATGTAAGAATTTGATGAAAGCAAAGGTGAGCTATAGATTTCAATCATATACTGCTTATACTAAAATAGAGTTTGGTTAGGAATGACTGAAGCAAGAACGGACAGTCTTCAGACCTTCTCTCTAGTGTATGTGTAAACCATTTTGTGACGGTGAGAATGTTCTTACTGTTTCTTCAGCATCGGTGCCCTGGTTGGACTGGGAACTGCTGCCCTTGTTCTGCTTGCCTTTGTCGTCAGCGTCTGTGTCCTTTGCTACCTATTTCTGTCTACAAAGCCTCAAAGGTTAGACCCTGGCCTTAAACTTCAACGCCTCGTGGCTTCTTCCACTCGAGAAGGTAATCCGCCTCCATTATTTGCAGCCAACTCCCTTTACTCTACTCAAGAAAATCATCTGTCCCTGGGTAACCCACCATCCTGTGAGCAATGAATGCTTTTTAAAAATTCAACTCATTATGTGCCTTTATAGAAATTCACAGGAAATTAGGCATTAATGGTGAAATACCTTCAAGAAATTGGGTCAAAGGACAGAAGAGGGGCAGGATGTAAATGTTCTCACGAAAAATAACCCAAGGAGCCAATAAATCCACTCTACTGTATTTAAGGCTCTCAGTTATAAAGGTTTTAGCCTCTTGGGAGTTTTTAAATTTTGTTTTTGAGAAAGCCAAAGAAGTCGAATAAATAGAGGAGCAAAATATCTGATAATTAATGCTGAGGGTTGCATTGTTCAAGATGGGTCAGTCAGTGGTCAGCTGAGCGTTCCCCTGGGTGTCTGAGGGCTGCAGAGCTCGGAGGAAGCACATAAAACACTTCAGAGGCACACAAAAGGAATAGAAAAACAGGAAAGGTAAACAGAAGACTGTCTTTGTTCCTGACTAGATCACAAACTATTTAAGGTATCCGTGTGCGCACGCGCACGTAGAGTGACCATAAAGTAGAAAGAAATGTTTATGTACAGTTTGTGGAACTGGGTCTCGTTATCTCAGTTACAAAGTGCCACACAAATGCTAATTGTTAGCATCAGGAAATTCAGTCAGAAAGAATTGTTATAATTTTTGTGAATATAAATTCCTGTTGTGTATTTAAAAAGTAGTAGTCATAAATTTTGAGATATATAGAGTGTATTTTAATAAAAATGTAGACTATATAAATGGAATATATATGCGTACCTATGCACACGTATGTATTTAGAATAAGATATGTCTTCCGTAACTTCTATTTAAAAAGAGAATGAAAAACTTTACTTTAAAAAATTTTGGAAAATCGCCTGCTCAGAAGCTTTCTTTTGGCTGAACCCTGAAATGTATATTTCTGGAATACATGCTCTGTGACCTTATCAAGGTCACAGAATGATCGCATTAGCTCTACTTTCCTTTTCTGTAGAGGAGAAAGGTCTCAGAGGGTGTCCTGCGTCACAGAGCAAGAGGCCAAGGTCCCTTGGCAGTTCTCTTTCTGAAGCACTGTTTGGAATTGTGTCACCAAATAGACAGGTTGTTAGTTGAATTCGGTCCGATGGCTTAGACCCTGTTTCTCCACAGTGGATTAGTGACTACCAAGTAATTAGATCATAAAATCAATTTTTTGTCTCAAGTGCTTAATTTAACGTGGATGTTCTTAAATTTTACTATGCATAAGAATCAGCTAGGGAGTTTGTTAAAGCTGCAAACTCCAGCCTCTTCATTTTAAAACAAATAGCTCCCCTTCCCAGCTAAGTAAGCCCTTGCTCACCTGCTGTCTACTCTCCACAAAGCAGCCAAAGTGAGCCTGTTACAAGCTAAGTCAGAAAACCCTAATTGCTTCCCACCTCTCTTGTTAGATACAGAAGTCTTAACTGGGACCTACCAGGGCTTCTGTGCTCTGCCCTCTCCACCCACATTTCTCTCATCTCCTGTGCACAGACACATTGGCCTCTTTGCTCTTCCTTGAAACTCCTCTGCCTCAGGGCCTTTGCATGTGCTGTCACCGTTGTCCAGAAGGCTCTTCGCTCAGATACCCATATGACTTTCACTTTCTTTAAATCTTTACTAAAAGTCACCTTCCTAGGGAGTTCTTCCCTGGTCCCCATATCTGGCTTTTAACTCCCCTTCAACATTTCATACGCCCTTCCTGTTTTATTCTTCTTCTAAGCATTTGGCACTAATATACTGTATATTTAGTTGTCTATTGTCTAACTTTTCTCCACTGCAACTGGAAAGTAAGTGCCTGGAAAGTAGTAATTTTCACTTGTTCCTCACTACTGTCTCCCTATTGCCTAAAACACGTAACAATGCTTGTTGAATGAATTGAACGAGTAGTACCTTTATAGTAGACGATCACAGGAGCCTCTTTACTGTCGCCTCTAGAGCCACCAGGTAGTCACTGAACGTCTCCTCTATGCCATGCGTTGTGCTAAGCAGAAGTTGGTTCTTTTTCCTGGTTAATCTCAGGGACTGCCCCCAAATGTTATTGGGGGCTCTTATTTCATGTCGGCTCTGAGAACCTAGCAACAGATTTAGTTGGCTTGTTGATTCAAGTCTTTCGGTCTTATTGCCGTTCAGCTACGGAGATCCATTAACGCACTTCTGAGGTAGTTAGAAGCTGCTTTCTTGCATCGAAATGTCTCCTCTCAAAAACACTGTGTTTATCAGGAAGCAAATTAGCTCAAGGCACCTTTCCTGAGTGCCTGCTATCGACAAAGCAGGATTTTATGTGGTCATTGCCTTCCTGCTGCTTTCCAATGAGGTGATTTTAGTCCTTTGGGTTGATTTTAACCAAATCAGCCATGGTGGAGAGCCCAAAACAAGATAGGTAATCGAAATGTCACTGAAATAGGAGAGAAAATGGCTTATATTTGAAAGTGACCCTTTAGAGTGAAAACATCGTGGAGCTGTTGTGAGGTGGGCATGCTCTGTTCCAGTGACTCTCCCACCTAGGGATAGGTTCCAGTGTTCTATTAAAAATAAAAAGTCTTTATTCCCACTTAAGGAATGCCTTCAACGTCAAGGACATAATGAAATGTTTGCTGAAGAACCAAGTAGGTAAACATTACATCAGAGGAAACCAGTTTCATCTTCTTTCAAAATGATCTGTTCTTAAGAGTCGACCTCCCATTATTTTAGAGTAATTTTTATAATTGAGACTGTTTTCATTACAGGCAATTTGAATGGCGTGAAGGAAAAAATGTTTCTGTGCGAATTCTAAAACTGACCTAGGGCACTGAACTTTATGTTTCTATAAATGACAGCTGTTTAAGTCTAAAATAGTCTGATCTTAGGCGGTTTTGCCAAGGTTTTTCCTTTGTGTATCTTTCTTCTTCTTTTTTTTGAGATTTATTTATTTATTTATTTGAGAGAGAGCGTGTGAGAGAGCAGGAGTAGGGGGAGGGGTGGAGGGAGAGGCTTGAGGGACAAAGCAGACCCCCCACTGTGTGGGGAGCACAACACCGCAGGGCTAGATCCCAGGACTCTGAGATCATGACCTGAGCTGAAGTCAGATGCTTAACCGACTGAGCCACCCAAGCGCCCCTTCTTTTTAATGTATACAATTTAAGCCTTTATACGTTTGAATTGATCCTGAAAACAGCAGGCCACTGGGAGTGACTGTAGAGTTTCGCTGGGCTATTTCCAGGGCTCACTTTGTGCAAAGGAACTGTCGCTAAGAAATTGATTGCCTTTAAATTGTGTCCCATCATCATTTTCTTCCCTTTTTTTGTGTGTTTTGAGTTATGCATGTTTCAAATGCCAGTGTTTAAAAGAATCCCACTGCTTGTTAGTTGTACAGTTCTGATAAGATGACTGTGTGCAGGGCACTTTTTTGAATAGACACTCTTGAGGGGGAGGACTCATTTCCTACGATGTGAAAGAATTAATGGCTAATAGAGAAGCAGTTAGAGGGGTGAATGTCCTAGATCCCTGCTTCTCAAACTTTTCCACTGGAAATTCCTTAAAGGGGAATGAGAAAGGGACCCGTACCTCCAGAATTCCAGGGGCTAGACTGGAAAGGCTTGCCTGAGGCCTGTGAGCTTTAAATCATTTGAAGTTCCCATTTTATTTTTAACTTTTTCCCATCTTATTTTAAAAATTTACGTCATTTTTCAATTTGGCTGAATGTAACGGCTTGTTTGACTCTAGTAATAACATCCTCTCCTTCTCCTATCTGAAGAAAATTGGTGCTCCGGGCCGGTGAAGCACATCCATCCTGTGGTTTTGAGTCTCCACGGATACTCGGGGTTGCGGAGGTGGGTGGAGGCCTGAGGAGAGGGGCTGTTGGAAGCAGAGTTCTGGATGGAAATTAAATGGGCAGCTATTAGTAGGGCTGCCTGGCACAAAGAAAATAATACAGTTGTACAGTGATAATAGACAACCTGAGGCCCTGTATCTGGTGGCCTGCAGGTGATAAAAATGAGAAAGGGTGAGCAACCCCTCAGGAAGGTGCAGCTGTCTAGGAGAAAAACATAAATCACGTACGGAATACTGAGAAAGCACAGTTGAAGATCACGCAATTGTTTCTTCTGCCCATGAGCAAAACATGACTCGGACTGGCTCAGAATGGTCTGCTCTATTTCTTCTTCTTAGGAGAGTCACCTGGAAAGCAAAACCTTTCTTTCAATTCGCTTTTACTGATGGAAAATTAGAAAATACAGAGAAACAAACCAACAGCGTCTTCCGTGATTCTACCGTACAGACGGGAGGGCTATTAACACCACGTGGAATCCCTCATGGATTGTTGGTTTGCAGCTCTACATACGGGACTACAACGAAGGGGGGGATGAGTCTTAGGCTTTTTTTTTTTTCACTGAACAATACTGACATCTTTGTTTGCCAATAAATAAATGCCTTTGCCATAGAATAGTTCCACTTTAATATCCTGGCGGAGCGCTATGATTTTTTATTGTTTTATTTCGATATACTTTCAGACTTCCAGAAAAATGGCAAGCATAGTAGAGAGAAGGTTGTATTCCTCTCCTCAGATTTACTTCATTATTAATATTTTGCCTCATTTTCCTTGTCATTGACTTTCTCTCAATGTATATTTTCTGAACCATTTGAAAATAATTTGCAGATATCATGCCTTTAAGCCGTAAATATTTCAGTAAGTGCTTCCTAAGAACAGGATTTTTTTCTTACAGTTACAGTATGTTTAGCAAAGTCAGGACATGTAACACTGACACAGTAATATTATCTAATCTGCAATTCATACTCAGATTTTGTCAACATCCTTAATAGCAGTGTTTTTCTCATCTAGGATCTAGTCTTGTAATTAGTTGTCACATTTCTTCAGCCTCCTTTAATCCTCAGCCTTTCTTTGTCTTTCATGATCTTGACATTTTTGAAAAGCAGAAGCCAGTTATTCTGTACGGGGTCTTTCACTTTGTCTGATATTTTCTCATGATTGGAGAGAGAATACATTTCAACAAGAACACCACAGAAATCATATTCTCAGGGCCTCATATCAGGAAGCACGTAATACCGGTTTGTCCCATTAGGGGTGATGTGAACTTTGATTCGTTGGCTAAGGTTGCATTTGCTGGATTAATACATTGTAAAGTCACTATTTTTCCCTATTAATTCCTAAGTAATTTGTAGGGAGGCACTTTGAGACTGAAAATATCCTGTTCCTCCTCAAACTTTCATCCACTCGTTGACAGCTCTTAATTTTTTTCATTCAAAATTTCAAAATAATTTTAAACTATTATTACAACAGTTATAAAATGTGACTTTCCAAGCCCCACATTCTTTTGATGTTGGCTGTTTGTAATTCTACTACAAGAAAGAGCTTTCCCTTCTCCCCTGGTTAATGACCTGTTCATTCATTTATTAAGATCAGTATGGACTCAGATGTTTCGTTTTAAAATATTCTATGACTGTCATTATTTATTCGGATCCTTACATTGTCTCAGCTTTGGCCTGTGGGAGCCCCTTTAAATTTGGGTCCTGTGTCCTTTTGAAATGTGTCCATAATTTTTTGAGCACTTTCTTGCTTTCTCTCACAAAATGTTCCAGGCAGCCTGTACGTCCCCTGTTCCAGCCCTGGAATCTGACATTTCTCTAAAAAGCGTGGTTCATTTTAGTTGGAAACAGTATTTAGAAACTAAAATCTGAGTATACCATATTTTATTATTGACTTTGAAAGAGCTTCCTTTTTTTTTTTTCATTACACACATACATTGTACAAATTATCTAAGTATTTTCTTAGCATAAATCCCTGCGAGTGGACTTGTTGACCAAAGGATGGGCACATATTAAAGGCTGTGGGTACGAGTTGCTAACTGCCCTCCAGAAAAGTACTATTTCAGGTGTATTATTATTTCAAAAGATACACATTTTACTAATTTCACTGAAAAAAATAATAGTGTTTTTACCTTAAATTAAGAGTGTGAGTGGACATTTTAATGTTTGTCATTATTTCTTCTTTTTAAAAATATTTATTTATTTAAGTAATCTGTCCACCAAATGTGGAGTTTGAAATCATGACCCCGAGATGAAGAGTTGCACACTTTTCCAGTGGAGCCAGGCAGGTGCCCCTGTCATTATTTCTTTTGTGGCATACTATTGCTCATATCTCATACACATTTTTTTATGGTGATGTACATTTTTCGCCACTTTAGAAGAACTTTACACACAGCAACTAAACTCTTTTCCACATATATCACAACTGTTTTCACAGTTGTTTCCCTTGTAATTTAATATGTGACAATTTTTCATTTAGAGAAGTTTCTTCTTTTGTATTTTCTCCCTTCAGTTTCATCCTTAGAAAGTTCTCACCTCTGGGGGCACCTGGCTGGCTCAGTTGGTACAGCATGTGACTCTTAATCTTGGGGTTATGATTTCAAGCCCCACGTCGGGTGTAGAGATTACTTAAAAAAAATTATAAAATTTTTAAAAATCTAAATCTAAAATCACCTCACTATAAGATATAAAGATACTAACCTATATTTTCTTCTAATACATTTATTTGTGTTTTTTTGTTTGTTTGGTTAAGTTTTTAGTAACACTGGAATTTTAGTTTTGGTGTAAAGTGTGAGGTAGGGAATCTGCCTTTTTATTTTGCAGATGAACCCACTGTCCAAATATCTACTGGATAATCTTTCTCTTGCCAATTTAAAATGTCATAAACTGAATTCTTATATATACTGTGATCTATTTTTAGACCTTCTGCTCTGTTAAATTTATCAATCTGTTTATTCTTAAGCTAATAATATACTTTAAAAATTATTGTAGTGATATAATTTTAACACCTGACCAGGAAAGACTTTCTCCTCCCTCCCATTATGCTTCATTATCAAAGTTTCTTGGCTACTCTTCAGGTTTCCAAATAAGCTTTTGAATCATGTTGTCAAATTTTTAAAAATCAAGTGGTATTTTGATGGGTTTTGTACTAAATTTATAGACAACTTTGGGATCTATTTTTCTTAGTAGCCTTAACACCTGTCCAACAAAACTCTGCTCAAAACTCTTATTAATTCAGCTGCCAAATTATTTTGTAATACCATTCTTTGTTTCAGAAAGGCTTTTTTTTTTTTTTTAAGATTTTATTTATTTATTTGAGAGAGTGAGTGAGCAAGAGAGCAGGAGCAGGGGGAGGAGCAGAGGGAGAGGAAGAAGCAGATTCCCGGCTGAGCAGGGAGCTGGATGTGGGATTGGATCCCAGGACCCTAAGGATCATGACCTGAGCAGAAGGCAGGCACTTAACTGACTGAGCCATCCAGGTGCCCTTTTCAAAAAAATGTTTTTATTATTTTTTTAAATATTTTATTTATTCATTTGAGAGTGAGAGAGAGCACAAGCAGGGGGAGTCCAACTCGGGGCTGGATCCCAGGACTTGGAGATCATGACCTGAGCCGAAGGCAGACGATGAACCACCCAGGTGCCCCCAGAAAGGCCTTAAGAACTCATTGAGATCTTAGTAGAAGATGGGGTAATTTGAACTCAACAACAGAAAAGGTTACTGTGCCTCCTTATGGGACCATTTACTTAAAATACTGAGCCTGCAATTTCCTATGACTGCTTTTGTTCCTAGATGTAGAAAAATCAAATTGCTCAGCAGAGCTCCTGCCACATTTGCTATGTGTGGGTCCTCCTCAGAGCTCAGGGCTGGGCAGTCTCAGCTGATGTTGGAACCAATAAACAAAATAGAAGCTAGTCTCTTGTGAAAATTCATTAGAGGATTTTAAATATGAGCTAAGTTATTTGTGAGTTATTTTAGTCGTCAGTGATTGGAAAAATTTAATAAAGCAGAAAAGAAAAAGGAAAAAAGGCCCATTGTGGAAAAAAATAGGATAGGAAAAACATTTCTGGATAGAACTGCCTTCGCTCATTGATGGATGGATAAAGCCAAAGGGCAAGTCTAAGACTGTAGCTTGTACAGTGAATTTTTGGCTGTATTTACTTGAGATACTTCTATATTCTAAAGAAGGCAGGGCACCGCACAGGGTAAAGAACAGTAAATCAGCAGGTCATTGGGCAAGTTTTGCCCACTTCGCCATTAACTTTGGATCCAGCCCCATGCTTCATATTAAATTCGAACGGAAAACATCCTCTTGCAAATCAAACACACTTAGGGTACAGATTTAAGGTGGCTTCTTTTCACGAGGAGGAACTGTGGGATGAGTGGGATGTGTAGATTTTCCAGTCAGGAGTAAAGTGAGCCAGCCAATTAGGAATCAGAAGCTGCTGTAGGACTGAGACTGTGACACAGAAGCTAGGGGGGTGTAGGCAGATAATGGCAGAAAAGCTTAATTACAGTTCTGGCCAGAGAGTCAAAGAGATGAAGACCTGCAGGGGTCTCCGGCACTCTTCTGATATTTTGGAATGGCAGGCAAGGGCAGAGTTCATAGAGGAGTTGTAAGATAAATGGATTCCTGAGGACCGGTTCTGAAAACGAATGCAAAATTTAACCATTATCAGAAAAAATATATTGGTGTAATTCGTGATGAGGATACCTGCAAAGATTGTTTGATGAATTGCATTTGAATTCTGACAAAGGCCAAAGCTTTAATTTAAATGCCAGTCTGAGAGGTAGAGGATTAAAGGAAGGTTGAGATTTCCCTTTGAGGACCAGACACCAAAAAAAAAAAAAAAAAAAAAAAAAAAAAAAAGAATGAAAATGGGACATGAGTAGCAGAAAGAACAACTAATGCCAAACCCAGGAAAGAACAATAATGTTGGACCTTCACAGTCTGCATTCTGCAAGGAAAAAGAGGAATTAATTAAGGAAAACCTTTTATGTGTAACAAATCCCTTGGGAGCTCAATGGAATTACAGATTCCTTATTTAAAATCTATTCCATGTTGTAATCCTGGGACAGAAAAAGAGGCTGCTGATTGTATCCCTACTTTGTTGGTTAAGAAATTAGCTTCTATTAATCAAAGCAAAACTAGGAAAAGGTGAGGTTGCTCAGACTTTTCCTGCTCTTTTAAAATTACTCCAAAGAGATGCAGGTCGCTGGACTCTGTCATCACTCTAGCTACTCACTGCAGAAGGATACACATTGAAAGCACCTTTGGATTTTTGTAAGTTGTGAGAAGAGCGTCAACACTAGGGGTGTTAACTTGCTAATCAAAATTCCTGCTTCAAATGATACTGGTATGGTGTAAATCGCAAATCTTTTCTTGTTTGTGAAGCAGATTGGTTCTGTTAGGCGAACTGCCTTGCCTTAAGAAGCCAACCTAAGAAACAAATTTGTACCTACACCAATTAGAAGGATCCAGTAGCCAAGGAAATCAGAAGTCAGGGCTGGAGAATGGGTGTCTTTCTAAGTCCTAGATGAAGAAAAACCTGTAACACTGGAATCTATTTTGCAAGGCTTTAAATCTCAGAGGGCAGTAGACAGGTTAGGTAAACTCTTCCAGTTGCTGCCAGAAAATACATACTGGAAACTAGAGCTGTCAGCACGGAGATGATTTAGACAGAACTCCTAAGTTAGGAAATAACCTCCTGAATTTATTTCCCACGAAAAAAAAGACAAAAACAAAAACTGTATGCGACAAGGTAGATAAAAACACCTTGGAAGTCTGATTGAAATAACTCATGATTCTAAGGATGTAAAAAGCTTAGGACACATGAAGGACTGGAATTAACCAACATTCAGTTCAGACTTCCAGGAACTCCAATAAAATTTTAAGTTTTAGATGTTTAAAGAATTGCTTATGTAAGATGCAAAAGCCACTCAGATAAAATGAAACCAATTTACATCTTACATCCTTGATCTTTGTCTTTACCTGCTAGAATATTGAAGAGGACAAACTATGCTATGCAAATGAAAAATAAACCTATAAAAACGTCATTTTTCTAATGTTACATGACGAAAACAGTTTCAGTGGCCCCCACAGAGAATAAATTCCGTTACTTAAGTGCTTAGTAGCTAAATTTTCATCTACTATTTTTTAAAACTCCACTTTGCAAGTGACAGTCAAGTCAAATGTATCGGTTTATTAGATTTTCATGCCAGCCTTCCCTACTCCACAGAGAATGATCGCTGACTGGCCAGAGAGCTACTTGCCAGGCCAGAAAATGGGGTGCCTACAACAAATTAACTTTCAAAAATCAGATTATATGGTTGAAACATTATGACTGAATGTTGAGGAGAACATATTTTACCACCACAGAGGTTCAGAAGTAATGAAATCTATTTACTGAACGACTGACTCTAGGCTGTCCCTATACTTCAAACTTTTAAGATGAGCTCAGAGAACAACACTACCCACGTTTCAGTTCTGTGGGCATGATCTGGGAGCTGGAGCAAGACATCGTTCTTCACAACTTGTCAATAATATTGCCCTGTGAGTGCTGAATTCTGAAATCAACCCACAGTGGGGGTAGTCTGATGGGGCTTGGAAAGTAGTCTGTACAGTTACTTATAAATAGGCAAAGCCAGGCAGTAGTACGAACACATGCAAGTGGCACAGGGAAGAGGAAGGACCTGTTTCTAATAGTGGAACCTCTCAGCCAGTGGGTCCCGCTTCCTCTGAGGCAGGTTCGGAGCAGATTTTTCTAAATGAAACTCATTAGGGAGGAAGGCGGCAGATGATAGGAACCAACTGGCAAGCCCTGAGGCACTCCTGAATCTAAGAGGCCTGGAGAGAAAAGGGACCAACAAGAGACTGAGAAGGAGCAATGGAGACAGGAGGTGAGTCAAGAAAGGGTGGTATCCCGGAGGCCAAGGAAAGAAATGCTGCTGGTAAGTCAGACAGCATCCAGACTATGAGCGGGGCTAGGGATTCAGCACGGGAGGGCATTAGTGACAGCGGGCATTTATCTACTGCTTCTACATATTTATACATTATTTAAATTTGTATATATTGGCAAACTATAGGATACAATTACTTTTCTTCCTTTAAAGATTTATTTATTTATTTAGAGAGAGCGTCTCAAGCAGACCCCACGCTAAGTGTGGAGCCCGACATGGGGGCGCGATGTCATGACCATGACCTGAGCCGAAATCAAGAGTCAGATGCTTAACTGCCTGAGCCACCCATGCACCCCCTTAACTTTTCTAACAATCATTCTTGAAGAACAATCCATTTCTTTGCTATAAGCTTCAGTTTTTTTGCGGAGCGAAGGTCCATATTCCTCTATCCTTGTGCATTTTGGACTCATATTTACGTGGAATGAGTGAAATGGGATTGTGGCACAAATGTGTTCTCTTTTAAATATTACATCTAAACTGATTACGATTTCAAAGCCTTAAGAGTGTTGCAAATTATTAAGATAAGCTTTAGTATAGTTTTGTTTTTATGCATAGAGATAGTCACATTTTTATTAAGTAACCCAGAAATTGTTGCCTTCTTCTCAAATGTGTAATTTCCTCCATGGAAACATGGAGGAAAGAAAGGTAAGCACGCAAATGAAATTCTTAACCTCTGTTACTATTTCCATAATTTGACTTTCAGAAGGAAATGCTCAAAAACAACTTTGAAATGATTCATTTCTCACTCATCCATGCAGTGTTTTCAAGACATATTTTCAAAATTGCTCCAAAATGTATGTTTTAAGCACAAATCTTAAAAGGCCAAATTTTATGTCATAATTCCAAATAATTATTTCATTTTGTTTTATGTTTTGCAGGCAACTCAAACAGGAAAACCAAAGCCCCCAATTCAAACGCGGCATCAAATTCAACAATCGAAACATCCTATGAAGCTGATGATATAATTCAAGATCCAAAAATGGATACAACACAAATCAAAACTGTGTATTACTAAAAAGCCTGTGTTGCAAAAGCTCACTGGAGAGACGGAACAATACGAATAAAGAATGCATTTCAAAAACAGTTTGTAATTGTATTTTTCAAAACTTAACCATTCACAAAGCAAGACACAGCTGCATTTTTGATTATTCAATTAATTTATTAAAAACCCACTAAGGTTTCTGATCATGTGCAGAAGTTTACTTTTATTTGCTAATTAAGATGCTTCTGTATTACATGGAATTATGCTAATACTTCAGGAGAAATTAAAGAACTTATCAGTAACACAGACAAGTGCACCTACACCAGTGTGGAACAATGAGAGATTTGTCACGTTACCAACATTTCGCAGTTCTTTTGATGAGATGGTACTGGATAGGTAAATCTCAGGGGGGAGGGTCTTATAAAACAGAGGTGGCATGTTAAGTCTCTCAGAGATCAACCCATTCTGTTTTTTCAGGGGTTGCTGGGTAGAAAATGAATGTACTGTCTTTATAAAACCTAACAATTCAATAACAAATTACGTCACAGTGCGTAATCTGCATAATCAATATTTTCTGCATACCGAGGGATAACCATAACAAAACTCCTTCACTGATAAAGTTCCTGCGGAGCTTCCATAATGAAAGTTATAAAAAAATAAGTTCTCTAGTTCCACCTAAGGCTACTGCATTAATACCACTTACGACACCTAGAAGTAAAACTATGATTTCCGCACGTTATAATTGTCTTAAAAGATTTTTATTCCTAAGTATGATTTCTATTACAAGAACACAGACCTTGTTTTCTAATGGAATTCACTAGGAAAAAAGGGTTAATTTTAAAAGCTGGCTCTTCCCAACACATCCGCTGTGTTGTGTAAAATTACTGTGGTTGGAAGATTAGCCTTTGAAAATGTGTCATATACAGCTTCTCTGGTCTGAGGGGGGAAAAACAAAAGGAATGCCCTATTGCTCTCAGGCATGCAAAGCTCAGGTTTGGAAACTTTTGACCATTAGGTTGTCAAAATGTTTACCAAGAACTGGGGATGTCTTCTGGACCAGCACTGTGCCGACGTTTCTGTGAGGATGGAAATGTTCTTTCTATATCTGCACTGTCCATGGCAGCCACTAGCCACATGTGGCAACTGGGCACTTACAATGTGGCTCATGCCACTGAAGAATACATTTTTATTTATTTATTTATTTAATCTAAATTTAAATAGCCACGTGTGGCTCCAACGAGAGCACAGCTCCAAGATCATTACTGCAGCGTTTCCTGCCTGTGCTGGATTTCACACTGGCTGTCTTGATACACAGATATTCAGAATTACACTACTCGTCAGATGTTGCCTCAGGTAAAAACCTAGGCTGAGATAGTTAAGGCACTGGTACAGCTCTACCTTCGCTGTTCAAGGGCAAGGGCGGATGCCATAAATGACACAGGAAGCAGGCAAATTGGCCAAGGCCAGCAAAATGCTCAAGGTCCCCCAAACTCCTTCTAACCTGTGGGAGATATGGAGGCTGGGCCTGGCTGCATGCGTCACGGGTTGTGGACCCTGGGCTTCCCCAACGGGATTACCATCCTGTGGCTTAAGACCCACACTCTCCTTGGATGCCAACGGCCCAGGAAGATGGAATCCCAGCACTAGTACTAGCTGTAGTCCCTGCCAAGCCAGGTTACCTGGGGGACAGCCACCCGGCTCAACCAGCGGACCAAATGCTATGTGTCTCTGTAACTTTGAAGCAGCTGCGCTTCACAGATTGAGACAAACTACGAAGAGGGCGAGAAGCCTCATCAAATTACAGCCAAGTCTACACAATGAAAACTATTTTAAATGATTTTTTTTGGGGTGTAACAAATACTAACCTAACGACAGAATTTAAGTCAGTCAAAAATAATCTAAAAATTCAACACAAACAAACTTCCAAGTATGCACATAATGCAGGTCGTTCTGGGGATGGGTCTGATAAGGCATATAGTAGCTTTCTGTGTTTTTAAAAGACAAGTCACTGGAATTTTTGTTAATAATCAAATCTTAGAAAGGAAAGTGAGTCTAGAAGAAGACATAATGGGAATATACAAATAATAGGACACAAAATTCAAGTTATTTTCTATGTGGCCTTCTCATGAGAGCAATTTCATCTTTTAAAAAAAAATTGTTTACTTGCATTTTGAAATGGATGAAACCAAATCCCAATAAAAGTCATTTCTTTCCTTAAAACTCTCTCATGGTGTCTCATTGCTTACAGATTCAAGTCCAAGCTTCCAAACGTGGAACTTAAGACCGCTCAATTCTCCCACTTCCTGCCTCAGGATATTGCTCACAATTCTTAACACACACACACACACACACACACACACACACACACCTCTGTTGTGTTTCTATTGTGGTCTCTGTTCACAGCACCCACTCATCAGTCACTGCCAGGACTTCCACCTTCATCCTCCATCAAAATCCAAGTCAAACAATACTTTCTTTAGGCTGCCTCTTCTAACTCCTCCAGGCAAGCTAAGTACCGTCTGTGTTTCTATAAACACATGCTCAGGTCAATTACTGCACTTATCATACAGTGATGTGTTCTGCTGTTTCTCCCACCAACTAAACTAGGAACCTCTTCAGGGAAGCAGATGAGTCTTTATGAATCTTTGTATCCCCGGTACATAGCAGAGCGTGTGCCATGACAGGTGCTCAATCAATGTTTGCCAAAGAAAGGAATCGATGGCATTTTTATCAACATTATTAATAACTCTGCAACCTAGTTTAATTGAAGGTGAGCTAGGGTTATATAATTTTAGACAGTGTGAATTGTAAATACAGACACATCAATTCTTTTACTCCTTATTTATTGATGTTTTGGCCTCAGAGAACCAAAGATGTAAACAGATATGTATGAAGGGGGAACAATTAGGGATACCTTGGAGAGATTTTAGCCAACAGATGATAATGGAGAAAAGAGAGAGGGAACTGTGTGGGGAGCAGATCCATCAGCTAAAAGCAAGAGCCTCAGAGTATTCAGATAATCAGGTTACAGATACAAAGCTCTATATGCATCTAGTGAAAATGACACACATTGGTTGGTAGGAATGTAAACCCAATATCAATTATCTGCTTAAAGACGTTGAATGTGTTTAACAGTTATATTAATAAATTCAACCTTTACTATTACAGAATGCTACCTGCTTACCTATAGTAATATCTAAAATGAATAACATTACTTGAATTGTACTAAAATATTGATAAGCATATACATTAAGGAGGGGAAGAGGTCTCAGAGATAACTGGGTACAATATGTTATAGATGAAAGACACCAAGGCCCAGAGAAGTGAAATGATTTAGTTGGAAGTCACACAGGTGGTTAGAAAGGCCAGAACTTTTTGGATTTTTACTGTAAAATTCAGTTTTCTTTCTGCTACATACTGCCTCAGGGAAAATTTCACTAACCTTCTAAAATTTATTAGTGAGATCTATATCCAATCCCAACAACAAGATCACTTTAAAAGAAAACTAGTGAAAAGAAATGAATTTTATTCAGATGAGAGACTTCATAAACTATTCTCATACTATGGGGAATTGACTTAAGAATAATTCCAAGAATATTAACTGCTGGAAAAAATTACTGAGCATTAAAATTTTTTAATTTGCACACTGTATTAGTTAATGAGTGCTGAATTTTATATAACTCGTCTGGACCATTATTAATTGCGTCCCCATTCAGAAAACAAATCTAATGAGCCAATTTATAGTCTCTACAATTAACAAATAAAACTCATCAATACCTGAATTAACTTTGTTTTACTACAATTATTAGCATTTTTAACCATGTTACACACTCAACAGGATGAGGTCATCCTTGTGCATGTAGCGTTTCTCAATCATTTTTAAAAGATCTTTTATTTTTTTTCATCATGGTAACTAAAGAACTGTATTTTCATAAAATGCAGTTTAAAAAATACATAAAATACAGCAAAGGCCAAACAAACCCTTAAAAACCTAATAACTCTGTTTCTCTTCAACAGCTGACAGAACTATTTAAAAAAAGGGGGGGGGCTTCTTTTTGAGGAGGCCATCTGACTAAATGTGTGAACGCTTCCTCAGCTATGACGCCAGAACAGGGATGTGGGTGTAGCTTCCCTAGAATGGGAACATGGTAAGCACAGGTATGAGGAGTCAGCAAGCTCCCCCAGTCTGACTGAGGTCATGCCAGAGAGGGGAGCTGCATGAGGAAAGAATCAGTACGCCTGTCCAGCTCGTGAGGTTACGTGGACTTACCTGATTTCACCAAAACGATTTCACCTGTAGCCATGTCTGCAGGCGAGCA
This sequence comes from Ursus maritimus, assembly GCF_017311325.1. Classification (NCBI taxonomy): domain Eukaryota; kingdom Metazoa; phylum Chordata; class Mammalia; order Carnivora; family Ursidae; genus Ursus; species Ursus maritimus. The sequence continues at coordinate 38,842,085 of NW_024426663.1, read as the reverse complement.
ACTTGAACATTTCTAACTGCACCACAGTGAGGTACGCGCAGTCTTTGGTGCCGAGCCATGATAACTGGGTGATGTTTGAGGCTGCTACAAAGGTAAGTGTTTAACTCACTGGGCGTCAGGGCTATCTAAACACTAAGCAAAGGAAGTGACACTGATCATAGTGAAATAAAAAATGTAAGAAACACTTCTATCTACTAATATATGTTTCAAAATGCTTACCCATATAAAATTTCCATTGTTATATAAAGGCTTTCATGATGCAACTCCCTGGCTCTTATATTTTAAAAAGTACAGAATAAAATTCTTAATCCTAAATTTTTGTCACTGCTCTTAAGGTCTATGACTGAAGTAAAAGAGAGAAACACCCCAAACTGGTCATTTTTGAAACCATAAATTCAGTGTGAAACCTGCTTCAAAACTACAAATTATTTTAGACAAATAAATATATATGTTCACAGTTATAAAAATTTTCCACATTACTCATAGAAACAAGCTTCATAAAATTTACATACAGAATACAATAAAAATCAGTTCTAATGATGATTTAGCTGTCATCCTCCTAATTAAAAAGTTCTGTGTTTGAGGTATCACTGGAAGAGATGCCAATATGGCACATTTGTAAAACAACCCAGGAGTCTATCCTAAAAATTCTACCCAACACAGCGTCATCTCTATGAGGCTGAACTACACTTGCCTTTTTAAACAAGGAAAAAAATTGTAATTGTTACAATAACAGAGGAGGCAGGTACTAGAAACTCTGTGTTTCATGTAACAGTAAAAATTCCTTATACGTATTTTCATCATCATCTTCCTGCCAACACCATTCATTTCAAATGTCCTAGTTAAAACCAATAAAGCAGCTTCATCTCTTATGACATCCAAAAAAGGTTTGAGATTTAAAAACAACAGTGAAAATTTTCACTATCTTTATATATTATCATAGGATATAAAGTTATTAAATTTTTCAGAGTCAAGAGCAAAGCATTATCCCCTACCTCACTTTATCACTGGAAGGCGCACACTTGATTCAGCAAACACTCATTAAGTGCTAGGTAGATTACCTGTGTTGACCGTAGTAAAGCCATTTACAATCAACTTATGAAGTAATAACACTAGTCAGACAGAGAGTCATGAATACCAAAAATGATGTGTTTTGCATGTACAAATATCCATACTTGGGGCATGGCTACCAAGTAATAAGACTGATTCAATACTTCAGAGTCAGCACATTAAAAATATATTGCCAGATGACGATGGTCCCATATATGAAAAAAAATGTCTATATGGAAAAGGCTCTGATTTATTGCAAAGCATAATTATATATATATAGCAAATTCCAAGGAAGGTCAGATAATTTTCAAAACCAAATTTTAAAATTTAATGGCTTAGGCCGAAGATTCAGTTACTTTTTGGAGATCTCAGAAGGATTAGGGGTGGAAGAATGCTTTTCCTTTTTTCTCTTCTTTTTTTCCTTTTTGTGATGTTTCCCCCTTTTTGACTTATTCTTTTTTTCTTTTTTCTTTTCTTTCTTCTGATATTTTTGTTTCTTTTGCTTTGAAGTGTCCTCTTCAGTGGAACTGGATGAATAAGACCTATGGGTAATAATACATACTGACTGATAATTGCATTTATGGCTGATAGGTAATTTTAAATGAGATTTTAACCGTCTTAAATCATTCCTGGAGCAAGGTGGGGTATAAACAAAGAAACTCAAAATGTGCTTTATATATTTGTATTCTCTTAATATACTGACTTTGGAATGTTTGCTCCTTGGCCACAGAAACTGACAAGTAACTCTATTCTGCTCAACTCTAGTAATAAGTTTTAAACTCAGTAAGGCTATAATGATTTTTCTGTGATTTTCAGTTTTTCATCCTGTCATACCCTTCAAAATCTTATAAGGTAAGCAAAGTGTCATTTACCAAGCCTTTATTATATATACAATTCATTCCCATATGCAATAACTTGTTACCGGAGTCTCTTAAAAGAGCTACAAGAAGACACAATTATGTTAAAAGGGCGGTAATTGTACCTCGGTATCAATGGGTGAAAGCTGAAAATTAGCAAAATAAAGGCACTTTTGTTAATTCTTCTGATTTTTCAATTTAGAACACTTGAATCTTCTAGATGCAGAGTGATACAGATGAGCACTTGCATTCCAAAGTCACTTTCACTAGATGTGAAAAAGATGCGTTTACATGAATATAAATGAATGAGGATGATTTAGCATTATTCTTCATTTTTCTAATATTACTCTAATAAAAAAATTAGGGGGGAAGAACTATAGAATTCCTTCCTCTACTATGAGAAAAAAAAAAGTAATAAGAAACAGAGAAGCCATCTCTTAAGGTGTCATATAAACAGGTATACGACAATCTGCCCAGACTCTAAATGTGTGACAAGACAGAAACTGAGTCAATTTAAAATCTAAAAAAGACATCTCAAGAGATAGTTGAGTTATCTCACCACTAGAAGCTAGAGCCCAAACTAAGAAAACTTGACAGAGGAAAAAAAACACATGTGTGAGACTATAAGTCTGGGTCTGTAGCGTGCTACACGAACCCTGTTTAGGAACTCTGAGTTTTCCCTTGTTTCTGTAATGCTGTACTCCTTTCTCCATCTTGTCTATTTTACTTGGACTTTTGGCTGTTTTCCTGGGCTTATTTTCTCATGGATTCTCTCGTTCCCTCTTCGACTCTGTTATTGTCAACGCTTTTCCTGTTTTAAAGCCCCTGCTTGACTTTTGGATTCTGACTAGAGCTTCTTTGCCCGTTCATTTTTCTTTGGCTTTTTAGTCCTGGATGCTCATTTTTAAGGTACAGTGTTAGACTTACACACAACAATTCCATTAGGTGGCAAAATCTCTGCTAAGTATGCCCAGAAAAGTTCACGTAATTTCAGGCCCTGTCTGAGGTCTGTGAGACCCCATTCTTGAATAAATAATCTGTTACAATAAAACAAGTATATTGGAATTTGGAAGAAAATAGATAATTTCATTTTTCCTATAAGCAACCCATCTCGCTGTGCTCATACAAATGATTCAACAATACACGAGTCAGACTATAAAACACACTGAGCTCTACCTTCCTGTTAGTTTTCATGCTTAAGATTATTTAACTCCCAACACTTGAGAGAAAACAAACTGTTCCAATTTATAAAGTAGCTGAGGTGTTAAAATGTACATATTAAATGCTCTATGAAGTAACACCTGACTTGCAGAACCTACTCTGTTAGAGAAGTAGGGTCCAAGCCAGACATTACCACTGTCAAGGGCCTTAAAAAAAGTCTGTCTGTATACATTTATTCTAGTATAAGTGAAACTGCACTCATTTACCATAAAAGAAACTGCTTCTTATTTCTTTTGATCAACTTCTTTAACCAGTTAGTTGTTAAAAGAGTTAATATTAAAAATTCATAGGTGGCTGACAAGGGTTGTGAAAGCCCTAAAGGAATTTTCAGCATCGTGAGTATATAAATCATATTACTAACTTAATTTTGTAGCCATGGCAATGATATTTTGAGAATACAAATATTAAGCTTCAACTTTTAGGATAAAATATATATGTAAAGAATTTAGAAATCATCCAATTAAAAGCCTGGCTGATGTTTTAAACTCAAAATTCTAGAACACATAGAAGAAGGGAGGGTAGCTATTATTTATTTATACCTTAATTTGCTCCAAAAAAAAAAAAAAGGTGGCTGAGTATCAACTTTATGTTTGATTCCTGACTTTGTTATTTTACTGAAACAACTGATTATCTAATTCCCATTTAGAAAAAAATTGACAACACACAAAAAATAAAATTTTATAATCCATCCTGGATTCACAGTCCTGCTTTTAAAAAACAATGATGTTAAAAAATACCTTTTCCTTTTTTTTTTCAACTTGATTTTCTCTTTGCTTTTTGCTTTTTTCTTCTCTTCTTCTTCATTTACTCCTGTGTGTTGAGGGGAAAGAATCAGGATACCATGAATCTACATACTGATATGGTATGTATACATTTTTTTGATTTTGGTTGTTGGCTGATGAATTTCATTGGTTAGGATATTGCACTTTTCTTGTAACAATTTCTCCTTTCTTGATAGTTTTTTTTTAATTGAGGTATAATTGACAAATAATATTATATTACTTTCAGGCGTACAACATAATGGTTTGATATTTGTATACATTACAAAATAATCACTGTAAGTATAGTTAACATCTATCACCATGTTACACAGTTACCCCAAATTTTTTTTCTCGTAATGAGCACTTTTAAGATCTACTCTCCTAGCAAGTTCCAAATATATAATACAGTACTATTAACTATAGTCAACATGCTGCACATTAAATCCCCATGACTTATTTATTTTATAGTTGGAAGTTTGTACCTTTTGACCACCCTTATCACCTGCCTCTAACAACCACAAATCTCTTCTCTGAATCTATGAGCTTGGCTTTTTTGTTTATTTTTTATATTTCACATATAAGTGAAATCATACAGTGTTTGTCTTTCTCTGTCTTATTTAACTTAGCTTAATACCCTTGAGGTCCATTAATTATTTTTATTTATTAAGAAGCTTTTAAAAATATTATATGCTTTTTATAACAATTTCAATCACTGCTAGGTACATTGAGTAAAAAATTCATGTACTCCAGTATTAATTCCTACAACGAATCAATGTCAACAATTTGGTGGGTAGCATTTCAGGTCTTAAAAAACAAAACAATACAATCAGATACAATTGTTCTTTTCTTCCTTCCCTTCCTTTTTCCCCTTCCTTTCCTTCCTTTTCTCTCTCTTTCTCTCCTTCTTTTTAAGTAGATGCCACGCCCAGCATGGGGCATGAACTCACAACCCTGAGGTAAAGAGGGTTGATCTTGCATGCTCTACTGACTGAGCCAGCCAGGTGCCCCTTAAATACAGGTTTTTAAATTTTTCTTTTTCAAACAAACTTAGCATCATGGGATTCTAAGATCATGATGTTAGGATCCCAGGACAATAACAATAGATCTATTATTTATGTCATCAGTGTCCCTGAAGGAAAGGATATATATTATTCTCTAACCTGTTTCTAAAATATGCAACTTGGTGTGTTTTCTTCTACGCTTACTCTTTAATAACCCAATATGCGTATACAATCACTTATGTAAAATAGTTACATATAAGTCCCAAGTTTTTCTCTCTTTTGAAAGATGGATATAGGGTATTTTATATGGTATATAAATACAATGGCATACATAATAGTTTGCAACTTATTTCACCTATGTAAAAAACCAGTTGGATAGAAACAAAAATCAATTAGACTTCTGCTTCTGGGAAGATGAAGTAAGTGTATTTTTCCTATTTCTCCCAGTTAAGCTCAACTAAAAATACCAGACATTAAAAAAAAAAAAAACAAACATAAAAAACTGAAAAGTAGAAATAAGACAGACCAGCTAAGGATCTTGAAACCCACAGAATGACACAGTAGTGAGTTCCCTGGATTCTTGCTTCCTATAGCCCAGACCTGGAGCTGAAGAAGCAGGCAACCTGGCAATGTCAACAGGTACAGAAAAAAATGCCCCAACAAAAGCCTTATTTCTTTAGCCAAAGGACCAAAACAGGGACAGCCTAGAGACAGGTAGCTGGTAGATAATAACTGCCCTACTGAAGTCAAACACCACAGAAAAAACTTGAACCTAACCTGCCCTGCCCTGCCCATGTCAGCAGAGGCTAGGTGGGGAATGTCAATGAATATGACAACGCCATAATGAGAGGGATATTAAAATAATCTGAAAAAGATTTTAAAGCAGCTGTTATAAAAATGTTTCTATGAACAATAACGAGATGCTGGAAACAAAGGAAAATACGTGAAAGCCTCAAAGAAACTGAAAATACAAAGAAGAACAAAATAGAATTTTTAGAACTAAAAATACAATAAATGGAATTAAAATACTCAGTGAATGGACTCAATAGCAGATTGCCGAGCACTTAAGAAAAATATCACTGAATGGGAGAGCATAACAACAGAAATCACCCAATTTGAGCAATGGAAAGGAAACAGATTTAAAGAAAAGAGACTGGGGAATCTAGGGGTCAGTAACAAAAGATACAATATTTATGTCACTTGGAGTCCTGGAAGGAGAGTATAAAGAAGGAGGGGCTTAAAAAGTACTTGAAAAAATAATAGCTGAAAACTTCCAAATTTAGCAAGGAACATAAACTTACAGACTCAAGATGCTGAGTGAATCCCGAACAGGATAAACCCAAAGAAATCCATATCAAGACATACGACAATTTAACCTTTGAAAACTAATGGAAAAAAATCTTGAAAGTAGGCAGAGAAAAATAATACATTACTTATGTGAGTGAAACAGTTAGAATGGAAGCAGATTTCTTATTAGAAAGCATCGAAGCTAGAAGTAAGTGGCACCGCATTTTCTTTCTTTCTTTTTTTTAAAGATTCTATTTATTTATTCGACAGAGATAGAGACAGCCAGCGAGAGAGGGAACACAAGCAGGGGGAGTGGGAGAGGAAGAAGCAGGCTCCCAGCAGAAGAGCCTGATGTGGGGCTCGATCCCATAACGCCGGGATCACGCCCTGAGCCGAAGGCAGACGCTTAACCGCTGTGCCACCCAGGTGCCCCAGGCACTGCATTTTCTAAGTGCTGAAAGAAATGTCAACCTGGAATCCTCCACCCAGTAAAAATATTCTTCAGGAATGAAGGAGAAATCAAGACATACTCAGAAAGGGAAAAAGTAAAAGAATATGTTACCAGCAGACAGACCCTAAAAGAATGGCTAAAGGAAGTTCTCTAAATGGAAAGGAAATGATAAAAGAAACAACGCTGGAACATTGAGAAGGAATAACATAGTAAGCAAAAACATAAGTACAATAGGCTTCCCTTCTCTTGAGTTCCTAAATTATGTTTGATGGTGGAAGCAAAAACTATACCACTGTCTCATATGGTTCTAAATGTATGTAGAGAACATATTTAGGACAACGGTATTATAAAGGGGAGAGGATAAAGGGACAAAAAGGGAGGCATGGTTTCTACTCTTCCCTTGAATTGGTAAGATGATAATACCAGTAGACTGTGATTAATCATGTATACATAATACCTAGAGCAACCACCAAAAATTGTTACACAAAACACCATAGAGGGGCACCTCGGTGGCTCAGTCGTTAAGCGTCTGCCTTCGGTGCAGGGCGTGATCCCAGAGTCCTGGGATCGACCCCCACATCAGGCTCCTGCTCTGGGAGCTTGCTTGTTCCTCTCCCACTCCCCCGCCTGTGTTCCCTCTCTCGCTGGCTGTCTCTCTCTCTCTGTCAAATAAATAAATAAAATCTTTAAAAAAAAAAAACATAGAAAAATTTAAAAACACTATGGACATAGTCGAAGACACTACAGATAAATCAAAATACAATTCTACAAATGTTCAAGTGACACTATAGCTAAATCAAAGCATTAGAAATAATCCTAAAAGATATTCAAGTAACCCACAGGAAGGCAGGGGAAAAAAAAAACAACAAGAATGAAAAATAAGAATGAAAAACAGAATAAACAGAAAACAAATAATAAAATGGCAGAATTAGCCCAAACATATAAATAATCAATGTAAAAAAATACCAATCAAAAGAAATCGGCAGAGTGGATTGAAAACTACAATCCATCCATCCATACTGTCTACAAGACTCCCACCTCAAATACAATTATAGACACACTGAAAATAAAAGGATAGAAATGATACATCAAACAAACAATACCAAAGAAAAGCCAGAGTAGCTATATTGATAGCAGATAAAACAGACTTCAGAACAAAGAAAATTACCAGTGAGAGTAAGACGCATAATATAATGATAAAAGTTTCGACTCACCAACAAGACATATCCGAAATGTGTATGCACCAAATAACAGAGCTAAAAGTACATGAAGCGAAAACTGATAGACCTGCAAGGAGAAACAGACAAATCTACGATGGCAACATCTCTCTCTCATCAGTTAATAGATACTATACACAAAGTCAGCAAGAATAGAGAACTCAACAACACCATCAACCAACAGAATCTAAACAATATTTAAAAAACACTCCAGCCAACAAGAGTAGAATATACATTTCTTCCCAAGGCCTACAGAACATAGACCAAGATAGAATATACCCTGGGTCATAAAGCAAATCTTAACAAACTTTAAAAGAATTGAACATATACGAAGTTAAGTCTCTGTCCATAATGGATTCAAATAAGAAATCAGGAAATGAAAGATAACAGGAAAATTTCCAAACACTTGGAAACAAAACAACACTTTTAAGTAATCCAGTGGGCAAAGAAGAAGTCTCAAGGAAAACAAAACACACTGAACTGAATGAAAGTGAAGTATATCAAAATTTGTGTAACACAGTAAAGCAGTGCTGACAGGAAAATTTATAGGACTAAATGCTTACAAGAGAAATGAAGAAAAGTCTCAAATTAATAATACCTAAGCTTGAATCTCAAGAACCTAGGGGGAGAAAGCTAGATAAAGGCAAATCTAGTAGGAGGAAGAAAATAATAAAGCACAAGAATTAATGAAATTGAAAACAGAAAAAAAATTAGAGAAAAAGAATAAAATAAGGAGCTAAATCATAAACCTGACAAATCTCTAGCAAAATGTGAAAGAAAAAAAAGACACAAATTAACAGTGTCAGGAATGAAAAAAGGGATATCGGCGCAGACCTTGTATACATCGAAAGGATAAATGAAATAAATCTGGCAACTTAGACAACATGGACCCCTTTCTCAAAAAACAAACTGCCACAACTCATCTCACATGAAATAGATTTTTTCAATAACCCTTTAGCTATTAAGGAAATTGAATTTGTAATTTAAAAACTTCCAAAAAGAACTCTACCGAACATTTAAGAAAAATTAACACCACTTTTATACAAATCTTATGCAATCTTTCCAAAAAATAGATGAAAATTAAATCTCAATATTCTATGTGTCACTGTTACTCTGATACCAAAATCAGACTGAAACAGTACTAAACAAGAAAACTATATACCAAAATGTTTCATGAATATAGAAGGAAAAATCCTGAACAAAATATTAGCAAACAGGACTCAGGGATGCAAGGCTGGTTCAGTTTTCAAAAATCAATAATATGATCTACCATATTAACAAGCTAAGGAAAAATCATAATATCATACTGATTAATGCACAAAATGCTTTTTGCAAAATCTGACAATGATTCCATAATAAATACTCTGAGAAAAAACTGGAATAGAATCTTTCTCAACTTGATAAAGAGCAACTACATACAACTTGGAGCTAACATTATACTTAATGGTGGAAGTATAAATGCTTTTGCCCTCTAGGATTAGAATCCAGGTAAGAATGTCACCTCTCACCACTCTTTCTCAACACAGTGCAATAAGTTCTAGGTATGGCAATAAAGCAAAAAACAAAAAACAAGATTTACAAATCAAAAGGAAATAAGTAAAACCATTCCTATTTGCAGACGATATGCTGGTTTACATAGAAAATCCCAAGGAGCCTACAAAAAAACTCTCAGAAATAAGTGAGTTCAGCAAGTATAAAGATAAACATACACAAAGGAATCGCATTTCTATGAAATAAACACAAAGACAACAAAGTTCAGAATAGACCATTTATAATTATTTTTTAAAAAGAAATATTTATAGATATAAAACTAACAAAACATGTACAGGATTTTATGCTGAAAATGACACAATGCTGAGTAAAGAAATCAAAGATCTAAATAAATGGAGAGACAGATCATGTTCATGGACTGGAAGACTCAACATAGTAAAGATGCCAATTCTCCCTAAATTGATACATATATTTAATGCAATTCCTATCAAAATCTCAACAAGATTTCTTGGTAGATATAGACATTATCCTAAAATTTATATGGAAAGAATAGAGAATAGTTAAAACAACTCTGGATAAGAATAAAGTGGGAAGAATCAGTCTATTCAATTGTAAGACTTATTATACAGCTATGTTAATCAAGACTGTGTGGCGGATGGTGGTGGAAGAAAAGACACACAGATCAATGGAACAGAAGACAGAACTTAGAAACAAACCTGCACAAATATGACCAGCTGATATTTGGCAAAAATGCAAGAGCAATTCAATGGAGGAAAGACAGCTTTCCAACAAAGAGTACTGGAACAATTGGTTATCTTTAAGCAACAGACTAAAACTTTGCTTAAGTTTCTCAACTTATACAAAAATTAACTCAAAAAGGATCATGGACTTAAATTATTTACTATTCAACAATAAAAAGAAACAAACTTGAAATATGCGGCAACCTGAGTGCATCTCCACAGAATTATACCTAGTGGAAAAAGCTCATACAAAAAGATTATATACTATATGAATCCATTTATGAAATATTTTTGAAATTATATTATAGAAATGGCAAATTTTGGGTTGCCAGAAATTAAGAAGGTAGTTAAAGGCAAGAGGGAAGTGGGTGTGGCTTTAAAAAAAGGCAATATGAGTGAACCTTGTAGTGACAGAAATATTGTTTATCTTGACTCTACAATGTCAGAATCCTGGTTGTGACATTGTACTACAATTTTGGAAAATGTTACCACTGAGGGAAACCGGATAAAGAGTACCAAGTACTCTCTGTATTATTGCTTATAGCTGCATGTGAATCTACAATTCTCTGAAAATAAAAAGTTTAAAAAAATCAATTGGCCATAAATGTATGGGTCCGTTCTGTTCCATGGATTGATCTATCCTTCCATCAATACCACACTGGTTTAATTACTTGTAGCTTTACACTAAGCCCTGAAATTAGATTGTGCTAGTCCTCCAACTTTATTACTCTTTTTCAAAGTATTTTAGCTATTCTAGGTTCTTTACACTTCCACAAGACCTTTAAAAGTGGCTTGTCAATTTCTAAAATAATCTACTAGAATTCTGATTGTGATTAGTTTGAATCTATAAATCAGGCTGGGGAGAACTTTTTTTAAAAATTCAATTAGCCAACATATAGTACATCATTAGTTTGTGGTGTAGTGTTCAATGAGAGAACTGACATCTTAAAAAGACTGAATCTTCTTTCCACGAATATGGTCTATCTTTTGATTCATTCATTTCTTTAATTTCCCTCAGCAATGTTTTATATGTTCCAGGCTTACACATTTTCTGTCAGTTTATCCCTAAGTATTTTACATTTTTAATGCTGTCATAAAAGGTATTTTTAAAATTTCAGTTTTTGATTGTTTATTGTCACAATACAGAAATAAAATTGATTTTGTGCCCATTCATCAATCTTGTATCCTTCAACTTTACTAAACTTTGTTCTTAGGTTATTAGTTTCTACAAGTTTTTTTTGTAGATTCTACAAGATTTCTATATAGAGGACCAAGTCATCAATAAATAGTTTTTACTCTTTCCTTTCCAATCTGGATGCCTTTGATTTTTCTTGTCTTATTGTGTGGCTGGATTCTCCACTACAATGTTGAATAAAAGTGGTAGGAGTGGACATCTTTGCTTTGTTTCTTATGGTATGGAAACATTCAGTCTTTCACCATTAGGTATTATGTAATCTTCCAGTTTTTTATAGTCGATAAAGTTCTCTTCCTAGTTTGCTGAGCATTTTCATCAAAAACGGACAGTGGACTTCCTTATATAATTTCTTAAAATATTGTGATTACCAAATAGGTATTCTTTTTTAAAGAGCTATTAAAAATGGTGAATTACACTGGCTGGGTTTGAATTGAAACAAATCTTATACTACTGGTATAAACACCACTTGGTCATAACATCCTTTTCACATATTGTTGGACTTGATTTGCTAAAATTCTTTTAATTGCTTAAAATTCTGTTTGTGCCTGTATTTGTAGGAGTCTTTACTTGTAGTGTTACCAGGGGAATGCTGATCTTATATTTTGAGTTGGAAAATATTCCCTCCTCTTCAATTTTTAAGATTTTATGTAGAAATGGTATTATTTCTCCTTCAACATCTGGGAGAATTAAGAGAGAAGCCATTCAGCTATGGAGTTTTCTTTGTTGAAAGTTGTTTTCTAAACATTTAACTTAATAGATGCAAGCCATTCAGTTTATTTCTTCTTCAAAGGGTTTTGGTAGTTTGCATGTTTCAAGTAATTGTCCATTTTATCTAAGTTGTCCAATTTATTGGCATAAGGTTTTTCACAATATTCTCTTATTTTAATACCTGTATAATTTGTAGTGTTGTCATTTCTTTCATTTCTGATACTGGGGTTTTTTGTTTTGTTTTGTTTTGATTTTTACCTGATCAGTTCAGAGAGCAATTTTTCAATTTTATAGATCTTCTCAAAGGACCAGTTTTTGATTTTACTAATTTCCTCTATTGTTTTCCTATTTTCCATTTCAGTGATTTCATCTCTGATCTTTTTTATTTTCTTTCTTCAGCTTACTTTGGGTTTCATTACTCTTTTTTTTTTCTAGTGTTTAAGGCACAGGTTAAGTTATAAATTTGAGACATTTCTTCTTTTCGAATGCAGGAATTTAGTGCTGTAAATTTGACTTTAAGTGCTGCTTTAAGAACATCCCATAAATATTACGTTGTGTTTTTGCTCATTCAGCTCAAAATACTAATTTCCTTTTGCCTTTTTTCTTTGACCCAATGGGTTATTTAGAAATATGTTAGATTATATATTGGGTACTTTTGTAGGAAGGTGTTACTAAATTCCTAACTTAATTCCCTTGTGGCTAGAGAACATAATTTGCATAATGGGATTCCTTTAAAAAGTATTAAGACTTGTTTTATAGCACACAATAAGGTCTATCTAGGTAAATGTTCTATGCGCTCTTGAAAACAAATGTATATTCTGCTGTTGTTGGGTCATGTGTTCTGTATTGAACAGGTCAAGTTGGTTGACAGTGTTATCCAAGTCTTATATATTCTTTCTGATTTACAGTCTGACTGCTCCATCAATTACTGAGAGAGGAATGCTGAAATCTCCAACTATAATTGTGGATTTATTTATCCACAAGGATTTTCCCTGGTAGTTCTAGCAGTTTGTTTCATATAGTTTGAATTTGTTATTAGGTGCATAACCACTTAGTATTTATATGTCCTCTGCACTAACACTTTTATCATTACAAAGAAACTGTCTTCATCCCTAGTTATATTCTTTGTTTTGAAATTGACTTGACCGGACATTAAAATAGTCACGTTAGCTTTCTCTTGAGATTTTTTTTGTATCTCTAAGTTCAGAATGACTACTGCAAACATGCCCCTCTGCAAAGTTATAAGCAACCAAGCAAATAAGTAGCTATGGGGAAAAATAACCACTTCCACTTAGGAATGATGGATAAGGAGTCCAGTGACTAGGTTACACAGAAAAATTAGTTCTAATAAAAACAAAATAATTCTAGAATTCAAGAAATCTTTTTTCCTGGCAGTATTGACAACAATAGTATATAAGTATTCAAGCACTGAAGACAAAAGTTTGATTTAGACAGTTCAGTGTTTCTATGCTACCACTCTTAAAATGATTTCACTTCTATTTATTTAAGTGCCTTCTGAGACAGGATATTGAAACATTATAGGCATAAGGAAAAGAATCTGAGTTTTTTCAAAACAGTATTTTCTTGGAAAATGATACAATCAACCTTTGGAGTACAAAATTGAAGGCAAAAAACCCCTATGTACTTTACTACTTACCTTTTCTAGTGTTCAGCAAGAGTGGTGATCTCTTGTGTAGCATACAGGAGTCAGAGGATATGATCCAGTGTCTTAGAGACCACTTTGGGATAACATGAAAGAACCAGCAGACTCAGCCACTAGATCTTTGTTGTGTATGCCACCAGGTTTGTAGCTACTCCAGTTGCTTTTAAATACCCGATTAAGTAGTTTCAAACCTAGATCCATTCATCTCAATTTCCATTCACTTCGGCGACTTCTAATCAACTACTTAGCAAATACCTTTTGTAGCTTTCTTATGAAAAGTACATTTTGAGCGAAATACAGGTTTTATTCCCATTATGCTATGGACTCATTTAAGCCGTATCTTTATGAAGCTTGAAACCACCATTTTAAATCATTTGCTTGAATCTGATTCTAGCAGTTACTAAAGGGGAACAAGAGACACAATTATACTAACATGCAAATACCTGATTTTGGCATTTTCTCCTGGGCAGCATTCAGTATCAACCATCTTTAAATAATATCAAGTATGAATTTAACATAAAACTTTCTTAAACAAACCAAACCAAACCAAAACATCAAACTAAGCCCAAACCCCCAAAACGCCAAAATACAACATTTCTTTTCTGGACTAAACTAAAAGAATATCATAAAATATTACGGGATGAGATATGACAAGAAGACTACCTCCTGATTACAGGGAAATAGTTGATTAATATTAAATAACACTACATAAAATAGAATGAGGAAAAAAACCCCATAGTCTTGAATTTCTTGGGTCCTTTGTAAGCGGTGAAATCCTTTTACCTTGGCTTTCTACATACTATAACATAACTAGGACTTCAGATATTTGCTACTATCATGTACAAATCCAAAGCCAAGTTTCTTCAGCAAGTTCAAAACACACTTTAAAACCTTAACAAGCTTCCTAAAGCATTGTAGTGTCACTCAACAATAAGCATGTTCACACACAAACACACACAGTGAGTCAGTAAGATCGTATAATCCTCGTTATATGTGGATTATTCAATCTTTCCCTGTTCACAGCACTTGTAAACACAATTTTATAAGGCTGCATGGGTTGCAGGTTGTTGTACTATACATAAGACAACAATGCTTGTTCCCATCCATGTCAAGTCCTACTCTCGCATTTTCTTATTTGTGTCAAAAACTGATGTATTTGTCATTTAGACTTTTGTTTGTTTTAAATGAAAGATTATTTTTTTAGTTCCTTAAGTATATTAAATACATTGAAAAATATACAATATAGTAGAAAAAAATGTAAACAGAAGAAAGAATATAACTTACACAAAAATAAATTTTGACTTTACTTGGTGACATTTAGCTCTCTTCCCTTTCATGTCTCTATTTCATAAAAGCAGAACAACTAATTAACATAAGTACACTAAAAATTCTTTGCTTTCTCCTGGCTCACTATTTTTATTGTCATTAAAAAAAATCCCCCTAAACCATTCAAACCCCTAACTTACTCAAGAGAGTTGATACAAGAGCTCCCCACCTCTAAGAACCAAAGAAGGACTCCAGGAACCCTCAGTACCACTAACGGCTGCGGCATGAGAATTCACACTCAGCAAGTCCGTGTTTTATCCTCACGCCATCAGAGATGCTCAGCAGTATCAGAAAGTTATCAATGGAACTAAGAACCACAACCTCTGTACTCCTTTCCTCCCTGTATTTGGGAACTAGTTTATTGTTTATTTGAGTAGGGGTCCCTGGGCTTCCACTAGATGACCATGAAATAAATATGGACCCCTTTTATAATACTTTTTGTAATCTGAATGATATACTGAAATAAGCACTTCCCTGAGTAGGAGCCATGAGACTTGGAAACAAGTTATGAGCCTTTAAATGACCGTAGGGAAGTGTATCTTTTTAAGGGGGAAAAAAAAAGCACTGTATTGAGTCAGTCATTCTCAATGTGAGGTTAAGGGAAAGCTGATTCTAACAAGGAAGTTTTACCAACTACTCCCTATCCTGGTGATTATGGTATGTTAACTTCCTCCCTTTCTTGCCAGGGTAAGATTTGTCCCAGGTTTGTTTTCTTTCTTTCTTTTCTCTCTTTTCTCTCTCTCTCTGTTTCTCTCTCTCTCTCTCTCTCCTTCTCTCTTTCTCTCTTTCTTTTTTAAAGATTTTATTTATTTATTCAACAGAGATAGAGACAGCCAACGAGAGAGGGAACACAAGCAGGGGGAGTGGGAGAGGAAGAAGCAGGCTCACAGTGGAGGAGCCCGATGTGGGGCTTGATCCCACAACGCCGGGATCACGCCCTGAGCCGAAGGCAGACGCCCAACCGCTGTGCCACCCAGGCGCCCCTGTCCCAGGTTTTCTGACTGAAAAATCATGTATAGACTAAACCACTATTCATCATGAGAGTGTACTTTATCCTTCAAGATCGATGCGGTGGGGGAAAAAAGGCGAAGAACCAATAGACTGGGTCAACTCTAAGGTAGGAGAACACCACGCTGTAAACAGTATAGGACTAGGAGTCTCCTTGTTTCCTAGGACACAAAGTTGTGTAATAATGTGCCTTTGTGTTGGTCTAACACTGTGCTTAGTACTTGTTGAACCCGTTCATCTGGAAACTAATGTCCTTCAGCTTTTGGAAGTTACTTCTGTTTTCTCCTTCTAGGGCTCATCTGAATGAAGTATTTCCTACTATTGATTGTCTTATCTTTTTTTTTCTTTCTCTTGTTTTGCTTGTTAGATTTAACTTTAGCTTCCATCTCTATCAAGTTTTTACTGTCTGCTTTTTTTTTAACTTCCAAAAGTTCTTTTGTTGTTTTGTTCTTTTTATAGTATCTTATTCTTGTTTCATGGGTGCTGTAGTGTATCTTTCTATAAAACTTGGTATTAATGATTTCTGTTTTCTTCTCCCTGCACAGACTCTGTGTCCTTCAAGTTGTTTTGTTGGTTGGTTGGTTTTGGTATCTATATTTCATACGAGAGTCTTTCCTCAGAAATTTAGTGCTCCCTGATTGTCTCAAAAGCTCACACCAAGCTTTGAGCAAATGAAACTTCTAAATCTTAACTCTGCTGGTAATGTGGCTATGTCATGTTCTTGAAGAATGCTTGAGGTCAGTATCTTCCTTCCTTCCTCCCTTCTTTCCTTCCTTCCTTCCTTCCTTCCTTCCTTCCTTCCTTCCTTCCTTCGACAGTCAGATCTCCCAGAGATGAATCTTCAAATCTTCTGCCTGAGTGATATATGTCTGGGAACCAAATAGGTGAAGATGTCTGCAAGGTTCTTGCCATTCTCTATCTGTACTTTAACTTACTGTTTGTATCCATGTTTGGTATGTCCCAACTTAAAGACACTTTGTTGTACCCTGTCTAGAAAACAGACCTGTAGTAGCCTGCTGCGGTGATGGAGGGAAGCCATCACAGAGTAGGCAAAGAGAACTGAAGGGGATTACTTCAGATTTTTAACTAATCCCTCTGTTTTCAGCTTCACAGACGCCCTCAAAGAAGTACCTAAGGATATTCACTACCAAGATTTCAGGGAGTTTTAAAGTATATACTATCAGGTTACTCCTCAGATTTCCTACTATTAAAGGACTGAGCTTTCTCAAGTGTGCAGTTCATTATCCCTAAACCCATCTGCTTTTTAAAATTTTGTTACTATTGCTTCCTATCTCATTTTCTTTGTCTTTGTGTGTTTATGGTTTTTTTTTTAAAGAATTCTTCCACTATCATTTCAGTGGTGTTTCAGTAGGTAATAAAATCAAGTGTGTACACCCAAGCCGCTATCTTGTATCTGAAGTTGTATATACTCGTATGTAATGTAAGTCTTGTTTGCCCTTTTTAGGACTCTCTTCCTCTTGCTTTCTCAGCTTGTCCTACTACACTGGCATTTGACTTCATTTACCTTCATCAGATGTAATATGGAAAGCTTAAAAAGTTTTAAAGTGTATATGGTTTATTCTCTGATGAGCTAAAATAAGATTTTAACTTTTTTATATCTTTCTCATTGCATGCCTAAACCCATATTCAAATAAGTTGTATTTTCATTGTGTGACATCTACCATCTGGCATTTTGAAGTTTACAAAGTATTTTCACATACAGCATTATATTTTATCCCTAAAAACCCCACTGCAAGGACAGGCCATTTTATATACAAGATGGTAAAGAAATGGTTAAACGGTAGGTAAGCTTCTCTTTCTTTGAGGAGAGAGGAGGAGAGGAAAAAGGTAACTTAGTCAAATCTTTCTGTAAACATGCTAATGACAGAACTCCTAGAAACAAATCAATGGTATTTGCTAACTAGAGAATGGGGTGGGGAGCAGGGAGGTGTTGTGCTTAATTAACACAAATTTACTTTCTCACAGTTCTGAAAGCTAGAGGTCCATGATCAAGTTGTTGGAAAGAGAATCCTTATTTATAGACTGATTACAGTAGGATGTAGCTCATTTATCTAAGACTGTTTATGGTACATAATCCTGGGATTTATGGATTTATGAGGCATGGCTCCCTGGAAAATGTAACTATATGGATATAGAATTGAGATATTTCATGATTAAATTTGGGGTAAGTAATGAAGAAACCTCATGTAAATCTTGGCCAGAGTGGGTTCTGAAGGAGAAAGAAAATACCTGGGGAGCTATACTGGTGGTCCTAGAACTCTTGCAGCTTTCCCCATGCGTCATGATCACGCATATACTTGAAATTATTAGTAAACCTGGCTAGTGGTTAACATCTCTGATTTGAATGAATGTCACTTGACAAACCAATTCTCTGTGATATCCCACAAGGAAATTAAAGTTCACAATGGTTAAATGACTTGCTGAAAGTCACATGCTACAAAATGGCCAAAGAGGTCTAGAAACCAAGTCTTAAATCAGACTCTGTACTTTGTGACACATGTTAGTGTGATGGAAAAACAACAACAACAAAATCTGCGCTGTGGAATCAGAAATAGACTTGCCTCCTGGTTCTAACACTGATCAGCTGTTTGATTTTGGGCAAAGTACCTCGAATATTCAAAGCCTATTTCTTTATCTAGGCAGTACCTCTTACATAAAATACACAAGCTATCTAAATGATAAGTACAATAGAACAACAGATAAACATGACATAATCATAACCAGAACATTTAGAAACATTTTTAAAGGATGGAGGGAAAGAAAAGCATTACTTACTTTTTTCTTGTAATGCCTGCAATTTATTCAGTTCTTCATTCTCTTCATCACTCTCTTCACTGCTTGTGCTGCTCACATCCAAAACTATATCCCTTTTGGGGTCCACTCGGAGAAAATTGCGGCATTCAAATGTCAGGTGACCAGCTAAGTAAAACAAACAAATAAACAAAAATGTGAATGACAAAATAATATATACATTATGTATTTTTAGTTTATTGCCTCATGGTTAAGAAACAAGTTACAATTTTAATAATGTCATGTTTAAACTTCAATTATTCAGTGGGTGATAGTTTGCTTTCCCTGAATGCACCACTCAAGAGAGAACTTTTTCCTTTATTCATCAGGGCTTCTAATTTAATAAGCATTTTTGGCTACATCATAGTTCATGTATTTTCTCTTTCTATGTACTTAATTACATAGCAACTGCATAGCTTTCATCTAATTAAAGGTATCATAATAATATAACTGATTGTGCTTTTTTTTTTTTTTTTTAAAGATTTTATTTATTTATGTGACAGAGAGACAGCCAGCGAGAGAGGGAACACAGCAGGGGTAGTGGAAGAGGAAGAAGCAGGCTCCCAGCAGAGGAGCCCGATGTGGGACGCGATCCCAGAACGCCAGGATCACGCCCTGAGCCGAAGGCAGACGCTTTAACGACTGCGCTACCCAGGCGCCCCTAATTGTGCTTTTTTAAAAAAAAGATTTATTCACTTGAGAGAGAGAGAGAGAGAGAGAGAGAGCAAGCATAGGGAGGGGCAGAGGGAGAGGGAGAGAGAAACTCCAGCAGACTCCTCCCTGAGCCTGACTCGGGGCTCAATCTCAGGATCCTGAGATCATGACCTGAGCCAAAACTAAGAGTCAGAAGCTCAACCGACTGTGCCACCCAGGGGGCCCCTGATTGTGCTCTTCTAAAGAACACTTAAATAAAAATTTCATTCTGAAAAAAAAATTTCATTCTGATATCGTTCACCCCCTAAAGACTCTCCCTATAATAAAACTGTAATAGTTACCTATTATAGCATGATACAGCTTTTTCAAAAATCATGTAGTACAAATAACACAAAAGTACAGGAAATTATATAACCAATATATATCCAAGTCTCCGTCACCCACGTTAACATTTTGTCATATTCACTTAGTTTTTTTTAAGGTAAATGTTTGCAGGCATGTTGCGTGAGTGCAAGTGCACGCGCGCACACACACACACACGGGGATCTTGCACCAGTCCTTGGAACACTGTCCTAATCCCATTCTATTCTGTCTTCAGAAGCTGGTATACTGCAGTTGGCATTTATCTTTCCAAAACAGCATATTGGATTATTTTATAACACAGACTCAATTATACTTACCTATCATTTTGCAACTAGTTTTTGCCACTCAATATTATGTTTTGTCCTCATATACACATTCAAATACAAATATACACTAACACATTAACAGTGAAACAGAAAGTTACCTGAAGCGTTACATTTGATATTCAAAAACAAACAAAAATAAAAAACAACAAACAGTGCTGATGGTAACCACATAACTGATTCCAGGACCCACTAAGGATTCACCCTAACCCTATGCTAGTGTTTATTTCTACTTCTCTCATACTTTGAGTGTGAAATCCTTTGTAAGTTCTAGATTTATACAAGTACACCTCTTATTAGAGTCCCAATCTTAAGCAGGACCCCGGGCCTTGCTTTTATCTCCTGTACTCTGCCAACCCATGAAAACACATGTTCATGAACACTGGGCTCAGGAAATACCCTCAAGTCTTACCTCTTCGAATTTCTGCTTTCCTTTGACTGTTGTCCTCTAATTCTTTATTTTCTTTCTGGAACACTATTGTAACTAAAATATGTACTGTACATTTCATAGAAGTTTAATTGTATGCAAGAGGATCCAGTCTGCCATACTGCTGGAAACAAGTTTCCTCTGTTGTGATTTCTTTCCAAATGAATCATTCAGAAGTATTCTTTCCAGTTTCCAAACATATGGAGTTTTCAAATTATGCTTTTGTTGATTTATAAATTTATGACACTGCTACCAGAAAGTAGGGTCTGAATGAGATCAGTTATTTGCTATTTGCTGAGATTTCTTTGGTGGACTATCATCTAGTAAATTTTTTAAATGATTTGGTATGTATTTTTATTTTAAAAGAATACATATCACCCTGTTGGATAGAGTGCTATGTTAAAATCTTCTCCATATTTTTTTGTCTAATAACTTCTGATAGTATAATTTCTAAGTACCTCTATCATCAAAGATTTGTGAATTTCTCCTTCTAATACAGTTTTTACTATAAATATTTGGAGATTATGTTAATAAGCACAATCAAGATCATTGTCATTTTACCTTTTTCATTGTTCTTGAATCTCTATTCCTAATACTGCTCTTGCTTCAAAAGTCTGATACTGGAATTACTCTACCATGCTATGTTGGTTATTAGTTTAATCATATGAAGTTGCCATTTTTGTGAGAAAAATCACTGAATATCAACAATATTTAACCTATCTCCTCTTTGTTCCTCAGTCCCTTTATTTTGAAAATTTCTATGCAGTCTTTAGTTTTCTCTGTGGTTTTATTAATAATGACATATAGCTGCACTTAAGTTTCTCTATCTAATTTGATACCAGACCAATTTTTCCACATTTTAATTTAAATTCCGGTTAGTTAACATACATTGTGATATTAGCTGCAGGTGTAGAAGATACTGATTCATCAATTGGATACAACACCAGGTGTTCATCACAAGTGCCCTCCTTAATCCCTATCACCTATTAAACCCATCCCCCACCCACCTCCCTCCTCAACCTTCAGTTTGTTCTCTATTGTTAAGAGTCTGTTTCTTGGTTTGTCTCTCTCTTTATTTTCTCTCCTGTGTTCATTTGTTTTGTTTCTTAAATTCCACATATGAGTGGAATCATATGCAGACCAATCTTTTTTTTTTTTTTTTTTTTAAAGTAAGCTCTTACACCCAACGTGGGGCTTGAACCCACGACCCCGAGATCAAGAGTTGCACACTCTACCAACTGAGCAGGCCAGCTGCCCCAACACCAGATCAATTTTCAATGTTAATTTCTTAACCTGGAAAAATAGTTCCTGTGTCACCGGAGGCAGTGTAAATTCACTGCTCATACTTACACATGGTATAAGCTTGGGTTGCCAATTCTAGCTTATTCCTTTTCTTCTAATTATCTTATAGGAACTCATACAGTAAAGTTTCTTGCCACTTTCCCTAGAGAGTGAATGGGATTTTTCTAATCCCTGCTTCACAGCCTTTTGAACAGTCGGGCTTTATGTAAGAGTCCCCACTCCAGCTAACCTGCCATCCCATAGCGGTCCAAGGCTTCACTCCCTAGTTCATAAAAGTCTACCTAGTAGGCTTGTGGACCTCACTGTTTTCAGCGATCATTCCTTGTTCTGGCTCTGAACTCCTTTTCATTTCCAGCACTGGAGATTTCCCTTTCGTTCATTTGAGCTGGGTTATTTTTGTTGTTGTTACTGTTTTTTTCTCAGCATTTCTGTGTTCAAAGCACAAGGGAGGACTTTCTACCTTGGTTCAGCTTGCCATTTTGATCAGAACTCCTGATGATATACTTTTCCCTTTATTTAAGCTAGCTTTGTACCCA
Organism: Ursus maritimus; assembly: GCF_017311325.1. Classification (NCBI taxonomy): domain Eukaryota; kingdom Metazoa; phylum Chordata; class Mammalia; order Carnivora; family Ursidae; genus Ursus; species Ursus maritimus. The sequence continues at coordinate 38,819,693 of NW_024426663.1, read as the reverse complement.
AACACTTCATATTACAATGAATAAAGTAAATAAAATACTGAAATAACAATCACACTGGCAGCAAGCTCCACCTCACATGCATTTTAGCTTTACTTCAATGAAACTGACCCTAAACTAATCCTAAGACAAGTTACTCATGAAGCTACAAATAGTTTCCTATTTTTTTTTCTACTGGGGGAGTAAGTAAACAAACTTAGGAAATAATTGTATTCCAAATTACAGTTTTTGTGACTTCTTTTCTACATAGACTCAAAGCAGACAATGAGCTGAAAATTCTTAGGTGACCAGAAACAAATTCTGGCCACAGATACACAGAGACGTTTCAAATTACAACCATTTAGTAGCTGATTATAAAAAAATGACTGGGCTTTTTCAAAATGGTAAAGCCAATTCCCAAATTCAAGGTGCCCTGACTAGCCAAAACAATCTTGAGAAAGAACAAAAGCGGAAGACTCACACTTCCTGATTTCAAAAATTCCCACAAAGTTATAGTAATCAAAACAGGATGGTACTGTCACAAGAATAGACATATAGGGGCGCCTGGGTAGCGCAGTCGTTAAGCGTCTGCCTTTGGCTCAGGGCGTGATCCCGGCGTTCCGGGATCGAGTCCCACATCGGGCTCCTCCGCTGGGAGCCTGTTTCTTCCTCTCCCACTCCCCTGCTGTGTTCCCTCTCTCACTGGCTGTCTCTCTGTCATATAAATAAATAAAATCTTTAAAAAAAAAAAAAGAATAGACATATAGGCCAACAGAACAGAATTAAGAACCCAGAAATAAACCCATATATATATATGGCAAACTGAATTTTGACAAGAGCATCAAGTCTACTCACTGGGGAAAGAACAGTCTCTTCAATAGATGGTGCAAAAACAAGCTGATTTCCGCATGCAAAATAATGAGGTTGAACATCTTACTCACATCATATGCAAACACTGACTCAAATGGATCAAAGACTTAACAATATACGAGTTAAGACTCTAAGACATAAAACTCTAAGGAGACAGCAAAGGGTAAGTCTTCATGACCTTGAATTTGGCAAAGGAGTCTTAGATATAAAATACCAATACCACCAGGAGCACCTGGGTGGTACAATCGGTTAAGTGTCTGATTCTTGGTTTCGGCTCAGGTGGTGATCTCAGGGTCGTGGGATCAAGCCCGATATTGGGCTCTGCACCTAGCGTGGAGTCTGCTTGAGATTCTCTCTCCTCTCCTCTGCCCCTCCCCCTCATTCTCTCTCTCTCTCTCAAATAATAAATGAATAAATAAATAAATAATTAAATCTAAAAAAAAAGAAAAATACCAACAGCACCAGCAAAAGAAAAAATTGATGAGCTGGACTTCATTAAAATTTAAAACCTTTTTGCAAAGAAATTATTATGAAAGTGAAAAGATAACCTACAGAATGGGAGAAAATATTTGCAAATCATATATCTGATAGGGTTTAACATCATATATATATATATATATGTATATATATATATATATACACACACAAGTGGTAAAACTCAAGAACAAAAAAAAACTCAATTAAAAAATGGGCAAAAGACTTGAATAGACATTAATCCAAAGAAGATATACAAATGGCCAATAAGACTATAAAAAGATGCTGAACTTTATTAGTCATTAGGGAAATTAAAATCAAAACCACAATGAGATACCACTTCCTATCTACTAGGATGGCTACACCTGTAAAAAAAGGAAAAGAAAAATAAATTTTGGCAAGAATGTAGAGAAATTGGAATTCTTGTACGTTTCTAGTGGGAATGTAAAATTTCTAGTGGAAAACAGTTTGGTAGCTCCTCACAAAGCTGAACACAGATGACCCAGCATTCCACTCCTAGGCATATACCCAAAAGAACTGAAAACAGGGATTCAAACAGATAACTTGTGCGTTGATTTTCACTGCTCCATTAGTCACTATAACCGAAAAGTGAAAACAACCCAAGTGGCTATCAACAGATGAATGAATAATACAATGTGGTATATCAGACACACACACACACACACACACACACACACACACACACACACTGCTACAACATGGATGAACTCTGAAATGTTATACTAAGGGAAATAAGCTAGACACAAAGTACAAATACTGTATGATTACACTTACATGATATACCCAGAATGGCCAAATTCACAGAATAGAGTGTATTAGAGGCTGGGGCCTGGGGGAAGGGAGGGCTGGAGAAAGTGAGGTTATAGTGTTTCTGTTTAGGGTGATGAAAAGTGTCAGAATAGTGGAGACAGTTGTACAACACTGTGAATGTAATTAATGCCCCCGAATTGTATACTTAAAAATGCTTAAAATGGCAAATTTTATGTTATATATATATTTTATCACAATTTTTACAAATGGTGGGGAAAAGACCATGGCATAGTGTCAAGTCTTACAGATTACCATATTACAATTTCCAGTTTTCCCACTTAATAATAAAGTAATCCTGTGAGCCTGTTTTCTGATTTGTAACAGTAACAATAGTCAATTATAATTACTGAGGAATTCCTATGACAAACCATTGATCTCAACACTTGCATTAACTAATTTAATCATCACAACAACTCTGTGGAACTAGGGGCTATAATTATCTCATTTTATAGACAGGAAACTGAAGCAGAGTGGTTAAGCAACTTCCCTGATGTCACACAGCTAGTAAGTGCCAGCTGAGGTTTGCACCTAGGCAATCAGTCTGGTGTCAGAATCAATCTTTCTTTTTTTTTTAATGTTCATAAAAATGGAGACCATGAAACCTACTTCATAGGGTTGTTTTAGGAATGAAACACAATTAATTGTATCTTGAAAGTGCTTAGTACAGACTCTAGCACCAAGTAGGTTTTTAATACATGATGTCAGGTTATGACCATTTATTATACCCATAAAAGGAAAGATATAGTCTCCCTTGTCTGCATTTAAGGAGTGGCTAGATGGGCAACTTGAAGTGCCAAGTAACAACAAAACCTACAGTTTCATTTAGACTGTGCTGATAAAGATGTGTCAATGAATGAAAAGAACTCCTTTTTTTTTTTTTAAAGATTATTTATTTGACAGAGAGAGAGAAAGAAAGCACAAGCAGGGGGAGTGGCAGGCAGAGGGAGAAGCAGGCTCCCCGCTGAGCAAGGAGTCCCAGGACCCTGGGATCAGGGCCTGAGCCGAAGGCAGATGCTTAACCCACTAAGCCATCCAGGTGTCCCGAACTCCTGTTTTATAATTAGGGTGCTCATGTACTTATTTCTTGTCCTATGAAGTATATAGACCACGTGAACAAGGGCTAAGTAAACCAGGGTTTGGCTTTACCTAAGGTCCTTTGCTCTGAAAGCATTAAGGCTACATTACAAACTTTTCAATTATTAAATGCAATTAATTCCACCAAGCTTCACATCCCTATCATTTTGATTCCTACCCAAGATGCAGGCTTCCGTATCCATTCATCTTTTTTGAAGTCTTATCTTCATATTGTTTCTGGTCCTCTGACCTAAACAATAATCGCCCCTTTCTCTCCCAATCTTTTTATGACAGCTTCTGAAACATGCAATCTTTAGTGGACAAATTGTCCTACCTGTTCGCAGTTTGCTCCCTCTACCACTTGTTTTAAAGGATATTTGGCTCTTCCCTGAGAACACTTTTCTACAGCTTACTTCTGTATTACTAGTATCCTCCAATCTGCTGCTGCTTTTTTTTTTTTTCTAAGATTTTATTTATTTACTTGGGAGAGAGAGAGCAAGCAAGCACAAGCGGGGTGAGGGTACAGAGGAAGAAGCAGGCTATCCATTGAGCAGGGAGCTAATGCTGGGCTCAATCCCGGGTCTCTGGGATCATGACCTGAGCCAAAGGCAGATGCTTAACCAACTGAGCCAGCCAGGCCCCCCTCCTCCAGGCTTCTTAATACTGTTTCCCAATATAGCAGTACTCTACTCTCCAATTCAGCCCTGTTGCTGAATAGCCTATCGACTGAAGTTTTTGGAATGAGGCTCACCCTTGAGTTCTTCACTCTAAGCCCTTCCACAAGCCTCAAGGGACAGTCTAGGGTGCTTGCATAGCTTTCCTCCATTTCTCGATATTCTAGATGCCATGACCACACCATGCTCCTTGTCATCACCTGAAATGTTCCATCTCAGAAATTTTGAACTCCAATATCATACTCTGACACTAAGCTTTTATCTTTCTAGCTTTCTCACTCCTTTACACCTACGCATAGATTTGTTTTGGAATCTTAAGACCTTAACTCACTCAATCCCTTCATTTTCTCCTAGTCTATCAAATTTCTCATTCCTAACTCTCTGAATATCCTTTTATAAGCCTCTCTGACTCATTCATATTCTTTTTTTTTTTAAGGAATTTTTTTTTTTAAGATTTTTTATTTATTTATTTGACAGAGAGAGAGACAGGCAGTGAGAGAGGAAACACAAGCAGGGGGAGTGGGAGAGGAAGAAGCATGCTCCCAGCGGAGGAGCCTGATACGGGGCTCGATCCCATAACGCCGGGATCACGCCCTGAGCCGAAGGCAGACACTTAACCACTGTGCCACCCAGGCACCCCTGACTCATTCATATTCTTATTCTTCTAGCATACCTCACTGTACAACACTCTGGCTCAAAGCTAACCTTTGGATTGTGCCTATCCCTGAGCAGCCAAACAATGCTTGAGCACAATCACACATTCATGAACATTAGCACAAACACATGGCATTTCATCTATTTGTCTGTCCTGTTTTCCTCAATGACTTTTCCAGACTTATGCCTGACTTAAATTATTGTTCAACCACTTTCCCATCCCACTCAATGCACCCTTCCCAAACAGACAACTCCACCTCCTAAGTTCATCAGACAGCGTCTTTCTACTTTCTGTCTCCATACCCGAAAATATCCATACTTATTCTCACCTAGCTTCCTCCAAAGTTGAGATATCCTTGTTATAACTCTTAGACGAAATTGCTTAACCTTCTCCTGTCTCCAATATCTGAAACATCTCTTATAATATCCCCTCAGTCTATATAAACACATTATATCTTAAATATAAAACCCTCCATTTATCCCAAATTCCCTTCCAGGAATTACAGCTGACCCTTGAACACGGGGTTAGGGGCATTGATCTCCAGGCAGTCAAAAATCCACATATAACTTTGGCTCCCCCAAAACTGAACTACTGTATTTTATGTGATAGAAAAGTAAGACAGAAATCACCACATGATGAAAAACAAAGCAAAGGTGGAGGAAAGTTAGAGAAGGCTGGGACATCAGGGCTCTTGCCTGCTCCTGGCACTCTCCATTCTACTACCTGTGGGGAATTCAGTTCACTGAAGTATTGAACAGGGAGGTGCAAGAAACAGACTCTGGGGAAGGATTCTTCCTGAAGTAACCAAGGACCAGATAATAACCCGCCTACCCCCACCCCCCAACCAAGGAGTGCAGAAGGACACCAAGGGCAGGACAGCACCAGACAGGAGCCTGGGCCTCCGTAGGGTGGGGCGCTGTCCACGGTGCTGAATGATTTCTGAGGCAGGTGGCTAATATTGCAGGGGAACTGGCAGCTTACCCCTTGACAGCATTTTCCACAAGCAGAAACTGCATTAGACCACATAAAGGGGATCAGGTGGAACAAGTGACCTAGAGAGAGAGTAAAGGTACTCTGACTTCCCTGGTTATCTACCTTCCCTGGACTCCACCTGGAAGGAGGTTTTCCACATTCCCAGGAGAGGAGCAAGAAATGGGTATTACTCTAGGATCTGGTTTGGCTGAGTGCAGGTGGGGAGGGGGAGACATGTGGTGGTTCTTGATCTACTCCTGTACTGTATTTAGTAAAAAAAAAAAAAAAAAAAAAAGGCTTAAAATTAAACCTGTGCAGTTCAAACCTATGTTGTTCAAGGGTCCATTGTACCCAATATGTTCCTGTTACGACCTGAATCTTTCTGTCCCCCCAAAATTCATATGTTGAAATTCTAACCCCCAAAGAGGATGGTATTAGTTGATAGGACCTTTGGGAGGTGATCAGGTTCTGAGGGTGGTACCCTCATGAATGGGATTACTGCCTTATAAAAAAGACTCCAGAGAGATCTCTAGTCCTTTCCACCATGTGAGTATAAAATGAAAAGTCTATGACCTAGAAAACTTGCTGGCACCCTGAACTTGGACTAACAGCTTCAGATGAGCAATAATTTATGTTTATAAGCTACTGGGCTGGTGGTATTTTGTTATAGTAGTCCCTAAGGACTAAGTTCCTTACCTTTCTCATGCAAATTTCTTGAAATGAGAGACTATATAGGCTCTCCACTTTTTTATCCCTCCCTATCTAGGCCTGAATCTGCATAGTTTGTTTCATGACCTACCACTCCACTTAAACTGATCTTCCTAAGGTCAAAAAAGCATCCTATCTGGTAAGTACAATGAAAATTTCCAAATGATTTCTTACAAATCCTATCGGTAGCACTTGACAATTTCCCCTCATTTTGAAAATCTATTCCTTTGGCTTATCTGTTGCTGCCTGTTTCCTTTTCTCCCAGCATCGTACCTTCTTGGTCACTTTTTCCCCAGCTCATGCCTATATATTTTACTTTACCTGTTGATATTTTACACCATTAAGAGTTTGTTATTGTTATATATAAGTTTGCTTATATAAAATCATGTAAGGCCAAAGATATGAACGTGGGGCAAAAAAGAGTGGTTGTTTCTATAAAACAAAGTTGTACATTTGGAAACACCTGATTTAAATGAATTATTTTTATTTTTATTTATTTATTTTTTTTTAGATTTTATTTATTTATTTGACAGAGATAGAGATAGCCAGCGAGAGAGGGAACACAAGCAGGGGGAGTGGGAGAGGAAGAAGCAGGCTCATAGCAGAGGAGCCTGATGTGGGGCTCGATCCCATAACGCCGGGATCACGCCCTGAGCCGAAGGCAGACGCTTAACCGCTGTGCCACCCAGGCGCCCCGAAATGAATTATTTTTAAAAGCAGTTTTCAATTTAGGTACTGGAACAAGACTGTATAAGATAGAGAAAAAAAAATCTAAAACAATGAGAAAAAGTACCTATTTCTCAAAGGGGGTGCCACTGTCATTCTAAGGCAGACAATTCTTCACTGTCCAATACTGCCCTACACATCACAGGATGTTTATAATCCCTATACACTAAATACACCCTATATCCTAAATGTCCTACTGTTGCCCTCAACCCCATATGGACAACTAAAAAAAAAAAAAAAAAAAAAGGCCAAAGATTTCCAGAGGGGCAGTATTACCACTAATGAGAACTAATGATAAAATGATTTTGCACTCAGATTTATTATTTTCACTGCTTGCTTATTTCTGAAGAAACAAACTATAAAAAGTCGGAAATGCATTTCAGATATTTGCACTTAAAAGTCTATGAGAAACAATAATGAGCAGACCCACAGGCAAAGAAAAGGTCATAAATGTCTATCAATAGATTAGCATTTTAAGTTAAACAAAACATTAGAGGCATTTAGGTATGTTTTTATTTCCTGCCTCTATGATCAAATGCTCAACTACTGAGTATACTATACTGAACTTTTTAGAGGTATATTTTCTGAGAATTATCATAATTATTTGAGATATTTATTCCATGGAAAAAGGCTTAGTGTCCTCATAGCTTTTAAATATTCAGAAGTTGCCAACTCCAAAAAAAAACCTCAAAAACTTATCACAGAAATAACAATTCTTATTTTGTTGAGGAAACTGCCATGAAAAAGCAGCATCCATGTTATTTAGTAACACATTCATCCTTAACTTGAAACTTTTAAAAACAATATAACCACTATTGAAACATACTGACAATAAAATCTTTTTCAATCAAGTATTAAAATTTTTAAAATTGTACAACCTAAACTTAGTTTCACAACACTAGAGAAACAATACTCTTTTGTAACTGATTGATGAATGTACACATTTTTAGACATTAAAAACATTTCAAAGGGTTTTGTGGACTTTTCTCTTACATCTACCATCAATACAAAGATTCTGGCCTCCAAATAACAGGTAATTTTTAAAATGTAGTTTCTATCAGAAAGACATGTAAATTGAAAAGTCCTTCATCTTTAACAGGTATAAAATGTAAGTTCAAGCCAGAAGGGAAGTATTACTGAATTTTTCCATAGGAAATAAATGAGAAGCTATTTAATAAGTTAATCACTAAAATCATAGATTAAAATAATAAAGAAGGAACAAAACTTAGAAAGACTGCCAAACCTATCTGACTTGGCTTCTCTAAAAAAAAAAAAAAAAAAAAAATCTAATTACAACAGATATGTCCATCATTGTAATAAAATAGCAGTTAAGGAGATTAGGTCAACAAATACTCTATTTCCAAAAAATTTTTATTATTTTCCTACAAGTCTTTTTTTTTTTTTTTTAAAGATTTTGTTTATTTATTTGACAGACACAGAGAGGGAGAGAGAACAAAGAGGGGGAGCAGCAGGCAGAGAGAGACCCACAAATTTTTTTTTTTTTTTTTTTAAAGATTTTGTTTATTTATTTGACAGACACAGAGAGGGAGAGAGAACAAAGAGGGGGAGCAGCAGGCAGAGAGAGAGGGAGAAGGAGACTCCCAGCTGGCAAGGAGCCTGATGTGGGGCTTGATCCTAGGGACCCTGGGATCATGACCTGAGCCGAAGTCAAATGCTTAACTGACTGAGCCACCCAGGCACCGCTATTTTCCTACAAGTCTTAAGTTAAAAGTTAAAAAGAAGTCCAAGTAAATAAACTAGTACTTATAGACAGACTGGAAAATCCATTCTAGATTTTGAAGTAAATAAAACAGCATATATAGGGGGAGAGATAGAGCATGAGTGAGCAGGTTCTTAAGTCCTAAATCAAGAAATGAAACATGGGAATTAGCAAAGATTTAAACAAAGGAAACAAAGCAGAAATAAATATAAACAAGTTTAAAACACAGAAAAAATTTCACTGCACTCATTTCTTGCATGAAAGTGTATTCTTCAGGAGTTTTTATTTAAGTGAAGGATATGTATGCTTATGCACCCACTTTTGCTAACTGAGCAAGATTCCCTTGTGCCAGATTTCAGCCTTTGCTTGGAGGAATGTGCTTGGTACTCTCAGGATGCTTTCATTATGAGCCTTTTTAATGGAGATTTCTGTCCCGAGTGCTCTCTTACATGTTCTTGCATGAACATCTTTTTTTTTCTTACATCACATTTATCTTTTTAAAAATAACTTTTCTTTACAGCATAGGGAAGATAAATATACATAGTCAGTGGTATAGTAATAGCACTACGTGGTGACCAATGGTTAACTACACTTGTGGTAAGCACAGCCTGAAGTATAAACTTCACAAATCATTATGTTGTACATCTGAAGCTCACATAACATTGTGCATCAATTGTAACTATACTTCTATGTTAATTAATTAATTAATTTTATATGGAGTACTAACCATAATCCCAGGCTCATGTGCATGGTCTCCAATTAATAAAACAACAAATGCTACTGTTCTCCCTGTTATCAAAGATTTAGGAATTGTTACATTTAACTAAAGAAATGATATTTGTTTATGGTACATAATTACAAATTTAAGCTACATAATTGCATGTGTTAAAGTTTACTTTTCCATTTCATTGATCATATAGAGATTAATGACTGTTTACATCAACTTTTTGCCTGTGAGCAGAAATTCTAGGACCAATTTCATCCTTAAAAAGACTAAATTCAATCAATGGGAAAACCCTTCATAAATAATTTTCATTGCTTTCCCCTCTTCACCCAATATCTAGAAAGATAAGGAGTAAAAGATTAAGTGTATGTGTTGTGTTTTTTTTTTTTTTTAAGATTTTATTTATTTATTTGACAGAGATAGAGACAGCCAGTGAGAGAGGGAACACAAGCAAGGGGAGTGGGAGAGGAAGAAGCAGGCTCATAGCAGAGGAGCCTGATGTGGGGCTCGATCCCAGAACGCCGGGATCACGCCCTGAGACGAAGGCAGACGCTTAACTGCTGTGCCACCCAGGCACCCCTGTTTTTTTTTTTGAATATACTTTCTCCAGCCTCCTAAATCTACTACTCCACTTGTACTTGACACCGTTGCTAGTCACTAGATATATAGCCACCTGTCAATGAGTCTACATCAGGGAAGAATGGAACTACTTAGGGCTGACAGAGCAATTTCTGAACCATCTGCAAACCTGAGCTAAATGACAGGGCTACAGAACTATGCTGAAATCAGGGCACTGAAATCAGCATGCCAAGTCACACTGCCCAAAGAGGCAATGATTCACTCTTTGGAATATTATTTTTTAATGTACTTACGATAGCCACATTTTTTACAGCCAGCTCGGACACTATCCTTGTTGCAACCTGAAATAAAAATGGATGACATTTTAGGACACATACAAAAAAGAAGAAGCCTAAGAATTTCATCACATGAAAAAGCTAAGAAACATTTTATTGTAGAATTTCTTTCTTTAAAAAATCATTCCTGACCCAAATTAGTAACACTATTCATTCAATTGTTATGAATGTTAGAAATCACTAGAAAAGCCAATTTACTCAAATTATTTTCTTTGACAATATTTAAAGAAAAACATATTCTGGAATTATTCTTGAACAGAAATTCAGTGTTATAATCAAGAGCTTAAACATTCCAGGAGCTAGAACACTGAGGAAGAAATTCCAGAGTATTTCAGCTTGTCCCTCAGATGTAAATAATTATATATATATATTCACTATCTATACTCATTATTATGTATACATATATATGAACAGCCAAGATAACAAATGTTTTTCTGCTCTCCCTTAGAAGAAAAACAAACTGACTCTTTAAAAGGAATTGGTGAAAATCCAGAAAAATACTTTAATTGTTAGCTATTCTAAGAAACATCTGAATTCAGCAATCAGATTCTGGCAAGAGAAAACAAACTGCTAGTCACATATTCAGTCTAATCGATGCTTAGAAATATTTATAGTAGCTCTGTATCATTAGTGCTACATGCAAGCAATGTTGGAAGATAACAATAACAGAGATAAAATAAATTAAAATTGATTTTGTAATAATATATACATAAAATTTATCACCGTTATCACTTTTTAAGTGTGGAATTCAGCGGCATCAAGTACATTCACAAGGTTGTACAACCATCACCACTCTTNTCTTTCATCATCCCAAACACTACTTATACCCATTCAACAACAACTGCCCGTTCCCCCTTCCCTCAAGTCCATGGTAATCTCTATCCTACTTTCTGCTTCTATAAATTTACCTGTCCTAGGAATCTCATATAGGTGGAATCACACAATATTTATCCTTTTGTGTCTGAATTATTTTACTGAGCATAATGTTTTCAAGATCATCCAAACTGTAGCACATATCAGAAGATCATTCCTCTTTATGGCTGCATAATATATATACATAGTTGAAACTAATTTTCACCTCCAATAAGGGCTTCCAGCAACGAGAAGGTCAGGAAAGAATTGCTCTATTACCTTAATGCAAAGCATCTAACTCCTAAATCCTTCATATGGAGATATAACCCAAATTCACTAATAAATTAGAGTACATAGAACACAAATATAAAACAGCACTAATTTTAAAACAAAGATCATTTTCAAAGTATCTCTTCACTGTTATGAAGTCAAAACATTAGTCATTTTCCCCTAATCCCAAATTTACTGTAAAATATACATTACTGAGCTATTCTAGTAAAAATACAGCCAGGTGTGCTATAATGCTTGTTCTAAAAACACAAACTTATTCCAATGCAACTGATGTAAGAGAGAACAATTTGAACATAATGTGACTTTTGTCTATGAAAAACACTAGGTGAATGCAGAAAGTGGTATCCAGTTGCTCTGAAGCTCAAAGGAATATGCAAAACACACACAAGGACACACCCCCAAATATTTCTAGTGACCTCAGTTTGCCATGTGTGCTGTGAGCAGAGCCCACCCACAGAAGGTGTTATAACTCTGATCTGATTTCATGTCATCCTCTTCCTCTACCATTACTTCAGAACAATTCATAAACTGCAATTCTTACGAAGTCTGCTTCCATAGCAAACTTTAGGTCTTTTACAAGGTATAGTACCCTATTTACTGTATTATTTATGTGCCTTTTAACCAATTAACATATGCAAAACTGTGCTACTGTTATTAGGTTTCTATCATCTTTTATGTATCACTGATGAAGTTTTTGCTGTGTCCCAATCTCATTTTTTCTCATAAATCTTGTACTTTGTATTGCATAGAGTAGGAACACATATGCTACACTGTAGCAGAACTGTGGTGTAACACCGGATTAATAATAAAATCTGAGGCTCTTTCATTATGAAATAATTGCCTGTTGGAAAAAAAGCTCAGAGAATCCAGGTCAATGTTAAGTCTGTTTCCATAGAAACCACAGATGCTGAATGAGACGGAACAAAACTGTTCTAAATGCACCATTACCATTCCTACAATAAACTAAAAATGTTGTAATGGACAGATCTAAATGATCTCACCTCAGCACTTACGAGAAATTAACTTACTCATGATGAACTCGATCTCCTATTTTTAGAATGAACGAAATATCAAACTTTTTCAGAGTAGGTCATCTTCTTTAACGTAACTGTAACTTTTACATGAAAGGGCAATACAAGAACTCTAAATAAATAACTCCATATCAACTATGTCCTCACCAATTTTTGGTTAAGTTAAAATTTCAAGCTTCGTTTGTCCTAATTTTCATGACTGCTAGGCCAAATGAATACTTCTACCTGGGACATTGAATCTGATGCCTCTGATACAATAAATTTGAGACAAGTGACACTGTGAAGTGGGGACATTTCATTTATTCTCCTGTCAAGATGCAGTTTCTAGTGGCAGTGATGCCACAAAGAGCAGCCCTCCTAACCAGGTCTGGGGCTGTGCAGCACCTTGGCTATGGGTGTCCTTGCTCTTATCTGTTTTCCTAAGTCTTGTTATACAGCCTTTGCTTACATTCTGTGAGCTCCCTGAGATCTTTCATTTTCTTCTTCAATTAACTAGTCAGTTTCTGTTGTCTGGAACAAGAACTCTGCTGATACAATGGTACTCAAGATCCATGCCAAACTGAATAGCAAGGCCATATTGGGAGGCCCTTATTAGCTCAATTAGAAGTTACCCATTTCCCCATCTGAGGTTCTCATGCTGTTCTTTGTTCCATTCCTCTTTAAAGTTTGCTAACGCAGTTGAGAGTAATGGAGCCTGTCTTCCCTCGAAATGTTCTTTTGTAATCATGACCTACGATCCTAAAACCACTGAATACAAACTTGTAAAATAGCCTACATAAAAAAAAAAGGCAAAGACCACCTAAAACAAACTCAAAAGACACATGAGAATGTAGGAACAAATATTTTCAACTCATAGCACCAATTAAGGGCAATTATGCCTACCATATAAAACCCAGAAAATCATGAAAAAAACCAACCAACAGGAAAAAAAATTCAGCAAAAGAGCTAAACAGAAAGCTCACAGAAACAGAAAAAAGTTTCAAACACAGAGATGCTCATCCTTACTCATAATAAGTGAAATGTACATTAAAATCTATATTGAGATTCTCTTTGCACTTATGAGAATAGCAAAGAAAGGGTTGAAGAGATTATGGCGCAGACATACTCCCATACAGTGCTGAGTATTAGTGAAGATCGATACCACCCCCATGGAAAGCAAGGTGACAAAATCTATCAGAACTATAAATGTACATACTACTTTGACCTAGCACTTCCCCATTTGGGAATTAATCTTCTCAATTTACTTGCACAAATGCATACTGACTAATATTGACTTATATACAAAGTTATGCACTACAGCATCATTTGTAATTGTTAAAAGAGTAGAAATAATTTAGACATAAATAAATTATGGTTAGTCTTTACTTAATGATATCTGATGATCTCTAAGATATAAAGAAAAAAAGCAAGGTACAGAACAGTGCTTATGGTATGTTGTCATTTTGTAGGAAAGAAGATTAAATATAGAGAAAACACAGATTATACATAGATTTTATTTATATTTAGATGAAGAAATATAAAAAAGATCTCTAAGAATATAAATTCATTACCTGAAAGAAGAAGTGCCTCCGGGGGTAGAAAGGGTGAGAAATATGTCACTACACACCTTTTGGTACCTTTAAAACCTGAAGCATGTGGATGAAATACCTTCTCAAAAACCAAACTAAAAACCTCCCTCAAACAACCCAACACAAAGAAGAGGTAACAAAGGCAGTAACTGCACTTGTAAATTCTTCAAAGAAGCTACATTACAGATTTATAATACAATTTTATTAACTGATGGTTTTAGGAATACATTGCAGAGGTCTTTATCTCTTTATTTGTTAAATATTAGCAAGGGCACTCTGTTCAACAACTTGAGTGGCAGGGAAGGGCTCAGGTAAAAGGCTGCCTTTTACCTCCCAGGAACTTAAACGAGTAGAAAAAGCTAGTTTCTCCAGCTTCCAGAACATGCCATTCAATTCTGTATACAACTTACTGCTTAGCATGGTGTAGGCTTGCTAGATGTCCTCAACAAATGCTTGTTGCTTTGAGGTTAGAAACTTAAGAAAATACTTCACCACTTGGGAATCAGTAACTTATGCAGCTCCCAGTTGCTGGCTATGAAACTAGTGTCTGCAATGTCACTGGCCCCTATGAAGAATGACAGACACTGGAATTAACAGTTACAAAAGAAGGACAATTGAAAAAAAAAGACAAATGAAATAAAAATAATGGCTACTTAGGCAAGAGAAAGGAAAAATGACAAAGGCATAAAGGACCTTCCAATGGTGATGGAAATATTTAAAATCTTGATCTGGGTGATAGAGAAATATGAAATTCACAGATAGGGGCCAAGAACTAACTTTTTACCACCCCGCCCCCCGGAAAGGCTGGGATCAGATATATATATATATATATAGTTAAGGAAAATTATTTCAGCAGCAATGTGCAGCATAGACTAGAGAGAAAAGAAATGTACAGTTTAGGGCTGAAAAACAATTGGATGCATTGTAATTTAGAATTCTTCTATTACTAAGATGTTATAGTAATGTGTTTTAAAAATTTGACTCACTTTCATATGCCAGATTAATGTTATTTTGGCTACAGAAAATTCCCTATCTTGGTGATATAGAATTTACTGAATGAGAGAAAAAGAGCTTTTGTGCCAAGCACATCAGTAACATGCACTGCCACTGGCGTCAGGTCGACTCCTCATGAGGAACGGTGAATCATTAACATGAATGTCAGAACTAATTTCAACAACTGTGAATGGGCAAAATAGTTTCTAAAAGAAAGTCAACTTCACTGAAACCTGTATTTAAATCTCGTTTTTATTTTTTAAAGATTTTATTTATTTATTTTGAGAGAGAGAGAGAGAGAGAGGGAGAGAGCGAGCACGAACAGGGGAACAGGGAACAGGGCGTAGGGGCAGAGGGAGAAGCAGGCTCCCCGCTGAGCAGGGAACCCACGTGGGACTCAATCCCAGGACTCTGGGATCATGACCTACACTGGAGGTGGATGCTTAACCGACTGAGCCACGAAGGTGCCCCTTAAATGTCATTTTTAAAGTAACAACGAAGAGTCTACGATTTCCCTAAGAAAGTAAACATTTCATTGTGTGGCCTACGTAATGCTGTATGCTTACACATAATGCTGTGGAAAAACAGCTGAAGTAGGTGACCATAAAACAGAACAGGCTGATTTTCACTTGTGGAAAGCATCCTCATCACTTTATAGTCTTACCTCATAATAATCATTAGCAAGACCACCCGAGAAATGCTATGCTGAATCCATATGAGCATTATACCTAAAAATAAGAGAGCATAACACAATACTTGGCCTTCTCAATAATTACCTCAAAAGGTTTCTGATGGAGCCCTATTTTTCTTTAATACACTATCTGGATCGATCACGCAAGAAATTATCTCAACATTTTCGGTATCTCTATTTCCTAATGGTACTTGCATTGTACTCTCACAGTGCTGTCGTCTATGATCTCAATTTTTGCTGGGTTTAAACAGTCTATCCATGTCTTGCCATCTAGCTTAATGGCACAATTTAAGATTATTACACTTTGCAGCATTATTTTCAGTTGGAAGAAGGTTAACATATCTATAACACTGGTCTAAGTTTAAGGCAATTCCAATAAGGACTTTTAAAAAAAATAACTTTTTTTCTTCTTTCTTAAGCACCCCATTTTCATTATTAAAGTTTCATGAGCACACCAGCTCTGATATCGTGTCCCCTAGAGTGTCTATACCATGTATAGAGCTCAAAACGCTTGTTAAAGTAATCAAACCAACAGCGACAGCAACTCAACTGTAGATGTAGCGGTGCAATACGAGGATCACCAGGGCTGATGTGAAGGCTCAGCATGCCCAGGCAATCCACTGTGCGGACCGGTCTTCCTCTGCTGGCTCCTTACATGTTGATAAGCTCCAGGTGCAGCCACAGACCCCTTCCTTCACACTCTACACACTTCACCTGAGCACAGGCAGCCACTACAATGATCTTAACTCCTATTACATCTGTGGATGACTCTAATTGTGGTCTTTGATTCTGGCTTCTTTCCTAAGCTACAAATTTTATCTCTCACTGCCTATTAGATATTTCCATTCATATGTCTGATTATACACAAGCCCCAAACTGAAATTCTCATCATCCCCCTAAAACCTGCTCCTTCTCACATACAGCCTATATTAGTAAATGGCCCCACCCAACCGCATAACAGTGAAACCCAAGTATACCCTACTTCTTGTCTTACCCACCTACACTGAATCGATCACTGATTCCTAGTGAGTGTATTATCAAAAATGATCTCCAATCCATGTGCTTCTCTCCTCTCCTGATACCATACCTGAAGCATCATCATAACTTAACCAGAAATTACTCCTAATTGATGACCTTGTCTCCAAACTAGCTCCCTTCCAATCTATTGTACAGCCAGAATGATCTTTCTAAAATATGAACCTCTTAAAACTCTTAAATAGCTTCTTATAGTCCTTGGGAAAATATCCAAATTATCTGTTGTGGCTTAGAAGGTCCTTTAAGAGGTGGAAACTACCTTGTTAATTATACCATAACATGGCAAGATGAATAAGTGCACGGGACTAGAAGAGCCCCACTGACCTATCATTTACCAGCTATCCTTTAATTAGCAAGAGACTTGATTTGTTTATCCCTCAGTATACTCATATAAAATCGAAGTATTAATACTTATCTTACAATGTGGACATTAAATGAGATTCAGTGCTTGACACACTGTGTGACACATCTGATACATAGTATACGCTTATACATCTGATACATTAGTAAATATTAGTTACTGTTATGAACTCTCTAGTTAATTTCTCACTTCTCTCCCACTTGTATTCTGAGTTCTATTTATAGGGAGTATCTTTTACTTCTTTTATTTCCTTTTTATGTCCATCTTCCTAGCCCCACCAGTCTTCTGTGAGGTGCCCTTACTATGTGCTCCTGAAGGCTTCAAATTCTCCCTGCCATACAAATGTCTGACTTTCTGGTCTTTCCTTTCCATTGGTAAATTCTAAGCTCTGTGTGAAGAGCAACTGTCTTGTTCACCAGTGTATTTCCCCCACTGCCTACCAGGTGGTAGGCACTTTAAATACTGTTCTGTGTATGAATGAGTGGATCTTTCCTCTCTCAAAATCCCCCTCCTCCCAAATCTGCAGTGGGTAGAAAAGTGCAATATTCCAGAACAATGATCTGTAAAATACAATTCAGGAAAGGCTGCCACGGTACAAACATGGTTAAATAATACTGGTAAAGGTAAAGGTTAAAACAAAGTTAGGGCTTCTGAACCATGGCATTTCTGAGTTTTTCATATACTAAAGAGCATTATGAATCTCCAAGCTGTGTGTTTGGCGGGGGGAGGAGGGGAGGTAGGGATCTAATTCTCAAAGTAACTCCTGCAACCAGGGTTCTTCAGAAGACGTCGCAGCAAACCCGGTTCAGGCAGACGCCCTCCCCGACTAGACTTCCAAGTAAGCTGGTAGTTGTGGACCGGAAATCTATGAAGCACTTATTTCGTAGGATTCACTGTTTTTAGGTCGGTACCCGCTGGACACAGAACCTGAGAGCTGGAAGAAACCACAGACATAAAGGAGCGAATCTTCCTTTACAGATGCACAAAAAGAGGCCCAGAGGGGGAAGTGACCGGTCCACTGCCGCACAGGAACTCCGTACAATCGGAAGAGTAGAAGCCCAGACTTCAATTTCGTCCCTGCGACTTCCACGACAAACAATGCCTCTGGCTACTTGGGTCCGTCAAGTGTTGCCACTTGAATTTTATTTTCAAGCCACAGCGAAGTTAAGTCCGTTTTTCTCGGCTCCTCGCCCCCTAGGCCTACAGTTCCCGGCCCTCCTCCCCCACGACACTTCCCAGGAATCCACCCAGCGCCGCGGGAGCTTGATTGGGGTGGGGGAGATAGTTTCTGTCGTTCCTTCTTTCCTTCAGAGATTATTTTTGGAGTGTAAACTTTTTCCTGTAGACCAAACGAACCTGTTTTTTAACGCCTCCGCCTCAATCCCCATGGGCGCAACTCCCCAGCCCAGCGCACCCCAACCTACCCTACCCGCTCCCTTCCTCGCCTAGACCTATGGGCCCTGGCGTCGGTCTTCACCTGGGACTGCCATGGCGCTGGTGAGAGGGGTCGCAGGAGCCGTAGGCTTTCGAGAGGACGCCCGCCTCTTGCCTGCAGCGAGGACAACAAACGGCGAGGGCGGCCTCTTCCTCCCACCTGCGCCGCGGGACCTCGGTGACAGTCCGGGAAGGTCGCTGGCGATAGCGGAACCAAGTCGCGCTGATTCAGTTTCCAGGGGAGTTATATTACAGAGCACACACGGTCCGAACCATTGCTGCCAGCTTGGGGGGGGGCGGTGAGTGAGACCTGCACATACGTGTACTGAAGTAAACAACACCAAGATTTACAGATTGCATTTAAAAATTGTAATACAAATTAAATTAATCTGTGGGTTCTTAATAATCTTTTCTCCTTCCCTGGAGACCATTGGAATCCCCCTTCTCAGGATTAGCGGTGCTCTGGTCCAGGAGCGACATGGCGGCGTCCGTGAGGAACTAGTTTGGGGTAAAGATAGTGCTTGGTGTCGCTGTCTTGGCGACATTGACAAACTGGAGCTTTCCGCGACCACCCGATTGAAGGAACCGTGCACTGATAGGTGGACAGCTTTAGTGACCTGCCCTCCGTTCTCATTCCCAATTAGAAGCAGAGTCCTGAGCGCTGACCAGCATGAGCAACATCTACATCCAGGAGCCTCCCACGAACGGGAAGGTGAGAGCCTCATCTAGGGTACCTGGGCTCCTCGAAGTGATACCTCACTGAATAAGGGAGTTCTGGGGGTCTTAGGGTTGGAAAAGATCACAAGAAGTTATGTCCCTTACTCCTGCCTCTGAACAGGATTGCATCGAAAACCATCTATTGACACTTCTCATCAAATACTTGAAAAAGTCCTCAAATTTAGATTCCTCCATCTACCAGCCTTCTGCTCCTATTCTTGCTTCAGCCTAACTCATGCAGGAGTTTTCTAGGGTCTTAGGTAGAAACCTTAGTACATTTTAAATTTCGACTTTTTTTTTCTTTTTGCTTAACTTGGAAATTACTCTTTCCCCATTTGTTCTACAATCATTTATCGAGCGCCTGCTGGCACCGGGCACTGTTCTAGGTGCTGGGGCCACAAACATGGATGGATAAGGTCTAGTTATTGCCCTGGAAGAGCGTATGATTTTGTTTGGGAGGCAGGCAGGTAAAGAAAAACCTTGTGAAGCATCAGTGAGTTTGAGGTTATACTGCTTCGGGTCAAGGGAAGATTTAGTTGCTTTACTCTGGAGTAAGATTTGACTTGGTCATAAAGAGGAAAAGCTTTAACGGATACACATGCCTGAACAGGAGATCTTTTATTCAACAAATGTTTATTGAGCAACTAGCACATGCCAACCTCTATGCTAGGTTTTAGGGATACAAGGGAAAGAAAAACCAGCATTGGCCCTATTATCATGGAGTCAGTGGAGTGAAATATACATTCACCAGATAGTCATGCAAATAAGTACAAGCTAGCTGTGATAAACACTGTCCTTATGAAAGAGAATTGGGTTTACAGAGAATATTAGGCATAGCCAAAGTTTTACTTCAGAAACAACTGGGGATTTTTTTCCAGCATAAGGCCAGTTGAAGACATCGAAGCTTCAAAGTTCTGTACCATAGAGAGCACGTGGCAAGAATTTTGGCATGGAAAGAATTTTGGCATGGAAAGAATTTAAAGAGATATAATAAGTTTGCTCCGTGGATGTTTAGTGCCTATGCTGTCTAATGATACATTAGATACTAAAAGGATAGATATTCAGAATAAATGGGAGAAAGTTCCTCCCTTCAAAAAGCATAGTATCAACTGAGAAGTAATCGACACGTTTTATCAGTGGTAGACCCCTGGCAATTGCCCATACATGTGTTTTGCTGTTACTCTGGCCTCTGAAGATGAGGCACATAAAGTACCATTGATAGAAATGTCCTTATTCACTCAAGGTGAAATTTCCACATATTATGATCATTTAATTTAAATCACATATTAATATATATTTATTCTTAAGAAGCATTTTATTATCAAAGTATTGTCTTATTTAGGAGCCTTAGGAAAAGGAGCCACTGAAACCTCGCAAAGTAGAGTTGGCCAAAAGAAATGTATGGAGGAAGGAGTCATGTGCCTTTTTTTGTTGTTGTTAATTATTTAAATGAAATTTAGTTAACATATACTTTATTATTAGTTTCAGGGATAGAATTTAGTGATTCATCAATTGCATATAACACTCAGTGCTCATTAAGCAAATGTCCTCCTTAGTACCCATCACCCAATTATCCTTTCCTCCCACCCACTTCCCCTCCAGCAACCTTCAGTTTGTTTCCTAGAGGTCAGTGTCTCTTATGGTTTGCCTCCCTGTTTTCATCTTATTTTATTTTTCCTTCACTTTGCTTATGTTCATTTGTTTTGTTTCTTAAATTCCACATATGAGTGAAATCAAATGGTGTTTGTCTTTCTTGGACTGACTTATTTTGCTTAGCATAATACCCTCTAGTTTCATCCACATCATTGCAAATGGCAAGATTCATTCTTTTTGATGGCTGAGTAATATTCCATTGTACAGATATGCCACATCTTTTTTATCTGTTCATCTGTCAGTGGACATCTGGGCTCTTTCCATCTTTTGGCTATTTTGGACATTGCTTCTAAACATTGGGGTGCATGTGCCCCTTTGAATCACTATGTGTGTATCCTTTGGATAAATACCTAGTAGTGCAATTGCTGGGTCCTAGGATAGGTCAGTTTTTAACTTTGGAGGAACCTCCATACTGTTTTCCAAAGTAGCTGTATCAGTTTGTATTCCCACCAAAAGTGTAAGAGTGCTCCCCTTTCTCTACATCGCTGCCAACGTCTGTTGTTTCCTGACTTATTAATTTTAGCCATTCTGACCAGTGTGAGGTAGTATCTCATTGTGGTTTTGATCTGTATTTCCCTGATGCCAAGTGATGTTGAACCTTTTTTCCTGTGTTGGCCATTTGTATGTCTTCTTTGGAGAAGTGTCTGTTTGTATCTTCTGCCCATTTCATGACTGGATTTTTTGTTTTTTGGGTATTTAGTTTGATAAATTATTTATAGATTTTGGATACTAGCCCTTTTTCTGATAAGACATTTGCAAATATCTTCCCCCATTCCATAGGTTGTCTTTTAGTTTTGTTGACTGTTTCTTTTGCTGTGTGAAAGCTTTTTATCTTGATGAAGTCCCAATAGGTTCATTTTTGCCTTTGTTTCCTTTGCCTTTGGAGACGTGTCTAGCAAAAAGTTGCTGTGGCCGAGGTCGAAGAGGTTGCTGCCTGTGTTCTCCTCCAGGATTTTGATGGATTCCTGTCTTGCATTTAGGTCTTTCATCCATTTTGAGTTTATTTGTGTGTGTGGTATAAGTAGTCCAGTTTCATTCTTCTGCATGTTGCTGTCCCATTTTCCCAACACCGTTTGTTAAAGAGACTGTCTTTATTGCGTTGGATATTCTTTCCTGCTTTGTCGAAGATTAATTGACCACATGTGCCTTCTTTTTTAATTCAGTATTTTATCAGTGGAAAGATTAAGAAACTCTGGTAGGGAAGGTGGGCCAACCTTTTTTTTTTTTTTTTTTTTTTTTGAGAGAGAGGGAGCAGGAGCAGGGGGGAGAGGGAGAAGCAGACTCCCTCTTGAACAGGGAGCCCGGTGTGGGGCTCGATCCCAGGACCCTGAGATCGTGACCCGAACTGAAGATAGACGCTTAACCTACCGAGCCACCCAGGTGCCCCCATGTATGCATTCTTTTTACTAGGTATAAGTTGACTGTGGCCAAAAAAATTATATAAGAATAATAATTACAACAGTAATAGCTACCATTTTTTTTTTAAAGATTTTATTTATTTATTTGACAGAGAGAGAGACAGCCAGCGAGAGAGGGAACACAAGCAGGGGGAGTGGGAGAGGAAGAAGCAGGCTCATAGCGGAAGAGCCTGATATGGGGCTCGATCCCATAACGCCGGGATCACGCCCTGAGCTGAAGGCAGGCGCTTAACCGCTGTGCCACCCAGGCGCCCCAATAGCTACCATTTTTTGAGCATTTACTATTTGTCAGGTACTGTTCAAAGCAGTCTATGCAGAATAAATCATTTTGTCCTCACAACAAACCTATAAGAATATTATTGTCCCTATTTTTAGGTAAGGAAGGTGAGTCACAGATATGTTAGCTATCATGTCCAAAATAACAAAGCTACCTTACCCTTTATAAGTGGAAGGGTCAGTTTGGCATTTGAGCAACCTGATTCCACAGCCTATGAAGGGAGGGATGATGTACATTAGCTTGTTCTTTCGAGCAGTGGTTTCTAAACCAGTGAGTGTACACCTCAGGGGCTGTGCAAAACCATCCATGAGATGCGGGGAGAAAAATCTATTCTCCTGTTTGTATTTATTTTCTTCTTTCTTGTTTAAATGTAATATTTTACATATAAAAAGGAACATATAAATTCAGTTACTCACTTAGTCAATTTTTATATATCATGATATAATTTTTCCTAATGCCTTGCTAAATGGATTACATTTCATGGTATCTGGATCAACTAACTAAACCAGTCCTTATAAATTTCATATTAAAAATAATATTAACAATGTAAACATAGGCAAACCATAAGAAAACGCTAGAGCTGAAGACTCAGCATGGGAAGTGTGTCAAAAATCAGAAATTATTATGAAAATTGTTTGAAATATGGATTTCTGGGGTGCTTGGGTGGCGCAGTAGTTAAGCGTCTGCCTTTGGCTCAGGGCGTGACCCCAGCGTTCTGGGATCGAGCCCCACGTCAGGCTCCTCTGCTAGGAGCCTGCTTCTCCCTCTCCCACTCCCCCTGCTTGTGTTCCCTCTCTCGCTGGCTGTCTCTGTCAAATAAATAAATAAAAATCTTAAAAAAAATGAAATATGGATTTCTATTTTTTATTGTTAATGGCAAACTTTGTCTTAAATGTGTATTGTGCCTTGACATATATTTATAAGTAAGAATATAAAGCCATTGTGATTTTCAAGACATTTTAAAAAGTGTATAGAATGGGCAGATGGACCTCTACAATTTGAAAGCAACATTATA
Organism: Ursus maritimus; assembly: GCF_017311325.1. Lineage (NCBI taxonomy): Eukaryota > Metazoa > Chordata > Mammalia > Carnivora > Ursidae > Ursus > Ursus maritimus. The sequence goes on along the minus strand of NW_024426663.1, from coordinate 38,796,039 downwards.
CTAAATGAAAGAAACCAGATATAAAAAGCCACATATTGTATGATCTAGTTATATTAAATGTTCAATAGGCAAATCCACAGATACAGAAAGTAGATGAGTGGTTGCCAAGGGATAGGAGTAGGAGGAAATAGGGAGTGACTGCTAATGGGGACAGGGTTTCTTTTGGAGGTAATGAAATGTTCTGTAATTAGATAGTGCTCATGGTACTAAAAACTAAAAGGGTGAATAGTTCAGTATGTGAGTTACATCTCAGTAATGCTGTTATTTAAAAAAAAGTTTCATTATACCACTAGTAAAGAAGATTAAGAATTATTTAAAAATACCATTTTTGAAATGTTATCTTCTGTGACCCTTAAGATACTAGAGTAAAAAGAATGTACATATTTGAGGACTCTGTGCGCCTAATTCCTTACTTCCCTTCCCACTTCCCTTTTCTTCTTTGCTAATAGGGATGCATACTTTGAAAAAGTTGGAATCATTGTATTAGAGTTGCAAGGGAGAGAAGACACGTGTAGGTTTCCTTTAACAGTAACGTTATATTTCAAGTATACAAGGGGATAATAGGATGGGACATTGTCTTTTTAGATATACTGTACTTAGGATTGGGATATACACCAGTTTTCATGCAAAGTCAGAAGGTGTTACCTGGTGTTTTAGATACAGTCTAGGGAGTTACTCAGCTACTCAGTTTGCATCCCAAATATATACTTCCCAACAAAATGAGAATCCAGTTGGGTTGGTTTGTCGTGATATAGTTTTTTTTATTTTTTTAAATATTTTATTTAGTTATTTGAGAGAGAGAGAGAGCATGCACACACACACCAGCCGGGGGAGGGAGAAGAAGATATAGACTCCCTGCTGAGTAGGGAGCCTGACACAGGGCTCAATCCCAGAACCCCAAGATCATGACCTGAGCTGAAGGCAGACACCTAACCTACTGAGCCACCCAGGTGCCTCCCGTGATAGAGTATTTCTTTTGGGCATTGTTTCATGCCAAGCCAAATTAGAGGTCCTTACCTTTAGGAGCTGGTAGAAAAGAGGCTTTCAAAGGATTCCATTGACTATAGATGGTGATTTTGAGATATACCATTTTAGTAATATACAGCCTAGAATTAGATTAAGATTGTTTCATTGTAAATTAGGAATGGCATGATTTTTTTTTTTTTTTTTTTTTTAGAGAGTGGGGGGGGGGTCAGAGGGAGACAGAGAGAATCTCAAGTAGACTCCCCACTGCGCACAGAGCCGGGCATGGGGATCAATCTCACAACCCTGATATCATGACCTGAGCCAAAATCAAGAGTCAGACGCTTAACTGACTGAGCCCTCCAGGTGCTCCAAGAATGGCATGATTTTGAATGAGAAAGTAGAGTGTTCGTATGTAAAAAGATAATTGTAAAATTGTCTTATGGTGCACAATTTCATAGGTTCATCATTCTTTAATTTCTTAATTTGCTATGCCAGTGTTATTGGAAGAAAAGCTACAAGAAACTTTCTTAATTAAAGCAAGTTTAAATGATTGATTTTTAAATGAGTAAGTTTTTCTGATTAAAATAGGTACATGCTATTTTTTCCTCAAGTCCTAAATTATTTCTGAAAATGGTATTTGAAGACTATAAATGTATAATGACTTGTACTGAATGAATTTTTTTGATCAAAGTATAATTAACATACAGTGTTATATTAGTTTGAGGTGAATGGTAGAATGATTCAACAATTCTATACAATATTCACTGTTCATCAAAATAAATGTACTCTTTAATCTCCTTTATCTATTTTACCACCCCCCACTTCCCCTCTGACAACCACAATTTTGTTCTCAGTATTGAAGGGTCTGAGGCTTTTTTTTGTCTTTTTTCTTTGTTTTGTTTCTTAAATTCCACAAATGTGTGAGAACATATGGTATCTGTCTTACTGTGTTGGACTTATTTCACTTAGTATTATTATACTGTCTTCATCCATATTGCTGCAAGTGGCAATATTTCATTCTTTTTTATGACTAATATTCTACTACCAGATATAGGTGGATAGATAGATAGATATTTGCATTTCCTTGAGTATTTGCATTACTCAGCTGATTTGAGCATCATTTCATAGGTCTGTTGGCCATCTGTATGTCTTCTTTGGAACAATGTCTATTTAGGTCCTCTACCCATTTTTAATTGGATTATTTGTTTTGTTTTTTTGGTGTTGGGTTGTACAAGTTCTTTATATATTTTGGTTATTAACTCCTTATCAGACATATCATTTGCAAATATCTTCTCCCATTCATTAGGTTGCCTTTTCGTCTTGCTGATGGTTACCTGTGCTGTGCAGCTTTTTATTTTGGTGTAATCCCAATAGTTTATTTTTGCTTTTGTTGCTCTTGCCCAAAGAGACATAATCTACAAAAATGTTGCTAAGGCCAGTGTCTAATTACTATCTGTCTTGTCTTCTAGGAGTTTTATGGCTTCAGGTCTCACGTTTAAGTTTTTAATCCATCTTGAGTTTATTTTTATGTGTGCTATAAGAAAAGGGACCCAGTTTCCTTCTTTTGCATGTAGCTGTACAGTTTTTCCAATACCATTTGTTGAAGAGACTGTCTTTTTCCTGTTGTACTTTTTGAGTGTAGATTTTTTTTTTAGTATACCGAGAAGGCCCAGTGAAGTTTTTAATTTTAACCTTAAAATTGAAAACTCACTAATGAATGCTTCAAACTGAGCAGCCTTTCAACCAATTATCAAGACAAAATGATAATTTAATATAATGATGTTATATTCTTTCTACAGGTTTTATTGAAAACTACAGCTGGAGATATTGACATAGAGTTGTGGTCAAAAGAAGCTCCTAAAGCTTGCAGAAATTTCATTCAGCTTTGTTTGGAAGGTAATCATAACTCTTGAGTTTTATTCTGTATGAGAAATTTTATTAATTTAAAAATAAACTGAAGTGTATCTTTCCACAACATTGAAGCTTGCTGTTAAATGGTGGTGATGAATGATAAGAGTTGATATGAGTGATACGGTGTTGAGCTACTGTGTCAGGAAATAGAGGAGAGAAAGACTGTCTTTCAAATAAATCTGTGTATCTTCAGCAGAGAAATTTATCTTACCAATAAAGCTTGGATCTTTTTTATCTTTTTGTCTATTCCCCACTTCTTCCTTTCATCCTCTAAATAAAGGTACTCCCTAAGATTGCCCTGAGTTCTTCATTGTCTTTACTCTTCAGTCGTTACTTCTATTCAAATAACTATCAAATTCAGAATTGCAGCCATTTCCTCTCTTCTTCACTCTAATTTACATATCAAAGTGCTTAGTGGACTTTACTCCCATCTTCTTCTCTTCGCTGTAACTTAACCCGGTTGCCTGGACTTTGACCTGCATGATTGTGATTGCGTTTTACCTGGTCTTTCTCTCTGTCATCTTTAATCTGTTTACCCTCTTATTTATTCATCTGGTAGCTGAATCCTCAGGCAGCTTGGCTTCCTAGCCTTCCGGCCTTGTTTTTCATTGCACTAAATAACTATGGTTTCCGTTGACTATTATTTTTATTTCCTGAGCAGTTCCTTCCCATTTCCGCTTTTACACATATCCTCATACCTTCCTTCATATCCTCAGCCTCCTTTTCAGAATACTTTTTCTTTCCTTCTTTACTGTTTAAGTCTACCCACTTTTTAATCTCTGTCCAGAATTCCGTCTTCTCCACAAAGCCTTCCATCCAGCATTCAGTGATGTCATTATCTATGTTTCCAGTATGATTTTAGACTGAGTCACAAAGTGACTATTTTTTTTTCAATAAACTTTACAGAATTATACATCCACTTGAGTGTTTTCTCCTTCAGAATATTCCCTTACAGAACTAAACATTCTAAGCATTTTTGTAACTTCTTGGCTTTTAGAATACATTGCATATGGTTTCAAATATCTCCAGTGGTGGCAAATCATTGTCTTTTTAAGTTATATCTGATTTGTAGAGACAGACAAGGTTAATCAGGTATCAGAAAACAGCGTTTTGAGTCAAGAGCAAGGTGTGAAGGAGAACCCAGTATAACCAGTAGGAGGGTACAGCAAGAGCTCTCCAAGTAGATAATAATTACACAAATAGATAAGTACCAGGGGAAGATTTAAGATATAAAAATACACAGACACCCCCCCCAAAAAACCTGCCAAAAAACCCCCACAAAACATCTTTTTCTTTACATCTGCGAAGACCATTAATAATAATTGCTATGGCAGGCAGGAAGGAAATTGAGTCAGACAGGTAGTCAGAGAAGCTTCAAATAACTATCAACAGAACCAAGAAACACAGTAGACACAGAGAAGTCAGACTCATTTCTGGAAAGAAGTTTTGAAGACTCAAGCTCAAATTTTACAGGGGAAGAGTGAAAGTACAAAAACATTAGAAAGAATGAATGGTAATTAATAATCCATGACCAGGTGAATGGAAGAAACAGAAAACATCTGGATATAATATGATAGTGAAGAAGAAGTAAAGTTCTTAAGTTAGGTCATGATGGAACTTAATTGGAACAACAAAAAATTATTCCCCTATTTTTAAGAATACAAGGAGAAAGAAAAAAGAATAGGAAGATTATAAGAAAAATAACTAGAGCAATTCTCTTAAATTGAACAGGTGAAAGATAGAATTATTACTGAAAAGGCTAACAACAAACCTGAGAAGACTAATTTAAATGCAGGTACTCCTAAATAAAGTCGAGGTTTTAAAAATATAATTTAGAGAACCCCATTTTAATTCAGTAATTCTATGATTTAAACAAGTCATGATATTTCTAGATCTTATAACATTCATATCAGTATTTACTTCAAAAAGGGATGATTTCCAGAATTAAAAAGGAAATGAGTGAAAACCAGGAAGGTGGAACATGACATAGATATGGCAGTTAAAGGGATGTTTTTAGTTGGTTTTTTTAGCTTTACAGAGGTATTGTAGACAAATAAAAATTGTATATATTTAGGATGTACAACATGATTTTTTAAAAGTGTACAAAGTGATGATTTAAGACACGTATACATTGAGAAATGATTATCACAATCAAGTTAAGTAACATATCTGTCACCTCACACAGTTTACCTTGTGAGTGTGTGTGTGGTGAGAACACTTGAGATCTACTCTGTTAGCAGATTTCAAGTATACAACACAGTACTATTAACTATAACTTCCATGCTATACATTGGATCCCCAGAAGTTATTCATTTTATAATTAAAAATTTATGGGGTAGCTGAGTGGCTCAGTTGGTTAAGTGTCTGCCTTCAGCTCACGTCACGATCATCATCATCCCAGGGTGCTGGGATGGAGCCCTGGGTTGGGTTGGGGTCCCTACTCCACAGTCAGTTTCTCCTCCTCCTTCTGCCTCTCCCCCACTCGTTTTCTCTCTGTCTCTCAAATAAATAAATAAAATCTTTTTAAAAATTTAAAAAAAAGAAAAATTTATACCTTTTGACCAACACCTCCCCATTTTTCCCACCCACCAGCACCTTGCAACTACCATTTTACTCTCCAGTTCTATAAGCTGACATTTTTAGATACCACATACAAGTGATATCATACAGAATTTGTCATTCTGTGTCTGGGGGAAGTTTTTAGTTTTTATGAAATGAAAGATCTATAGTTACACAGACTTAATCTTGGATTTCAGGTTTTGGGGAATAGGTGAACATTTAAAAGTGAGTGAAAATTTTAAAAAAATTAAGTTAAAAAAAGGTTTAAAAAGAGAAGGAAAGGGAAGCTTGTTGCCTTTGATAATTTTCTTGGTTCCTCTTAAGTTTGAGGAAGGAGTAAAATTTTAGGTTGGCAGAACAAAGTGGAAAGCAGAAATGTTTGTTTAAAAAAAAAAGAGGCTAAAATAAATAGGGCAGACAGATAACAAAATGAATTTTAAATAAAAAGTTATTACTTATAATAATTATAAAATTAAATGCCAGATTCTGGAAGAAATACACATAAATCACTTAAAAATGCAGATGTAAATTCCTATATTATACTTGGTAGAAATACAATTAGGCAAAGTATATTATGCTATCCATACATTGTACAGCCAGAAATACAAATATAATGGAAAATACCAGAATCACAGCAGCCAAATAGGAAATTTCATATTTAAGATACATGAAAATTTCTTTCTTCAATAGTGGAGAAAATTCAGGAGACTGTTGTGAACACACATAATGAAATTATAAAACCTCTTTCTTCAAAATACTTATGGGAATGGTACCTAAACATTTAAGAAGTCAAACACTGCATGCAATAAAATCTATTATAGTACATGGTAAGCTCTAAGGACAACCACAAATGCACAGTTCAGCAGTATTATTAATAAGCTACATGGAAATAGAAATAGTGGATATGGAATTTTGTGAAAATTTGAAATTTTAGCTGTGGTAGAATACAAAATTACAGTGTAGAGAAATTATAGAAAGTTCCTACTCAGTATATATAGTATAATCATTTCATTCATCCGACAAGCGTATAATTAGGAAAATAAAAAAGAAAAGGTTAAAGTAAAAAGCCAATATCACTGAAGGGCTTAATAGGAAATAGGAAAAAGGAGTAAGATGTGTAATTTTAAAATCTGAAAGCACAAGTAATAAAAATCATTCATGTCCCCCTTCCCCCGCATCTAATAGATTACTGAGTCTGATAGATCCTGCTTCCTGGAGAATTCTTAAATATGTGCACCTCGGTATAAGTCACAGTCAGGTTTTACTCTTGGGACAATAGTTGCCCACTCCAGCCTTGTCGCTTCCATTCCATTCTCCATACTGAGTTTGAGTGATCTTTTGTAAAAGCATATCTGATCAAAAATGTTGATTGACTGTGTATTATGGACCTAACGGATTATTATCACTTTCTGATATAGACTAGGGTGTGTTATATATTTAAATTTGTAGAATTTAAGTGAGAATATTAAAGTTTCACTTCACATTTGTGTTGGACTTGAAAATTTATAGATACCTCTATAAATATAGATAAGATATTATCTTATATAGATAAGATATTATCTTATTTAATCTTCAGAACAACACTATGAGTTAATTTATAATATTAGTTTTATAATGAGAAAATTATATGTACATCATAGTGGATGATAGTTAATAATACTATATTGCATATTTGGAAGTTGGTAAGAAAGTAGATCTTAAAAGTTCTCATCACAAGAAAAAGGAATTTGTAACTATGTGAGGTGCTGGATGTTCACTAACTAGACTTATTATGGTGAACACTGCAGAATATATACAGATACTGAATCATTATGTTGTACACCTGAAACCACTGTAATGTTAAATGTCAATTACATCTCCATTTTTATTTTTTTTATTTTTTATTTTTTTAAAAGATTTTATTTATTTATTTGACAGTAAGAGAGACAGCCCCCGAGAGAGGGAACGCAAGCAGGGGGAGTGGGAGAGGAAGAAGCAGGCTCCCAGCGGAGGAGCCCGATGCGGGGCTCGATCCCAGGACCCTGGGATCACGCCCTGAGCCAAAGGCAGATGCTAATGACTGAGCCACCCAGCACCCCTATATCTCCATTTTTCAAAAAGGGTGGGAAAATTATGTTTAAGGCTACCCAGCCAACAAGATGCAAGACTTAGAACTCCTGACTGCTGCATAAAGTTTTAAGCTACTCTGAGTAAATGGTTACTTATTTTTTTTATAATAATTTTTTATTATGTTATATTAGTCACCATACAGTACATCCTTAGTTTTTGATGTAGTGTTCCATGATTCATTATTTGCGTATAACACCCAGTACTGGCCTATCCCAATCCCCCACCCCCATCCCCTCTGAAGCCCTCAGTTTGTTTCCCAGAGTCCATAGTCTCTAATGGTTCATTTTACTTCTGTTTACCCCCCTTCCTTCTTCCCTTCCTTAGGAGAGATACTTTTAGACTCAGTTTTTACAGTTTCTGTTTGGAACCAAGGAACATTTCTTCGCACTGGGGATCTCTTGCCAATATAGCTTTAAAGTATGGATTTTACATCCAGATAGATCTTGCAAATGTAAATAATTGTGAGGGTGCCTGCAAGCCACTGTATTATAGTACTTTATGAATTATGACAAACATAGTCTTGTTTTGACTCATAAAGTAGACACTTGATTTGTATTTGTCATTGAATGAGTTAGGTTGTGTTTAGGTGCAAGTAAGAGAAGACTCAGCTCAATATTATTTACATAATAAAGACATCTGTAACCCTGTACGACAAGAAATCTGGTGTCAGACAGTTCTGCAGCTCAGTGAAGCTTCCAGGGATAGTAACTAAGCTTTTTCTCCATCTTTCTACTTTACAATCCTAAGCATGTGACTGAACTAGGACTACACTCAGTAATCAACGCCATCTCCCATCTACTCTGCTGCTACTTGTTTTTTGTTTGTTTGGTTTTACAACAATAATAATAGGTTTTGTTTATTCAGTACTTCCTTCAGGGCCACACATATGTTCTACATATATTTTTTTCTTAATATAAACTCTCTGATTCTGTCAAACCCTAAATATTGCCCTTCTGCCCCCACCAACTTCTTGGCTCAGGATTTACCTCACTGAGATGCCATGCTTCTGCCACATACAACTTCTTTTTCTTGGTGAAGTCTCCTTAATGATTTCAGGTTCCAGATAGTAAGTACTATTAGGAGATCATATATGATCCCTCTTGTATATTTATAGCTTCCAAATAATATATTTATCCATAAACTCTAATCTGGAGTTGGAGAGAATCCTGGAAATAATTACAACACAACCACCACCGTGCTTTTTGTAGAAATTGTGCTGTTTTGAGTAGACATTTTATAGTAAGTGCGGAAGAAAGGGTTTGATTTACAAGCCTCTTTAATAGTTGGAGAAAAAAATCTTGTGACTCTAAACTTGTTAACTCTAACTCGTTTTAGACTTTGCTAAATTATTTTAAATTTCTTTCAGCATATTATGACAACACCATTTTTCATAGAGTTGTACCTGGTTTTATAGTCCAAGGGGGAGATCCTACTGGCACAGGGACTGGTGGAGAGTCTATCTATGGAGCCCCATTCAAGGTGAAGCCAAATTTTTATTGTTTTTATTTGCAGATCAGTTTGGATTGCTTAATCAAAAATGACTGTGCCCCACATGAAAAAAATGCATTTCACATTAGTGCACAAAATCTGGTACCTATCACATGTTTAGGATTATACAGGTTAAGAGCAGCACTTCCCCCATCAAGCATTCTAAGTTGTCTTATTGCTAACTTTTATGCTAGATTGAATTCAGGTGGAGCTGCAGGTGGTCATGAGAAAAATGTGAGTCAGAAAAAAAACTATATAACGTAATTCTTGATACCTGACAATATCTGATCTCTGGAACTCTGTAAATGTAAAAGATTTTTACAACATTTCATATGCCATTTCATTTAACACTATATGGAATCTATATTAATTTGCTTGGACCGTTATAATAAAATATCACTGATGGGTTGGCCTAAACAACAGCAATTTATTTCTCACAGTTCTGGAGGCTAAGAGGTACAGTATTGGCATTCAGTTTCTGGTGAAGGGTCTCTTCCTGGCTTGCAGATGGCCACCTCTTTGCTGTGTCTTCACATGGTAGAGAGAGCGAACTCTGGTGTCTCTTCCTCTTTTTGTAAGGGCACTAGCACTCCTGGATTAGGGCTTCACACTTGTGACGTCTTTTAACTCTTACTGTCTCCTTACAGGCCCTGTCTCCAGTACAGTCACATTGGGGGTTAGAGCGTCACTGTATGAATTTTGGGGAGACACAATTCAGTCCAAAGCAGAACTCATTCTTAATTATGCACAACAGACCTTTGTAGCCTGAACTGCATGCCATAACAGGAAATCACAAGGGGACAGAAGAAGGAATTAACATAAAAAATGTTAGAAAAAAGTGTATTAATCAAGAATAGGTCAGTGATTTGTTAACTGCTAACACAGATCTAAAACGAGTATCATAGTTAATAACAGTGAGTTCAAATAAAAATTACAAGTTAGGTTATTTATTAATCTGATGGTACCAATATCACATTCTTTGAATGAGTAAACATAAATAGCTCTTAAAATAGGAGAATTTTGAAGACATGTTTATACTAATGAGATAGAAGGTCTGGAGTTTCTTTTAATTTTTTATTGGGTCACTGTGTGATTCTTGAGAAAAATACTTGAACTGTTTGCTTTAATTTCCAGATGATAATGGCCTTAGAAAACGAGGAATAGTTATAATAAAAAAGTCTCAAATGTCACTAAAAAACTATTTTGTATTTTACCATATTGAGATGTCTCATGATTTTAGAGCTTCCATCTAGTAGGAAGCATCCCTTTATTCTATTGCTTGGTGTAACAGAATAGTGCTTTCTCATAATTTCTTTCTAAATTGAGATTTTTGCTTATTATGTAATATTGTTATCTAGTTAAATTTTTCAATTAGGCCATTTTTGATACAGTATAAAGAGTTACAACTCTGGGGTTTTTTTGTTTGTTTTTTTAAAGATTTTATTTATTTATTTGTCACAGAGAGAGAGGGAGAGAAAGAGCAGGAGCAGGGGAATGGCAGGTAGAGGTAGAGGGAGAATCAGGCTCCCCGCTGAGCAAGGGGTCTGTGCAGGACTCGATCCCAGGACCCTGGGATCATTACCTGAGCTGAAGGCAGATGCTTAATCGACTGAGCCATCCAGGCATCTCAAGTTATGACTCTTTGAGCTCAAATCTTGGACATTTATTAAGGAAGAATAACTTTCTTTCTGAAAAGTATTGATTATATCATATGGTGTTATATAAATGAGTCTAGTATCAGGTCTGGATAGAAATTCTGTTAACTGAGAGACTAATGTATGTTATGTAGCCCTACTATAGCAAGTAATCTACCTAGAGAGGCTTGCTCTGGTTCTTTGAAAAACTGGCAAATGCGACCAGTGCCAGTTCAGCAAAGATTCAACAAAGACCTTTAAAAAACAGAGTAAAGCACATAACACAATTATAGTAGATGCCTTGAATTAAAAAACAAGAAGAAAGCAAATTTTTCATGACCTTTAGAATGGAGTGGGGAGGGGCAATAGTTGAGGGCCGTGCAATGATTCAAAGGTAGTTTTTTTAGAGAAAAAAATAGAAGGTTCTAAAAAGTTAGATAACTTTGAGGGATGGGAATAGGGGAATGATTTAGAAATCTCTTCCCCTTTGAGTGCCCTTCTTCCACGTAAATAGACAGCTTTCCCATAAAATAGGATAAATTTGTCACAATACTTATAAGATGTTTACAGGCTAGTGAAGTCAAGTTCAACAGTACTGAAGGAGTATACGTATTGGATTTGATTATACTTGAAAATCAGTTAAATAAAACTTTAGCATTGTTGATTAGAAGTTGTATAGAACCTTTTTAACTGAGTACGAAGACCCTTATAACAGATCATTCACTAAATTTTTTTTTTTTTTAATGCTTCAGGATGAATTCCACTCCCGGTTACGTTTTAATCGGAGAGGACTGGTTGCCATGGCAAATGCTGGTCCTCATGATAATGGCAGCCAGTTTTTCTTTACACTGGGTCGAGCAGATGAACTCAACAATAAGCATACCATTTTTGGAAAGGTTTGTGTCCACTTATCTTCAGGTTCTGTGATACATATGACCGACTTATCTAGGAGCTGCCCCCATAAAAATATTCCCTGGGATATGTATCTATTATTTCTAAAAACAATGGAATATATTCCTTTTACAATGAACTATGAGGGACCACCTTAATTTTTTGTGTGTATGTTTCAAATAAGTCATTGATTATGACTTAAGAATTTTCTTTTTTTCTAAAATCATACTAATGATATTAGCTACTATGTTGCTCATCTGATATTGTGTTTATGTTTTTAGAAACCTAGGTGTTATCTAAGTAACAATATTTAGTAGTTTAAAAAGTTTACTTTTGTCCATGATGAATTCCCTTCAGTATAAAGTGGAAGTTGTGTTAATATTAAAATTTTTTACCTGAAATATTACTTTGAGTAGTACGTGTTTACTCCTGCTCACATTTAACATCTTTCTTTAAGAGGTTTTGTTTTTTCACTCTCCCTTCTAAAAAATATATTCCCACATGTTTTAAGTCTTAGGCATGTTAGACATCACTAGTGTATCAGCTCCCTCTACTGGTTCAATAGGAATGGTTTCCCCACAGCCTAGACAAACTGGATTTCGTGAGGATGAAGGAAAGGGAAAAGACAAACTGAGCACAGCTGGAAAACTGGTATTATTTTAAAACTCCTGAGAAATCTTGAATGAAAGGATTCATGCTGAAAACATTCAATACAATGTGGTTGCTTAACACTTAACACAGGTTAAGAAATGCGCACATTTGAACCACTACAACACAGGTTGTCAGATGTTCATAGATTTTCCTTCCTATTATTTTTAAAAAATAAAAGCATATAATAAAGTGAGATTTAGATTGTCGTTCTGCACCACTTTTTAGAGTTGCTAATATATAACTTTCAATTAGAGACAAAGTATAGCATATTGATAAGAATTCAGAAAGGCCGTCACTGTCGGCTCTATAACTTCTTTGACTCAATTTTCTTATCTAGAGAAGGAGGATAATGACAGTGCCTGCTTTTAGGATGTTTGTGAGGATATAACAAGATAATGTCTGCAAAGCACTTACACATGGTATTGTTATTTGCTTGTTCCACCCAATTCTAAAATCTGAATTTGTTTATTTTGTTTGAATGAAAAGCTGTCATTCAGTATGAGGTTACTTGGCATTATATTTTCACTTTTAATAAAACCTGACGTTAAATATATATGGGAAGTTTTCTAAAAATACCATTGAGGGATTGAACTCCCATTCTGCTTTTTCCCCTTAAGATGAAGATGCTTTATTTGCATTATTTAATGCATAGGCTCCTATATAAAAATATGAGATTTCCTTTTAATTATTGAAAAAATATTTTCAGAAGCCCTCCCTTATTTCAGAGAATGAATATAAGAGTTTGCAGTTAAGTTTTCTTTTTTGTTTGATAGGTCACAGGGGATACAGTATATAACATGCTACGGTTGACAGAAGTTGATGTAGATGAGGAAGAAAGACCACGTAATCCACATAAAATAAGAAGCTGTGAGGTAAAAGCATGATGTCTGAGAGGCAGCACTTAAATGACCATGTCAGAGAAGCAGGCTGTTAGTATTTTTAAACTATTGGATAAAGGCTTTATACTAAATCGACATCACAATTCAGATTTTGTCTCTGTAATTTAGGCACAATTTCTGATTAAGAATTTTTTTTTAAATTGAAGGTTTTGATTTCAAAGATGAAACTTTAACTGATAATCCAATGTATGAAAAGCTTGACTTATAAGGGAAAGTTAGAAGAATTAGGCTTATTTAGCTCAATGAAGTGACTTCCTAGGTAATTTCAGAGTGATCCTTCATTGAGGAAGCAAGGTCCTTAGAAGCATTTGATTTGGGGTCAAAACTCTGAGTTTGTCTTGCTAACTAGGTATTAAGTTTTCTTGAATACTTTTCCCTTTTGTAAAATAAGGATAACATACCTTTTACTTAATTGCATGTAGGATTATCAGAAGAATCCAGCAAGACTATTAAGTGGGAGTACTTTATGTAGTAAATATATCACTGGACTTATAATACTTACGTGAGCAAAAAATACAGATGTTAGTATTAATGCAATTAAGTACTGGTTTTAATTTTTTGTGAAATTTTTTAAAATGGAATAATGTTTTCAGAATATTTTTTTCATAGGTTTTGTTTAATCCTTTTGATGACATCATACCAAGAGAAATAAAAAAGCCAAAAAAAGAGAAACCAGAGGAAGAAGTAAAGAAATTGAAGCCCAAAGGCACAAAGTAATCAGAAATAATAGACTAATAGAAATTCATTCATTTTGTTTCCTTTTGTAACAACTGTTTTCTAGTGAGGGGGAGGTCAGTATGGACCAGGGAGATATATGAATTATGAGGTTCTTCTTTTATTAGTATATTGTATGTAATTTAAGCTAAAGAAGTATCACATGTCTATATGAAATCTATATTAATAAATAAATATTTATGATGACTATAGCAATTATTTATATAAATGAGTTGTTAAGATTTTTGTTTGTTTTTTACTTGTTTTTCAATTAATATATGTTCCAAGTATAGAACTTGGAAAGTCAAGTATGAAGGATATGATGACTGCATGGTTACATAATTTAATTTTTCACTCCTGTTTTGGAGTAAGTAAGTTTCAGTATTTTGTGAACTATATTTCTCACATTATTAGTTTTGTCTGTTCATTAAAATAGATATCAGAGTTAGATTTCAACTTCCTCTTTTAGTGAAATGTAGTATCCATATTAGTGATTTTAGTGTATTCATAATTGTTAGATTCAGACAGTTCCAAGTATAATTCTGCCTGACACCATTTATAAGAAGTAAATTGTGTTCACATTTCTGAGCTTCAGTTTCCCCATCTTGTAAAATGGAGATTATAATCACAACATCTGGTTGTTATGAAGAGAAAATGAGCGGGGGAATTTGAAAACACCCAGTGGCATAGGTATTCAATCATATTTGTTTCTTTCCGTAACATCGTACAGTATAAGGAAGTTAAGCTGCTTTTATAAACTGTCAAATGTGAGCCACTTCAATAAGCAGTTGATGTCTTGTGGCAAAATAAATTCTTATACAGTGGTGTATTTGATATTCCTCTATTTTTTGATTCATTTCTTTTGACTAATTTATATCTGCGTGAAAGGTCACAGTCACCATATTCAGATACAATATTTCATCACTATTACTTATCTTGACAACAGCCCAAAAGCTGGGTGTTTTTGTTTTTGTTTTTAATTCATAGCAAATATATTAGGGATGATGTGGTAGTCATTGATTACATCTAGGTTTTGAAATAAAAAATTCCTCTTGTTGCCAGATCTTCTATTTTTTTCAATATTTGAGAGAGAGTTTTAATAACTTATTATTTATCTTCCTTGGGATGTCTTTAGTTTGAAGGCTCAAAGAAGACAAATAGTTTATTCTTCCCCATGGGTTATTTTTTTGTTAAGTTTATTGCTTATATTTTTTTATTTGACAGTGTTGTGTAACTTATCAATTTTAAAGTGTTAATGACATTTTGGAAGACACTAGATTAATTGCTTCCCATTTGTAGTGCTCTCAGGGCTATATATTAGGTTTTCAGAACTCTCCATTTCGCTAACCAGTTTTTTTATAAATATAAAAAGCTTAATTATTTCTGTCATGCTTGACTTACTATATTTAATGATAGTGCTCAGAATGGATTTTTGGTCATTAGTTTCGTCTAATATATGAAATATCTGTGGTCTGAGGCCAATGCCTTAACATTATGCTGAAAATATGGATCCTTAGTATATTTCTGCTGAATACTAAGTCATATTGTGTATTCCCGAACAGTTAAAATGTGTTCTTGTAAATTCTATTTTATTGCCTTGAAAATACAGCATTGTAAGTTCTATTGAATTTCCTCAATTTTCTCTCATTCTTATTTCCTTTTTTCTTTCCTTTTTTTGATAAGAAATTTTAGTTTACTTTCTTTCGGAGAGGAGGCTGAAGAAGAAGAGGAGGAAGTAAATCGAGTTAGTCAGGTAAAACTCTAATCCCTTTGATCTGAATTATAAAAGGTATTAGGGACTATATCTCATTTTTGTATCTCCTGCTATGTATATGGCACATCATGTTTTTCATGGTACACAGTCAGGAAGTGTTCACTGAACTGATCTGTAAAATGATTTGTTGTCAGTAATATTTGCAACTCTTAAAATGATATGCCCTCTTGCAATTAGAGTTTTGTGGGGTTTTTTGACCTGGCCTTTTTTTTTTTAATCAGAACTAGAGTTAAAAAATGATTTAACCTTGTGATTCAGATTTTAATTGCTCTTTTTTAAAGTGATTTGCTAGATGATAATGATTATGATCATTATTATAATAAATACTGACAGACCAATGCTTTTATATTCATTTTAATATTATCTATATATATTTATTAATGTCATTAATTCTCATCACAGCCCTTTAAGATAGGTATTATCATTATCCCCATTTTACCCAAAAATAAATTAAGGTATAGCTAGGTTGTAATTTGCTCAGTCACACAACCAGTAAATAGCTAGAGCTGGGATTTGAACTTCTGTCTCCTTCAGTGTAAGATACATGTATATGGATTATATATCACTTCCTGGTCTTCTACTCCACCAATGCTTACAGTAGGCCTTTAAGTGTGGTTTTCCTGAATATCCCTTTTGACACAATACTCATTGCTGAAACACCTATGCCTTGACAATATTTAGAGCAGTGAATCTGTTAAATATACTTTAAGAAAATCATCCTCAAGGGTTTTTACTCCCAAAGATTCTGGTATGTCTTCCCTCAAATGATGAAGAAATGGAAATTTGTTTGGAGAGTGAAATGGGGGAAGGGGCAGGGGTAGCCTTTGATACAGGCAGTTCAGTGGATTTTAATAATAGTGGAGGGTTGAGGGACACCTGGGTGGCTCAGTTGGTTAAGCGTCTGATTCTTGATTTTTGTTCAAGTCATGATCTCAGTATTGTGAGCTTGAGCCCTGCATTGGAAGATTCTCCCCCTCTCCTTCTGCCCCAACCCTCCTCCCTCTCTAAAAAAATATAATTACAAATAATAGTGGAGGGTTGAAATACAGAGTTTTTTAAAAAGTGGACAGTTCCTATTCTTACATCTGTTTGTAAAGAAAATCATAATGCCTTTAAATCACTCTTTTATGAATAGATTACCTTTTTGCAGTATTAAAAAAAAAAGCAAGAAAATTAGTGAACACAGAGACCTAAAGGTTTAGAAGTTTTTTTGTAGTAATTAAAACTCTATAACTTAGCCCTGTCTTATTTGCTTATTATATTTACCTATTTCTAACCAACACTAACAATAACACTGACTGAAAAGCACATTATTTTTACCCTTGTTTTTAACTCTTTATCCATGGGCTTCCCTCATCATAGAGGATGGTTTTGGTAGGCTAATGTTGGACATATAGTAAGCACACTACTTTTAGCCATTGCATTAAGACTGAATTGAAATGGACATGTGTAAGAAACGGTCTGGTCATAATTTTTTCTTGCTGTCTTCAGTATTCCAGAGTGATATATTTGATACCATGGATTCTCAACTTCCACCCATATACTAATATTCTGAACTCTAGGACACACAGATGAATATTATTTCTGGGCTCTTATCCCACATTCTTGATTTCCTTTAGGAAACATCTCTACTAAAGATGCCACAATTAAACTCATCTTTATGTGAAAACATCCTTTCCCTAGGCCTTGTCAGTATTATCAATCGCCCTGGCACCCTGATATCTCAGAAGTTATCTTCTTTAGATGTCAGTGCACTAGTCTTGCCTTATTCATGATTCAAATTTCTGCCTTATTAAAATGAAAGATATACTATATGTCATGATCCTGTGGGTATATTTGTAAATGGACAAAACCACAAATGTTAGATCTGGAAATTGCCAGGAGTCCCTTTCACTGATGTTTTCTAAAGATGTCAAGTTTCCTTACATACACATGCTTTCCCCACAGTCCCCCCGTCCTGTTTTTCCTTTTGCTTGGGGTAGGTTCTCCTTTATTTGGTTAATTTTTGTTTTTCCTTTAAGATTTAGCTCCACTATCAACTCTGGACTACCTCCACCTCCCTCCCCTCCCCATCTCCCACCCAGGCGGAGTTTAACTTCTTTCCATGGTAATCTGTCTGTGGCCATCAAAGCATATGTTATACTGTACTGTAATTATTTTCCTCTCTGCTACCTGTGCTAAATATTTATTTTATGTAACCTCTATAACAACCACGTGCTATAGATGTTATTATTCCTATTTAAGGGAAGAAATCAATACTCAGAAAGGTTAAATCACTTGTGCAAGACCATGTAATTAGGAGGTGGTCCAGTCAGAATTTTGAACTTAGATTTCTATAGCCATTTAAGTCTCTAATATGATTTTGAATGCTGCAGAAGCTGCTTTCTTCGAGCCCAAGCCATCTAGAAGGCTGGCAGGAAATTACACTGGTAGCATAGCATTCTGGAGTGGAAGCAGCTCAATGCAGTGTTGGCCCCTTGCCCTTTCCTACCTCACACAGGGGCCTGGATATTAGGCTGATCAGCCCTGAGGAGAGAACAGGGGAAGGAGAAAGGAGTTTTTCTATTAGTCTTTTTGTTGAATTAAATTTCTGATCTAAAGTAAGTTTTATTCACCATTACTTTGAGACTGACTTTACTAGGAAATTAGTTTGAATTTTTTCTGTTTGTAACAACAGCATGTGTTAAATATTTAAAGCATATCTGCCTCTGCTGCTTGCTGTTGTACAAAGTAAAACAAACAAAATGCTTAACTTACTCTGACTTTAGTGAACTTGATAACCCAAAAGCAATCGGTGTTTGCTACAAGGTTGAAATGTGCAAGGATACCACTGCAGATACTTGCTCTCAAACCTGAAAGACACTTCAAACAGTGGAAAAACTAAGTAAATCCATTCCTTTTTGCCAAGAAAATTGCAACCTACAGTCCATTATCATGTGAATAGTATAAGCCTAGTATTGTGTCATCCTTTTTCTCTCATCTGACTCTGTGCTTTGTGATAAAATTATCAAATGTTTGTTTCTGACTCTCAAATCTGTATCTCTAGGCTGGCTTACTTTTCTTTTCTCCAGCAGCCTACTGGCCATCTCTCTATGTTTGAATATCTCACTAGTAACCCAAGTCCTGGCCAAGGCTTAATTCATTATCTTTGTTTCCCAGACTTTTCTCTGTTTTGTGACTTCTTTTTCTACTCCCTAGTATCAGTATCCTCTAGAGAAAAATTTTAGATTCTGACTTTTTTCTTATTCTTTCTCTGCAAAACCAATTTGTTGCACTGTTCTACCAATTTTTCATCCATGACATATCTCAAATCTATTTTTTCCTTTTAATTTATTTTGCTACTACCCTCGTTCAGGCCTTCATTTCTAGGCTGGGCTGCTGCCCTAGTCTACAGACCGGTCTCCCATCTCCTTGCTCTTCTTTCCTTTCCACTCATTACCACCACAACGGTCTTCCTGAAACCTCATCAAGATGTCACAATTGCTCTCTGTTGACTATAGAAATAAGGCCATGACCCCCCCCCCCTTACCAACTCTGCCCCTTAATTTAGTACTTCTTAAACCACTTAAAAACCACTGAAAATTCAGGTCCAACACTGTTTTAAAAATAAAAAATTAAATCCCTACACCCTCCTCAGACCTACAGAATTAGAATCTCCAAGAGAGGGGCCTGGAAAGCTGTACGTGAATGAATTCCTTGGAATTCTTATCGGGGAAATGTAGGAAACCCTGTGTTAGCAGATCTGAACTATTTTCTGTTCTACATGTATGTTTTGTGTTTTCCTTTCTGTATGTCTTTGTTCATGTTCTTTTCCCTGCCTGAAGTGTCCTGTCCCATTCTGGATGTCAAAGTCATATTTATTTCCAATACCTAAAATACCATCTTTTCTAAATGTCTTTTCTTAATCATTCCTTTTTCTGATTTCTAACCTTTGCCTGTCTTGTGATACTTACATTTTCCTTTTAAAAACATCCATTTTGTTTTATTACACAAGAAACATATGACTGTGTTATCAGTGTATACTAAAACATTATACCCTTTTCTTTCTGCCTTATTAAGTGTGCAGAGTCCTAGGCTGTGAGCTCTCTGATGGTAAACTGTGTCATCTTTGAGTGGCAATGGGTTGAAGCAAAAAGAGCGTGGATCTGGGATTATACACGTTCATATTGGCACTTTGCTTTCCACTGATACTCTGTGATTTTGGATCACTGAGTCTCTCTGAGCCTCAAGTTTCCTCTTTGTAACAAGAAAATACCATAAGCCATTTAGAGTTGTGAAATAAGGATGTGGATAGTCATTACTTTGATACAATATGCAATCTCGGAAAATGTTTTTGAAAGTCAAATGTCTTAAGCAGTATACTCTGTGTTATAATTTATATTTGATTCTCAGAAAGCTAAAGAGTATCAAACAATCTCTGATACGATTGTGATTATTATGCAGAAGCTGCTGCCCTCATGCTAAAGCAGTCTAGACGGTTGGCAGAAAACTTCACCAACAGTTCAGCTTTCTGGGGTTGGAAGTCTTAACTCGGCACAACTGCCCAAGTGCTCTTCCTGAGCCCTCCCACTGGGTCCTGGATAGTAGCGAGAGCACTGGGGTACACCTGTGTATCATGAAACCCAACAACCCGTCCTTCATGTGTGAATGCGTCTTGGTACATTGTACAGAATCTTTGGCTTACAGAATTCAGCTCTTTTGTCTGTTTAGATAATGGAGTCATGAATAAGTTTAGCTTGAGAAAATAGAACAACAATAAAGAAATCATTGAAGTTTATTGGCTTAGAGGAAAGGAAATTTCTCCAGAGGGCATGAGACAAATTGTAGAGTGAATAAAAATGGAAGTATATGTTATTTTCCTTTTGTACTGTTATTCAGACTTTGAGAACCCCTCTAATACATTTTACATTTGGGGTAAAATGAAACCTTGCTAAGAAAAAGAACATTAGCCTGAATATTGGAAAAGTATGACCAATAGATATATTTCTTAAAAGTTAGCCTTACTGTTTTTAAATGTATGTAATAATTAGAACCAAAGCCAAGTAAGTGTCTTTTACAACGACTAAGAACAATTTTCAGTTTCAGTGCTTGCATGAAATTAAATATTTCTAGAGGTCTTGCAAATAATTGTTTCATTATTCATTTGCTTATCAAGTTTCTTTTTTCAGTGACTCCACAGTGTGTTAAGCTTTATTCCAGAACCTGTCTAACATCACAAGTTAATAATTGGTAAAGTCTGAATTGGGGCTTTACTTTATGTGAAAGGAGAAATAAGATAGAGTGCCCTCTGGTTTGTGGATTATCAGTGTGGGATTACAGACACTACTTCACCCCACTCGTTTATTCATGACAAGGTGCCTCTCCCACACGGGTTAGCTTTCCTTCATTATTTATTTCAGTATCTTTCTACTACCTGATAAAATCTCTTTTAGAATAATAGAATTTTATAGCTCAAAGGGATCTAGTCCTACTTCCTTTCTTTATAGATGAGGAAACTGAGACTCTGGTTAAGTGACTTGCCAGACTGACTTCATTTCCTTTTTGATAGGATTACATGATAGGAGGATGCCATAAGAACATATTTTGAGTCCCGGAAAGCACATTGTCAGAGTCTCTCATGATATTCTTGTGGACAACATGAGGAAATGTGATCTGGGAGATAGTATAGTCAGATGGATTTATATCTGATGGAATACTTCTGCCCAAAGAGTGCTTTGTTGTCAACCTGTGCATGATTATTTGAACTAGTACGTTAAAATGTAAAAGGAGTACATGTAAATTCTGTGCTTGAGTTTAATGGAATCAGCTGAAGAGGTGTAAGACTTAATAGCCTGTAAGCCCTAGTTGAATTATTAAGAGTAAGGTGTCTGGAATTAGAAATTTAACATTCTTTGCATTTTGGGCAGTCACATTTTACAGCACTTTGTTCAGAACACATTTAAGAAGGATACTGACAAAAGAAAGAAAGAGAAAGAAAGAGAGAAAGGGAAAGAAAGAAAGAAACTGACAAATGCATTCCTAGGAAGGGAGGAGCATGAAGACAATGGTGATAAAGCCAAGAACCACTGCACATGAAGAATGTTCGAGGAACTGGATATACTTTGGAGAAGTAAAAACTAAGTAAAAATATGATCCTAGGCTTCAGACATTTGAAAAGTTTTTATGGAGGATCCCTCCTTTCATTTTGCTTTCTTAAATGATAGTTTTATTCATGTCTGTACTGCTTTAAAGTTTACTCCTGAATCTTTGTGTATAACTTAAACACAGATGTCAGAAAATATTTTTCAAGTGAAATCTTACAATCAGACAAGTAGTTTTCATGAGGCAAGTTAAATGGTAGGTCCATTATAAAAGTATCACAATAGCTAGATTTAAAAATAGTGATTAAACTGTGCCACATTCACAGTGATGCACACAGTATTTCTTTCTCTGAAAGATATGCCAACATTTTTACCTGAAATCCCAAGTTATAAAAAGGCTTTTTTTTCTCACCCAGAAAAAGTTATATTGATAGACAAATACACCACTTTTGAGAATAAAGTAAGAATGTTTTGTCCTATTCTTGTTTAGTCCCAGAAATTAAACTTTCCCAAAAGGTTGGGATCTGGGGGGTGGATACAGCATGAAGAGTGCCACTAGGCCTTCTGCACGGAGGTTGTAAGAAGTGTTGAACAGTCTAATTTATAAACTGTTTTTGCCTCATTAAATTGTATTAAACTTGATCTAATTTGTTTATATTTAAGTAATTTTAAAAACATGTTAATATATTTATAGTCATCTCATATTTCTGCTGTAACTAATTACCATAAATTTTATGGCTTGAAGCAAAACAAATTTAATATATTACAGTTCTGAGGTCAGAAGTCCAAAACAGGTTTCACTGGGCTACATATTGGGGTACTGGCAGGGCTGCCTTTCTTCTAGAGGCTCTGGGGAGAATCTCTTCCCTCAACTTTTCAACTTCTAGAGCCCATTTGCATTCCTTGGCTTGTGGCCCCTTCGTCCATCTTCAAAGCTAACAATAGCCCATAGAGTCTTTCTCATGCTGTATCATTATGAAACATACTCTCCTGCCTCCTTCTTAAGGACTTTTGTGATTACATTGGATATACCCTGACAATGCAGGATGATCTCCTCATCTCAGAATCCTTAATTTATCTGCAAAGTCCCTTTTGCCATGTGAGGTAACATATTCACAGGTTTTGAGCATTAGGATGTGGACATCTTTAGGGGGCCATTAATATACCTACCAGTCTCTTTGTATTTAAACTAAGTTCTGTGTAGTATACATGATAACAGAAATTGTTTGTAGTTCATTTTTAGTTCTAGAAGGTAGAACTAGGATTGTTTGGATAGTTGGAAATTACACATAGATTTTTTTTCTCCAATTATAGAGAGAACTGCCCAATATTGGAAGACATTTGAAAAGGAGTGGTTTGTGTGTGTGTCTGAGGAAAAGCTCTTTTCAGGTGTTGAAACACCGGCTGACTATAGTCAGTGATGTCAAGGAGATTCCTGCATTGGGTGGGAAACTAGATTAAGTGGCCTTTAAGACCTTTTCGTTTTTAACTATTAAGTTTTTTCTGTCTGTGCTAAAGGTCAAAGAATGTAATAGTCAGGGCTCTTTAGAGAAATAGAATACATGCATACGTGTTATTCTGTGCAATATAGCCCGTATGTTTGAAAAAACAATTGTGTGCATTTATTTCAAATTATTCTTGTGAACTATCTTCTAAGATTTACTATCTGGGTCAAAGAATTAGTTTAGCTGTATGTAAGTCATACTGAAGATTTAGTGTTTGGAAATGTAATTAATAAACTTACTTTGAAGGATTTACCATTTTTTGGAAGAAAAGGTATTTTTAAAATAGTATTTTCAATCAGTGTGAGAGTTAACGTCTTATTTATAAAGCTTTAATTTATATTGGAAATTTCAGGAATATGTATCCTTTGCTAGCCATGTTATACCAGTACTAGATTTTACATACACGCGTTAACTTGTCCTTTTGGAAAACTTATTTCTTCCTCACTTATCATTATATTCTACATTTTTTCCTAGAGCATGAAGGGAAAAAGCAAAAGTAGTCATGACTTGCTTAAGGATGATCCCCATCTCAGTTCTGTTCCAGCCGTTGGAAGGTTAGTATGCTACAAGTGTGATCCTAAATTATTTTCTGGCTCAGATATTTTCTTGCTTCCTTTGTGAGAAAATGGTCAGTTCTCTCTCTCTCTTTTTTAAAGATTTATTTGAGAGAGAGAGCGAGAGCACATGTGTGGGGGTTGGGGGGGCAAAGGGAGGGGGTGAGAGAATCTCAAGCAGCCTCCCCACTGAGTGCAGAGCCCAGCGTGGGGCTCGATCTCACAACCCTGAGATCACGACCTGAGCAGAAATCAAGAGTTGGACACTTAACTGACTAAGCCTCGCAGGCATCCTGGTCAGTTCTCCTAAGTCCAATTTTTTTAACTCAGACAAATAACGAAAGCATTTTGGTGATGGAGGTAGCAGAGCCTCTTGCATAATGGAGGGAAGTACTCTGGCACCTTTCATTTCGTCTTGCTATCTATTTCTGTTGAACTAATTAAATTTAAAATTAATTGCTAAACTTAAATCTTGGGATTGTTTGAATATGAAAGGGTTTGGTTTAAAAGTTTAATGTTTAACTCAAATTACTTTGTTAGCTTTTTCCTTAAAGCATTTTTGTGCCAGTTGGCATGATGGGTAAACAAGGCAGAGTTGAAAGGTTTTGTGAAGAAGTCACCACATTTTAGACCAATCCATTGAGTAGTTATTTCTTATATATTTTAGTAGTTAACAGAAAATGTCTATCTCTGTTGCTTCCCTTGGAGAAGGGAAGATGTCTTACTGTTAAATACAATTGCACATGATATATTGGGCCAGTGCCTCAAAGGGGGATTAAAAT
Organism: Ursus maritimus; assembly: GCF_017311325.1. Lineage (NCBI taxonomy): Eukaryota > Metazoa > Chordata > Mammalia > Carnivora > Ursidae > Ursus > Ursus maritimus. The sequence goes on along the minus strand of NW_024426663.1, from coordinate 38,771,522 downwards.
GCTATTACATTGAGTTTAGCTTGCTTTCAAAAATTCTATTTAAAAAAAAAATCTTTTCTTAATATCCTTGTATTTGAAGGATTTGGTTTTTTCAGCCAGAGTACATCAAGCCAATGGAAGAAACTGTTTACTGCAATCCTTTGTTCATAAAAACAGCACTGTTGGTTGTTGTTTGCTTTTTTCTGTTAATTCTAGTAAATTAATATGTGTGCTCATGGAGCATACTTCTTATTCTATTTGTAAAAATGACTCTGTTATAGAATGTTTCTATTTGTTCTACAGTTCCATTCTGAAATTCCTGTGTTGAAATAGGTTTTTGAACTGTTAATCCTAGCAAAATATTCTAAATTTTGATTAATCCCAAAATTTGAATAATTTTAGTAGTTTCACTTGAAGCTAAAATTTACTTATTTTCATTCTTTTCATAGTGAAAAAGGTGATGCAGTAGGAGATTCAGCTAACGTAAGTAATAATTTTAGTATATAGTTTGAACAATAGAAAATTTAAAATGTTTATAAAAATTTAATTTTTTCCTTAAAAGGTAGTATATGTTACTTTTATAATTATATATTTAAAATTTTGAAAAAAATTTAAAAATTTGAAAAGTAAATAATTTATTTTGATTGGACTATTTCCTTCCAAGTGTGTGTGTAGATGTGTGTGTATTTCCCTACAAANTTGAAATCTTATATGTGTATGAATTTCTAATCTGGTTTTTTTCTCCCTCTCACTACCTGAATACTCAAAATTCAGATGTCATTGATTTTATTTTATTATGTAAAAGTTTAAATGTTGATGCGTGGGTATCCTACATGGTGTATGAGAAAATGCTTGGATCGGTCATTTATAGTGGTAGTCCTTTATATACACAATTCAGAGGGTCCTCTTTCAAGACTATGGTGATCTTTCTTTATTAGTTGTATTGGGTAGTAAAGCTGATAAAGACCTAAAGGAGATGAAAGGGCGAGCAGTGCAGATACATGGAATATGAGTGTTTCGAGATAGAGAGAATACCAGCTCTAAAGTTGGCTGGTGTTGCTGGCCTGGAGTTGTAGGAAATTATGTCTGGGTGGTATAGAATGTTTGGGTTGTGAGTGATTTGGGGATCCACTGGAGGATTCTAAGAAGGGGAGTAACTGGTATGACTGAGATTATAGGAAGAAATCTCAGCTTCTCCACCTCCTCCTCATTCTACTTGAATTAATCTCTGGTTGAGGTCAGTATGCTGGCCAGCTGCCTGCAGAAGCCACGTCTCCCACTGGGAAAGAATAGGAATGTAGATAGACACAATATCCTGGGTGATACGGAGGGAGTACAGCCCGTGTTGCACAGAAGCGCTGTGGGTTCAGTGAGCAAACACTCCTTCTTTGGGTATCCCATAATTACATAGTTGGCCTAGAGCAGACCCCAGGAGTATTCCCACATGGACCAGATTCTTCAAGCCCTTACAGATTCAAGACAAAACAAAACAAAAACCAAAACTGGCCTAGAATGTGATGAGAGTCTGGAATGGATCTCTGGAAATTTAAGGGGAAATGGGATGCCTGGCAAATACTCCACTTCAATTTCTACAGGATGGAGAATATGAAGGTGCAGAGCTTGATGAATATATTGATGGTGATGAGAAGAAGCTGGTGAGAGAAAGAATTGCAAAAAAGTTAAAAAAGGACACAAGTGGAAATGTTAAGTCAGCTGGAGAAGGAGAAGTGAAGAAATCAGTTAGCCGCAGGTGAGTCAATTACTGTGCTTCTAGGTGTCAGTTTGTCTTTTTATACTTCACTTTAAATTAGTATTAAGTCCTCTATTCAACATTTTTTTAAACACTATTTTCATAACGTTTGATATGTATACCATTTGTGTGTTAGCCTGTTTGGAGGCCTAAAATAGACCAGTTTTAAAGTACTTACAGCAATGGTCCCATGAGTCAAATTCTACTTCATTTCTTTCTAATCTCTTCTTGAAAATCCTCTGTGAATTTTTATATGTGGGGTAAGCAACATATTAGTTAGATGTGGCAGGCTGTGTTTGTTTAATATGAATATGAACAGTAGAGTATTGTATGGAATGAAAAGAGAAGTCCTCAGATTTAGGTGAGTAAAATTTGTCAGAATTGGTTATGAAAGTATGTGGGTCTGAAAACATTCTTAAATATCTTTTCAAGTCTGATTTATACTATATACCTCTCCTAATCTCAGTGGTATCATAAAAGAAATTTCACCAAATGTCTGATGATAAAGAGTTGTTGAGTTTTGTGACTCCTGAAATTCAATTTAATTGAAAAACTCTCCCTTGTGATTCTGTTATTACAACTGTATGGTATACATTTTAAATAATATTGCTTTAAAGATTTTATTTTTATTATTTATTTCAGAGAGAGAGAGTGTGTGCCCACAGAGTGAGAGCAAGAAGCAGACTCCCCGCTGAACAAGAAGCCCGATGTGGGGCTTGATCCCAGGATACTGGGATCATGACCTGAGCCGAAGGCAGATGCTTAACTGACTAAGCCGCCCAGGCGCCCCTAAGTAATATTGCTTTATAAAATGTTTTAGGGGCACCTGGGTGGCTCAGTCAGTTAAGTGTCTCACTTCAGCTAGAGTCGTGAACTTGGGGTCCTGATATCGAGCCTGTGTCAGGCTCCCTGCTCAGTGGGGAGTCTGCTTCTCCTTATCCCTCTCCCTCTGCCCTTCCCATCGCTCATTCTTTCTCTCTCAAATAAATAAATAAATAAAATATTTTAAAATGTTTTCTTTAGATCACCTACATTTGGGGATAAGAAAGATGTAACTACATATAAATAACATTCTATTTTTCTGCTATTTCTCAACTTCATATAGAAAAACTTTAAAAAAAAAATTAAAAATGTAAAACATTTCCAAGTTTTCATTGCTTCACTCCCTCAATTTTTTCCTTTATGTAACCAAAAAAGTAATTCCCAGAAATTCCCACTGATGGTATAAGCTTTATATTCAGAAATAAATACAGATTGCCTTTGGGCCACTATTGACAATATTTTAGTGCTTATACATCACATCAGCTCAGTAACTTTAAATCAGATTACATATATAATCAATATATTTTTTCTCTCTCTCATTCAAGACATGCATTTTCTGATAGTCAAGAGTTATGAATTTTTTAAAGATTAGGTTTATAATGTGACAAAAGATACATTTTCAGTTTTTTTAAAGATTTATTTATATTTAGAGAGAGAGAGAGAGCACATGCATGAGCAGGGGGAGGGGCAGAGGAAGAGGGAGAGAGAGAATCTCACACAGACTCCGTGCTGAGCATGGAGCCTGATGTGGGGCTCCATCTCAAAACCCTGAGCCACCCAGGTGCCCCATTTTTAGTTTTTAATAGATGAAACAAATAGTTTTTATGTTTAAGTGCTTAATTCCTCAATTGTACTGTCTTATTGGCTTTTATACAATTTTCAATACTTGTATACCCTGTAATTAGTGTAGCTTATAATTTAGCAGAGCTGAATATTCTTTAAGAACTAAATAAAGCTTATTTGGCAAAATTTGCCTTAATAAATAGTGAAAACAACAAAACATCTATTTTAAAAAATATTTATTTATTTATTTGAGGGAGAGAGAGACCGTGCAGAGGAGCTGGGAGAGAGGCAGAGGGGGAGAGAGAGAGAATCCCAAGCCGACTCCCTGCCGAGCACAGTGCCCAACCTGCGGCTCCATCCCAGGACCCTGATATCATGACCTGAGCCAAAATCCAGAGGGGATGCTTAACCAACTGAGATACCCAGCACCCCCAAAACATCTATTTTTAACTGTTTCCCTCTCCCCTCAGATTTTTCAATATTCACATCCTTCTTTCTCCCTCCATGCTACCTCTCCTGCCTGCAAAGAGAAATAAAAGAAAAATAAGGAAACCAGGATAGAGGAGAAATTTCAAAGGGAAAATAGTTTTTCACTTTCTCTACAAATATCCATGCTTGTCTCATGACCATTTGAGTGCAAAAAAATTCCAAAATATTAGTGCTTTTGATTAGTTATACTAGCTTTATTATAGTTTAAGTCTCAAGCTACTTTTATGTTAAAAAAAAACAGAAAATCTCTAAGAGACTTAAAAAATTGTAATGTGGTAAAAAAAATAGTTAAATTTAAAGAAGTATCACTACTCAGTCTAAGTTGAATTATACTGAATTATACTGGGTATAGCTGCCAGCAGATAGGATGTCCATGTGAAATCATTATGTGTTCGGATATTCAGCCTTTTCATCTGCATGTGCTAGAAATAGTCCATTATCCTTCCGTCATTTTCTGATTCAAGCAGTAAGATCAGGGAATAGACTAGCCTACCAGCGTTTTAGGCAAGGAGTATAATTTTACTGAAAATTTGTGGTATTGCTTCTGTTGGTAAAGAAATATCTGGGCCCTTTTAAAGCAGTTTATCACTTTGGATGTTAAATCTACAAGCAGGTTTGTTGAGTACTTAATGTGTAAGCTGGCGGATGGTATTTAACAATATAATTTTCAACAAATTTACACAGAGTAGAATCTTTTCCTAATAATGTATTCTCAGCAATGTCTCCAGTTGTTAACACTGTTGAAGACTGGCTAGGGGTTGAAGAGAAAAAAAGTCCAAAGCACTTCCTACCTTCTCTCCTTTCTTTTCTCTCATTATACCTCTTCTGACTTCTTAGGATTTATGTCCCTTTTCTCCTCCTTTTCTACATGTGTGGGTCTCACTCTCTCATCCAGCCCATCTTCTTTAAGCCTATACCTTCACTACTGGAATCACACAGCCATGTGCAAGTCCAGCCTCAGCTGCTCTGTGAAATAGGAGTAACTCCTTCCACTCATTCTTGTCTTTCCCCCTCCCTACCCTTTGAGACCAATTCTTAGTTCCTTCTCTGCTGCAAAGAGAGAGGAATCTCTCTACCAAAAGTGATTCCATCCTCTTTTCCATCTTTAGTTTTCTCTCTTCACTGGTTCCTTTCCTTCAGCTTACGAATAGACTTAAATCTCTCCCAGCATTCGAGAGCAGAAACAAATGAAACCATTCCATTTTATTTCTGTCCCCACCTTATTACTTCCCATTTATTTCTAAATACCTATCAGTTAGCTTCTCCCTCATCATTCCACTGAAACTACTCTCACTAGTTAGAAGGCCTTCTAAGTGACAAATCTAATGGCTACTTTGCAATTTTTGTTTTTCTTGGTGTCTGCTGTGGAATTTTGGGCATTTTTTATCTCTTGTTTCTTGAAGCCATTTTGTTCGAGAACTTTGCTACTTAAATTGTGATCTGTAGACGAATAGCATTAGTATCACTTGGGAAGTATTTAGAAATGCTGAGTTTCAGGCTCTGTCGCACACTTGAGGACTCAATCTGCATTCTAACAAGAACTCCAGCTGATCTGTATGCACACTAACTTTTGAGAAGCACTCCTCTAGAATACTAATTTTTATTCCCCCTGTTACTGAACTAGTTCAAGTTTATTACCTCCAAGGTCAGCAACTTGGTAGTACCATCTCTGACTCCTCGGGGCATACATATTACACCTTTCTTACACGTCTGTGATAGTATGACATTAGTTTACACCTTTATTTCCTTCCTTGTGTACCCTTATACTATAACTTTCTTGAAGGCAGAGATTGTATCCATTTATGTTTGTATTTCTATAGTCATACATCATCGGTACCCAAATATTTGTATAAAAGAATGAACAACCTCAAAATGATTGATCTTTCTTTAACAAATCACTTTTACCTCTAGATCTTGTAAGTAACTTGCTTTTATTTATCACATGGGATTTATTGGTTTACCTGTCTATCCCTTGCCTAGACTAAATTCCTTCAGAGATTTTGTCCTCTTTATCTTTTCTTCTAAAAAAAGATTTTACTTATTTAAGAGCGAGAATGAGCAGGGGAGGGGCAGAGGGAGAGGGAGAAGCAGACTCCCCACTGAGCAGGGAACCAGATGGGGGCTTGATCCCAGGACCCCAGGATCATGACCTGAGCCAAAGGCAGATGCTTAACTTACTGAGCCACCCAGGTGCCCTGTGTCCTTTTTATCTTTACATTCTCCAAGTCTAGTATAGTAAGTAGATTGTCCTTAAAGTTTGTATGAGTGGATTAATAAATGAATAAATATATTTGTGATGCATTAGAGGAATGGTATTTCATTCCCAACTGCCCGGTAGATTCATGGGGGAACATTCAAAGAAATATTGATGGCCAGGCCCCAGTTCCACAGATTCTGAATCATTTGGTCTGAAGTGAAACCTGGACACATCCTCTTTTTTAACTTTCTAGCTTTTAATTGAAGTATGATATACATATAGAATATATTTGTCTTAGCTCTATTTCACAGTGCACATATCATAATTATACAGCTTGCTAAATTTTTACAACCCAAATATACCTATATACCCATCATCAAGATCAAGAAACAGAAAATTCCATCACCCAGAAATCTCCCTCTTGCCCCGTTTTGGTTACTTCTCCCCTCTCCCAAGAGTAACTGCTTTTCTAACTTCTAACAACAGATATTAGTTTAGGGCAACAATACTTTGTAAAATCTCCCCAGATATACTAATGTGCCTCCAGGGTTAAGAACTCTACTCCCCACCACACACATACTCCCTTGATTACTTCTGAGGTACAGAATAATGCAAAAGTAGACTTAAAAAATCGTGCTGTCGCCTCAGATAATTTTTGCAGTCTAATGGTGATAAGACATTTATATCAACTGAATTTAGTTTTTATCTTTGAAAAACATAAAATGGTCAGTATAGTGGGACTCAAATAATTGTATAAGATATAAAATATGATGTTTGAGAATATTTGATGTTTTTAAAAGGTATGGTGCTGCCAAAGACCTAAATCAGTCTTTCAACCTTTTCTGTACATTCAGATCACCTGAGGACAGGCTCGACCCCACACTAAGTCAGTCAGAATTTGTGGTATGGGATCATAAGTTTAAGCAAGCACCCCAGGTTATTCTAATGTGCACTCAGGGTTAATTGTAAGTTTGGGATTATTTGTACATTGGCTTTTGGAAAATCATATTTTAAAATTGATTGTGAAGAATTATTTTTTTGCCTGTAGGTGGAGCTCAACTGCTGCAAGTTAATCCTATAAACCAAATTGAGTTGTCTGCCCTACTATTTTTTTTTTAATGATTTTTTATTATATTATGTTAGTCACTATACAGTACATCCCCGGTTTCCGATGTGAAGTTCGATGATTCATTAGTTGCGTATAACACCCAGTGCACCATGCAATACGTGCCCTCCTTAGTACCCATCACCAGCCTATCCCATTCCCCCACCTCCCTTCCCTCTGAGGCCCTCAGTTTGTTTCTCATAGTCCATAGTCTCTCATGCTATTTTTTAACATCTGTGTATTGATTCATAATAAACAACCAAAGAGTAAAATCAGATGTAACAAGCAAACCAAATAGTAATCAATGGTTTGTTGTGGTGATTATAATCATTATGGAAATTTGGTCTTTGTGTAATTTCTATCAAATGTAGTTGTATTGTGATTGCACTTCTAAATTATTTTCATCAAATTGAAATATAAATCAAAAAATACTAACACATACCCTCAAATTATAATCATCAAACATTTGATAGAAATGTTTCAAGGTTAACTGGAATGGTATTAGTTTTGGTGTTTGAACAGGTTCTGGTTTGATCAGCTATGTTCTGTTTATCCATCATATTTAGCTGACCTTCTTCAGAAAACAGCTCTCTTAAGTGGTAAAATTAAGTGGAATTTGTGTTTTAGTTATGACCTGTGTTAGTTGACTGAATATGAAATATCATTACTATGATAGCACCAGGAATTTAGATATGGATATTGAAATTGAGATTAAAGATCTGATGAGTTGGATTGAACTTTAAATTATGAAGCAAGGAAAATGTAGTTGTAAATACCTCCTGAGTATACTCCCTGAGGCCTGGGTGAACACCCATATTAGATGTTGCCAATTGTCGTCTCTCAAGTGTCTCTTTGTTGGGTTTGACATGTTACTAAGATTTCTTTCTTCCCAGGATTTCTAGCACTCTCAGAAACATTTGTAACCTTTCTCTCAGCCTTGGGAAATGTCTTAGTCTTAATATGATCAGACATAGGAAGAACAGATTCAAAAAGATAGTACAATATTTAAATTTCAAAAATTTAGAAGCTAGTGGGACACGTGGGTGGCTTATTCGGTTAAGTGTCTGCCTTCGGCTCAGGTCACGATCTCAGGCTCCTGGGATGGAGCCCCACATCAGGCTCTCTGCTCAGCAGGGAGCCTGTTTCTCCCTCTGCCTGCCACTGCCCCTGCTTGTGCGCTCTCTCTCTCTCTCTCTCTCTCTCTCTCTCGCTGACAAATAAATAAATATATCTCTAGAAAAATTTAGAAGATAGTATGCATTTTTAAATGATAGTACAAATTTTAAAAGATAATATAATAACAAAGATTGAAATCCACAGATATTTTAACAAGTCTGTATGAACCATTAGAATCATCATCTGTAAGAAGTCCCCCTCTTCCTCTCAATGAGAACATTTACAAGCAAGGAGTACATTAACCATTTAGAGCATTTCTGCTTCCTTTTCTCCGAGATGTACTGAAGCAGATGGTAAAAAAGAGGAAGAGAGAGAAATGTGAGATCTATATAGTGGGTAACTGGTCTCTGAGTAAAGAAAATTTAGTTATTATTTCTTTGGTATGGAGTAGTAGTGGTCAAAATATTGTACTTTCAGGAAATATTCGAGTTTATCAGCAGATACTAAGCTTTGGAGCAGTCTTAATTTTAATGAAGTTTGCATGCTAACTTGTACTAGACCTTGATTTTTATTTTTTATATGTTCTTTCCTAAGCAGCCATCCTATTCTCAAACATATGCTACTGTTGTTGCCACACAGTGCTAGACTTAGAACGTAAAAATAAAGGAGAAATGATTTCTGTCTGCAAATGTTCATAGTATAGTGTAAAAGTGAGATTATAAACAATTAATTACAATTCAGTATGTCAAGTACTCTAAGAGACACACATGTGAATTATAAAGGATGTCAAGTAGGCAGTATATATTTCTGGAAGAGATCAAAATAGTAAGCCAAAAAAGAGTTGAATGTAAAATTTGCCATTTTGTAGATCAAAAACAGTTAAATGTTAGCATTTTCAAAAGTTATACCCTAATGCTAATAAGATAAACCATTATTTGGAGTCACTATTGGAAAGAAATAACATTTTAGCTTGAAGTCCAGTCCTTTAAGTTAGTGTTGTATAATCCCCCAATGTAGACTAGATGGTTTAGTTTACCGCCTTTACCTATTACTTTACCTAAAACTTTCGAATAGTAACAATTATAATGTAAACCATGCTATCATTTGGCATTTCTGTCAGGCTTCCGTTTTTCTTCTGTTTAGGTCTTTATGGCAAGGATTTTGGGATATTCTGACCAAAACTGTTTCTTGGGCTATTTGAAATAAAAAACCACTTTTAAAATGCCCAGTTAGTTCATTGAGAACCTTAATCCACATCCAAGGAATCACCTTCAAAATATAAGAAAAAAAATCCTTGAACTTCAGTTATATACTTCAGAAATATGACAACCCTACTGTTTTTACAATTAGATTTCAAATGGCAGACAGGAAGCAGTGAAATGCACACATGGGGGAGAGTCTCCTGTCAAAATGGAGAAGAGGTATTTGCATCTCTTTAGAATGTGTTGATTTCTATTACCCTTGAGAGTTACATTCCATTGATCTGGAAGTATAAGTTGTTTTTGGAGAATACAGTTGTACATTTGAAATGCAGTGTTGAGATTATGTGCCAAAAACATTCTCTACCCTGGAAATCTAGTCGTTTTGAAGAGTTTTCAAATTCATTGCTTTCCTACTTTCCTTGTCTACACTTTGTGAATTCACCTATAAATTAAATTTGCAAGTATAGGAATGCCTGGGTGGCTCAGTCGGTTAAATGTCTGATTCTTGGTTTTGGCTCAGGTCATGATCTCAGGGTCCTGAAATCGAGCCCTCTGTCGGGCTCCACGCTATTCCAAAATTCTTTCCCTCTTCCTGTCCTTACCCCACTACCCCTGCCCCCACTCTCATGCTCTTTTTCAAATAAATAATAAAATCTTAAAAAAAAATAAATTGGCAAGTATAATTTGGATAAAATACGTAACAAAGAGGCCACTCAAGATGCAAAGATCTTTGTTTTAACATGAAGTTAAAAGCACTTGAAGTTACACATGGGCCTGAGGGAGATTTATAATTAGTGATTCTATTTTTTCTTTCTTTAGTTTTCTCTCTGGATCCTTTCCCCCCTAACCATTCAGGGATTTTACTGCCTTTCAGGTATGGCTTCGCTTGTGCACAATGAGTTCCTCTTTTATACCAGGCATTCTGCTAGGTCCTAGGAAGCTCAGATTAGTATGTCTGAGTTTCTTTACAAGTTGCTTTGTGTCTAGTAAAGGGAGACAGTTGTATGAACAGCTAAGGGCTGTGAGGTATTCCTAGGTGCTCTAGCCAGACAGTTGTTGTTATTCCACGAATAATTCTTGTTCTACAGTGTGACCACTTTGCCAAGTCAATTTATTTCTCTAATTTAGCCTCCGTCACAAAGCTATAAGGTATAGTCTATATTATGATTCTCATTTTAAAAGTGCGCAAAACTAGACTTAAAGAGGGTAAGTGTTTTGTGTGTAGAAAGTGGCAAATTTGGTCCTTGAATCTGCAGTGTTCTGACACCTCTCCAGAGCCCAGAGAAAGGCTGGCCAAGGCCAGCTCACATGTGTCCAGCTGACGTGTAACTCTCACTGGGATGTTTCTAGTGAAGGTATGACATCATGTTAGAAACATTATTCTATATGAGTGTAGGGGATGGATTGGAAGAAGAAGACTGAAACAGAAAGACACATTAGTAGATTATTACATTAGTCCAAGGGAGAGGTAATGCGGGTCTAGTATCTATGGGGATGAATTTAGAGATAATAAGGAGGTAACAGATTTGGATATAGGAGACCTGAAGGAAAAAGATATACTCCAGATGACTCCTAGGTTTCTGGCTTAGATAACTTGGCTGAGTGGTGGTGATAAGTATTGGGATAGGAGCTCTAGATGTTCCCAGTGCTGCCCTCAGACATTTTCGTCCTTTTAGTCCTTCCTGATATTCTTCAGTGCCCTACATATAAACATACTGAATTGCTTCCTTTATTAGCTTAAGTTAGGTTATGCTATGGTAACAAACAATCCCCATATCTCAGTGGGTTAAAACTAATGTTTCTTCACTTGTTCTGGCTACATCCTGGGCAAGATCTGTGGATAGACTCCCCATCACTTACATTCATGGGCCCAGAATGAAGGAGAAGCCTCTTGCTGAGAGACACAGCAGAAGGCAAAAAATGACTATGGAATCGTATGCTAGCTCTTAAAGCTTCTGCTTAGACATGGCATCCATCACTTCACCATTTCATTGGTGAGAGCAAGTGATGTGGCCAAGTCTGGTATAGTGAAGTATAAACCTTTCCTAAGGGGGCGCCTGGGTGGCTCAGTCGTTAAGCGCCTGCCTTCAGCTCAGGGCATGATCCCAGCGTTCTGGGATCGAGCCCCGCATCAGGCTCCTCCGCTGGGAGCCTGCTTCTTCCTCTCCCACTCTCCCTGCTTGTGTCCCCTCTCTCGCTGGCTGTCTCTCTCTGTCAAATAAATAAATAAAAAAATCTTTAAAAAACAAACAAACAAACAAACAAACAAAAACCTTTCCTAAGGAGGAGCAGTGAATACTTAAAAACAGTAATGTAATCTCCAGGCTTTGTGCTTTAACCAGGAATTGCTGTAAATACCTGTGATTGTGTAATAAATTTAGTTATCATTTTCCTGGTGGACAGGACAAAAAAAGACATAATAAACATTACTTAATTGCCATTATCTGAATTTTAAAAAGAAGGATATCACTTTCTAATTATCACATACTTTTGAAAAGTATAAAATTCTAAAGGAAATTCTATCTTACCTATCTTTCCCCAAGGGGTGGAAATGACTGTCTTCTACAAGTTTCACAGAAGATGCAGAAACACTTCAAATGCACATAACATTAAATTATAACTTTCTTATTAGATATCTTAAGGTTCCTTTGGTTGTAGGTAATAAAAACCTACTCAGAAAAACTCATATTTTTCCATAAAGGGATTTTACATATAAAGTAAACTGAAGGGATTTCTACGTAAAGGAATGGAAGAGTTGCACAGAATCCAGATAAAAGAATTGCATACAAGCCTGACAGGAAAGGAAATTGTCAGAAACTTGTATTTTCTCTCCTTCTGCAGCCTCAACTCTCCTTTTCTTTGTTCATTTGTTCTGTCACTTTCTACAATCTTGTGTTTTCTCTGTAGGGCTCTAGCCTATTGTTTCTTGCAGTTCAGCCCTTCAGAAGTAAAATGACTTTATTTCTGTGTCCCAAACTCTGACTTTCCAGAGAGAGAATCTTACCTGGCTTGGCTTGGATTAGCTATCCACTTATGTCATTGGGGAGGACAGTGATGGTGGAGGGGCTCTTAGAAAGCCATGAGATATGTAGGTGTGACAGAAATGGCTTGTCCCTCCATCATCCGCTTCCCTTCTTATTTAGTAATGAGAACCCAGATATTTATCTGGACTTACGACTGCCTCATTAAAAGACATTTCACCACACTCCTTTGTAGCAAGGCAAGGCCTTGTGACCAAAATCTGGATAATGAGGTGAAACAGAAGCAAATCAGACTTTCAGGCAATCTTTTCTGAAGGAAAGAGGGAGAGAAGGGGCTAGCTTTGGTGGAATAGAGAGGTTGAAAGAGCCTGGGTCCTTTTAAGACCTCATGGAGCCACAATTCTAGCTCGGATCGCCTATCTGGAGTTGTTTGATGTGGGATAAAATAACATTCAAATTATTTAAGCCACATTATTTGGATTTTTATTAAGTGTAACAGAACCTAAACCTAACTGATACAGAAAGGCTATTTCTTCCAGGGTTATGAGTAGGGTAAGTTCTCTAAGGAGGAAATGAATAGCTGTTTCATTATTTTTAACAGCTTTTTTAGTTGGTTTTTGTGTTGTTCCTAGAAGAGAATCATATAAATTAATAACACCCAACATCTTCACTGCTCTTCTCACTTTTGGCTGATCACCTTCCTCCTTATTTTATTATGAAAACAGAAGTAGTGAGAGAAATTCCTCATTTTCCCACCAACAATGTACCCATCTGCATCTGAACTGGTATGCTTCTGGCAAAGGCAACCCCTTTACTCTGTGCTCTGGTCCTCACACCCTTCACTTTTTTACATACTTTGGCCAAGCTGTTATCCACCTTACTCTCATGGCTCACTTCAAATGTGGCATATTGTCCTTCTTGCTGTTTCATGGACACACCAAGCTAATTCGTATATCAGGCCTTTTTCAGTTACCTTCAGGTAACTTTGGTTACCTCAGCTTGAAAGTTTCTTCTCTAAGGTAGTCTTAATAACATTCCTTCTCTTCATGCAGTTCCTTGCTCAAACATCGTCTTTTCAGACCACACTATTTAAAATAACTCCCTCCATGCCTATCAGGGGTACATATGTAAATAACCAAGACAAATTTTTGTAATTTGGTTGGCTTTTACAAAATGGATCTGCTAGGATCCACACCCTTCAAAAAACAAAACACCAAACAAACAAAAAATGCATCAGTAGTGCTAGGATGTGATTGGCTCATAGTTTCTGCAGCCAAATAATTAGTGATAGAAATACATTACTTAGCCTTTTCCTATATGTTGGGAATAAAGGTAAATGAGGTTAAAAATTAAGTTTGGGGGGCGCCTGGGTAGCGCAGTCATTAAGCGTCTGCCTTTGGCTCAGGGCGTGATCCCGGCATTCTGGGATTAAGCCCCACATAGGGCTTCTCTGCTGGGAGCCTGCTTCTTCCTCTCCCACTCCCCTGCTGTGTTCCCTCTCTCGCTGGCTGTCTCTCTGTCACATAAATAAATAAAAAAATCTTTTAAAAAAAATTAAGTTTGGATCCAGATATCTGTCTTTTCCAAAGCTAGGCTCAGATGTTTGCAGAAGACAAGGTCACTCTATTCTAGGGAGACAAAATAAGAGGGTCTCTTCTCCCAGCCAAAATCAGTTTTCTATAAGTTCTACAACTTTTTAAAGAACCACTGCCATAATATTTCATCAACATTAATCTAAATGTGTGGATTTTGTTCTATTTTGTTCACCTTATCGAATCTTTGCCTTCATTTAAGCTTGTCTTTTTAAAAGTAGACACAATATGAACTATTTAGTAATAAACTACTTTGAAGAGGAATCTCACAGAATTCATTACAGTTCTTTCCTACCTTTTTGCCAACTTTGATATGTTAGTAATATTTGATCTCTCATCTCTCCTTAGTCTTTATTGTTTAGATATTGCTACACCATGTGTATTAGTTCATTCAGTATAATTGTGTATTCATGTTGATTTCAATGTGTTTACTATTTAAATGCACCTGTGTGAGTGTTAACCCTTAAATAAGATTTCCATTATTATTTTGAAGTATATCAGTGGCTTATTAGATTTTTAATGTAATTTCATATTTGATTTATTATTCTTCTCACTAAAATTTTTCTTTTATTTTAAAGATCCTTAATACATTTTCCTGATATTGCTAATTGCTAATTTTGTCATGTCAAGTAGTCTGCTGTTTTAAAATTTATAGTGTTGATTTAGCTGCTTCTTTAAAGAATTATTTTGTTTAAACAGTCTCAAATTTGTTATATGATAATGGGTAGGTTTCTGTTCCTACTGAAAAGTACTTTTCTTATGGTCAAAGGCAGGTATTAACTGGCATATGATCTTACGAACAAAATACTTTCTCTATAACTTGTATTTTCAGTTTACACACACGCACACAGTCAACAGACTGAAAGTTAGATTAGTTCTTTGCTGTATATTTGATTTTCTGGATTCTGTAAAAAAGAATGTTTTCTTAACTATGAAAATTGTATAATGACTTCCTGCCAGTTTTTCTTCCTTTTAGATAAGCATTTACTTTTAGACTTATTCATCATTACAAATTAATAGAAAATTTCTGGATATGCTTACTTGTTCACAATATTAACTGTAACTTGAAATAATCTTAAAGGCAGTCTTTGTTAAAGGGAGTTAAAAAGAAAACCCCTTGGCTTGTCTTCAGAGAATTTAAAAAGATAACATGTAGGCCCCATACAAAGACTAGAGTGTTACAGTCCTTGTATATTATATCCTGCTGCTATATGATAAGACTCAGTTTTAGTTGTAGTCTGTATGTACTTGTTCAGTCACCTAGATATATAGCTGACCTGTGGAAGTACATTTAGTGTTTCCGATAGAAGGTAAGAATGTCTAATCCTGATGCTGCTGGACAGTGGCCCAGAAATCGAAAGCCAAGGTAACATCACAGAGTTATTCACCAGCCTTAATTGTTTGTCTTTATGCTCATTATTATATTCTCAGGTGGGATTTATCAGTAGTCCAGTGACATTTTAAAAATTATATGTTTTCTTCGTTTTATTGTTTTAGCCTATGCTGTGTAGTATGAAAAGAATCTTGGAACAAAACGTGTTTACATTTTAGTAGATATTTGAAGGTTTTGCTCATAGTTTTTGTAGTAAATGAATTAGTGAGGAAAATACATATATTACTTAACCTTTTCCTGTATGTTGGGAACATAGGTAAATAAAGGTAAATAGGTTAAAAAGCAAGTCTGGATCTAGTTTATCTGTCTTTTCCAATGCTAAGCTCAGATGTTTGCAGAAGACAAGGTTACTCTATTCTAGAAAGACAAAGTGAGAGAGAGTCCTTTCTTCTAACGAAACTCCCTTTGGTTCTAACCTGTGCCAGTGAATAGCAGCAATTTTAAGGAGCAATAAAGGGACATAACACCTGTTACAGGACATAAACATGGCCTGCGACAAAAATTAAACACTTAAGAGCCTGGTCTCCAGAGGAGGGTTATAACCTAAAGATGGTGGGACTGCAGCATGACCACTTTGGGTCTTTAGTGCTATGGCCATAAGATGGAAGGATATCTGCATTACCTTAATTCATGGACTCTTAAGATAATAGAGAGCCTTTTATAATTATAAGTGCTTCTATTAACTCAAAATAATTTTCATAAAACACTGACGAAATACTGTTTATTCTAACAAAAAAGCATAAAAGGAATGTATGAGAAGATTAATTTCAGTTCGTTCTTACTAAAAGTTTTTAAAGTAGCATTTGAAGAATGTTTATAAGTTCATACTGTATATATCTTTGAATTGTCTTCTTAAAAACACTGTAGCTGCTGAATTTTAGATGAAGACCTGGCACCTAAACCAGGTTAAAATAAAATGCAACAATTAACCCCCCTACAAAGCTATAAATCTGACATGGAAGTAGATTATGCAAAGGGATTCACCTCATCTGGGCTTTTTAAGGTTGAAAACTCCGTTTCGAGGCAGAGCAGTTACATAGCCTTAGAATATTATTGCATTCTTTTTCTGTTTCACATTAGTCAGGTTCTGTTTAAGTTTACTTTTTGTTGTTGTTACATTTCAGTTTCTGATTCTTGGAACAGAAAGCAAACCTTATTTGGAGCTATGATACCAGGTATACCTAAATATATACTGTTTACAAAAATCTACAGCATTACATACCTGTTAAATCTTACAGAGGGAAAAAAATAGATGGCTACTGGAAAGAGAGATCAATAGAAGAGAATACAGAGCCCAGAAATAGACCCACGTATACACACATATAATCAACTGATTTTTGACAAAAGTACAAAGTTTGAGAAATGATAATCTTTTAACAAATGATATTAGAGTAATTGAGAGTCTGTGTGCAAAAAACTGAACATTGACACCTACCTCACACTTTCTATAAAAATTAACTTCTAATGGATCATGAACTTAAAAGTAAAACTATTAAGCTTCTAAAAGAAAACATAGGAGAACTTGGGTTTGAACTTGGGTATGCTAATGGTTTTTAGACACAAAATCACATGAAGTCCACTGATAAATTTGACTTCCTCAAAATAAAAAAAAAAAACCTTTGGCTCTGCAAAGGATGCTTTAAGGGATGAAAGGACAAACCACAGACTAGGAAGCAGTATGTGCAAATTCTATATCTAGTAAGAGACTTGTATCCAGAATACAGAAAGAATACTGAAAACTCTAAGAAAACAAACCAACTTTAAAAAGATCTGGACAAAAGATCTGAACAGATATTTCACCAAAGATATATGAAGCAAGCAGTATATGAAAATGTTATATGTACATCCTTGCTGAGATGGACCACTATTGTAAGCAAGGATTTAAAATTTGTATGTATTATTACTTCACATTTTAGTATACAGTGAATAAGGAGCTAGAAGAAAACAAAGGTTAAAGCTTATCTGTTTTTCAGTCTGGAACTTGACTAATCACATCTACCTACAAGGAACCTAGAGCTTAGATTCTAATACTGGCTCTTAGTTTTATATTTTACACAAAATGTCAAAGTTGCCCACCAAAGCATAGGAACAGAGTGGTTTTGCAAAGAGTAGGGGAAGAATGGTGAGGCTAGATGGCTTTCTAATCTTCCTTCAGTTGTATTTGCAAAGTTTAACTTACCCAGGATTACTCTCCAAGCAATGGACAATCCAGGATTTAAACACAGATATATTTGACTTAACTGCCATGTTACACCTCCCCTAAAATGAGGCATAAAGAATGGGATATTAGAATGGGGGGCCAGGATGCAGACAGTACATGCAAAGGGATTGGTGAGAATTTGATATCCTGATCGTGTGGGAATGTATGGACACATGGACGCACATCTGCTGGAATTATGGTAGGAAATATTAGAAGAGTAAACTGCGACCAATCAAGATGGGCCTTTATGGCATATTTAGAAACTGGACTTTGTTCTTTAGATGGTGGGAAACAATATAAAAGGTTTAAAATTGGAAAGTGACATTAGTTTTTTGTCTTAGAGGATCATTGTGGTAGTAACATGGAAAATAAGCTGGAAGGAGCCAAGACTAGAGGTTGAGGAGACTGACCAAAAGACTGCTTTAGTAGTTTGAGTCCAGATAAAATGTAATGAAAACCCCGACCAAGACAGTATCTGTTTTCAAGGAAACTTGCATTCAGCAAACAATTTTCCAAACATCTACAATATGCATGTGGTAGATAGAAA
Source organism: Ursus maritimus (assembly GCF_017311325.1). Classification (NCBI taxonomy): domain Eukaryota; kingdom Metazoa; phylum Chordata; class Mammalia; order Carnivora; family Ursidae; genus Ursus; species Ursus maritimus. The sequence continues at coordinate 38,753,366 of NW_024426663.1, read as the reverse complement.
GATAAAGATCCTCCCCTTGCCTACAAAAAGCTCTCAGCTGAGCCAGACGGTGTAGCTGTCTTGTACACAATGAACTCTATATAGAGCAGAGGTTCAGAGAAAGTACAGTAGCTTCATGGAGGAGGGAGAGATTAATTTTGACTCTAGGGATCAGGAAGTCTGCATGTATGCAAAGTAGATAGCATTAATACTAGGCCTTGAAGAAGGGGTAGAGTTTGAATAAGAGGAAATGGGTGGGAAAGGGAATTTCCAGTAGAGGAAACAGAGAAAAGTACAGAGTGTATTTGAGGAACAATCTGTTGTGACTAGAGAGGATGTAGTTGGAAATAAAGATGGAAAGATAGGTTGGGACCAGATCATGAGGTACCTTCCAGGATAGTAAAGTACAAATATAACTCATTTTGCTTGATTTATGTGTTAATTCAAGTGTACAAAAAAAAAAAAAACATTGATCAACCTCCTTTTTCACCTAGAGTACATCAATTTGAAAGACTCAAGGTTGGGTGACTACTGGATTTCTACATTTTTGGACAGGAGATATATGAGTAGGAGGGTTTGGTGAGATTACTATATTAGAGAATTATGTTTATTTTAGTTTTTATAATTTGAAAGTGAACACGAAATCCCTATAGTAAATGAGGTGGTAGTTTAGGGAGGGGAATGAATCTACCTAGTGACAAGATGAAAACAAATTTTATTTCTAGCACTTTGACAAAAATCTTATTTGTATAATTAACATTACTTAAATAACAGCTGTAATTTATGAAAGCTTAGATTCTGATTCCACAATCATTTACTCTAAATGAAAGCTGAACAAATCAGCATTTCTGAATGTTTCCTCACCTATAAAATGTGATTAATACCTGCCCTTCCTATCTTAATAGGGTTGTGATCCTATCAAATGAAATAATACGTATGAAACTACTTTTAAAACATGATGCCATCGATGGCCGGTTATTATAGAGTTTAAAGTACGTCCAACCTTCTCATTTAACAGCCTTAGAACAGCTCAGTTTCTGGTAGCCCCTTCCAACCATGCCATATTTCAAAATAAAATGAAAACTTAATGCCAGGTAATTGTCAGTGGTTATTAACCATGTATGACAACTAGTATTTAAGAAGATGTATGTATTGAAGGGCCATGATAGATACCAATGAAGTAGAAGAGATGAACCCAGTCCATGGGGACAATCTGGGGAGACAAGCCAAGCATACCTAGAAGGAAAATGAGTCGTTGCTGTCCTTCATAAGCATCCTGGCTCTCCCACCTCCCTCCCACATCCCTCTCTAGACTACAGAGAATCTACTCTGCATCAGATGGGATTATTGACTAAATGATGCTGTGTAAAACAAGAGCACATGAAGTTACTTAAGAAAACAATACATAAAGTACAAAATGGCACAAACTGAGTACTTTAAATGCATAGGAAATCCCAAGTGAAATGATGTGGAGTCGATGAGGTTAATTAGTTTTCTTGAAGGTTTGTTTTCAGGCAGGTTTATACTGCCAACTGCCAAACCATACACTGGAGTAAGTAGATGATAGGAGTAATTTTGCTGGTAAAAAAAAAAAATACTCTATTCTAAGATAATGAGTTTGCTAATTTGTTGCATTTTACGTAAGTTGCTAATGACTATTTTTATTTCATTTGTTTCATTTTGAATGTTTATTTTAAAAATGGAAGTATTATTTTTGAGAACATCCTGTTTATAATAAAAACTTAATGACAACTTCATAAAACAAAAATAGCATGTCTACAAATGTGATTATGGACATGTTCATTTAAGGAAACAAATTTAGAAGATAAAATTCTAACTTTAGCTAGTGTATGCGACTATTTTATTTTAGAAAGATAAATGTCCTTGCTGAAAATTCAGTGATGACATTTATTGCTTAGGAAAACATGTTGCTGTATTTTTCCTTCTATGTGATTTTTAATATAGCACTTACAAAAACACTTCAAATCTTACTAAACAAAACAAACATAAAATGTCACTTTCTAAAATGAAGTACTGGTCATAAAGTTTTCCCATCTACTCTTAACAGTGTAGTTCTGCTTGAATATTTCCAATACTAGAACCTTGGTCTGCCAAGAGTTAAGATACAGCTTAAAAATTTTAAGATGAGATTTTTTAAAAGTTTTTTATATTTGACTTGTTTATGAATGGAGCATTTTTATGGAATGATATTCCTTGATTTTCTGCATTTGACAAGATGGTGAATGACTGATAAGCAGGGCTACTGAAGATAAGTTGTGCAGAGGACTTAGCCATGGAATGTGAATATGAGCTGGAATTTAGGTAGAGTTCCACACCAAGCCTTGTGCACTGGGGAGGGCCACATTAGCCCCAGGAATGGGTTCATATTTCTAATCTTTCAGCCAAGAAAAGGTGTCTGTTTTCTAGAAGGTTCCCCCAGAGGATGTGCCCTTTTGTAATTAACATAACAGTGCTTCATGTGCTAGCCTGTGGATAAACTTAAGAAGTAAGAGAAAATGAGCAGATAGGTGGGTGGTAGCTTTTCCCAATGGTTACTACAGCACATATGTGTACCAGATTTTTAGTGACATGAAAGGAAACTTGGAGACAGCATATTGCAATGGGAAGAGCTTTGGGAAGGGGTTTTGGAAACCAGGGTTCTAGTCCTTGAGCACAGGTGTTTGACCTTGGGTGTTATTTTCTTGAAAATGAAAGGATGGGACTACCTTCTATCTTAAAGGGAGTTCTTGACTTCTATGAATGTTGTATCTGGAGTGTGATAAGCAGGGAGATGAAAGGATGGGACTACCTTCTATCTTAAAGGGAGTTCTTGACTTCTATGAATGTTGTATCTGGAGTGTGATAAGCAGGGAGAAGTTTGAGCTGCAAATTTTTCACATGGCACATCTGAAATGTCATTAAAAGTCCTGGAGATAGGTATTTACAGGATGTATAATAGTACATCTTGAAATCAAGTAGTTCTCCAACTTTCTTCTTTCTACTTACTTTGTTTTATTTGCTTCTTCACCCCTTTTTCTTGTCTATTTTTGTTGTGGTGGTGGTGGCTGTCATTCTGTTCTTTTTAAGGTTCTTATGCTGGAACTTTACATAATTGATTTTGGACTTCTTTTCTAATATAAGCATTTAAAGCTCTAAGCGCCACTTTCTCTGCATCTCACCAATTTTGTTGTTGTTATGATAATCAATTTTATCCATCAACTTGGCTAGGCTCTAGACTCTAGTTGTTTAATCAGACACTAATATAGGTATTGCTTTGAAGGTATTCTGTAGATGTGATTAAAATCCATAATCAGTGACTTTTAAGTAAAGCAGATTATCGAACTTATTCTGGGGGCCTGATTCAATCATTTGAAAGACTGAGGAACAGAGCTGAGGCTACTCTGAAGAAGGAATTCCATCTGTGGAGAGCAGCTTTAGCTCGTACTGTGGAGAGTTCCAGCTTGCCCTTCTTGATGGCCTATTTGCTCAAATGCATGATCCATGTTTTTGGATTTCAGACTAGCTAGACCCCGCAACTGAACAAGCCAATTCTTTACTGGAGACATAGACATATATATATATATGTATGTATATGCAGCATATTCTACTGCTTCCATTTTCTCTGGTTGAACCTGTACCGATATAATTTTGCTTTGAATTTCATTCAGTTCAAAATTTTTCCTATTTCCCTATGTCTTCTTCTTTGACCTCTGGGTCATTTAGAAGTGTGCTGTTTATTTTCCAAATATTTGGGAATTTTCCAGATATTTTTCTGCCACTGATGTCTAATTTTATTGTGGTCAGAGGATATATTCTTCACAATTTCAGTTATTTTACATTTATTGAGACTTGTTTTTTGGCTCAGAATATGGCTTATCTTGGTGCATGTTCCACGTGCACTTGAAAAGAATGTGTATTCTATTGTGGTTGCTTGGAATGTTCTATAAATGACCTCAATATTTGTTATGGCAGTTTAGACTTGCATTTTAATGTTTAAATTATACCTGTTAAGTTACAAATCTCCTTGATTGATGAGATTTTTTTGAAATGATCCTATTTCTGAAAAACTAAAAGACCAAGTAGTAATTTCTGACTTTATACTTCAGTAATTATTTCAATTAATAACTTAATAGTTATTTTAAACTTTGTTTCTTGCTACTTGATTATCTGTGGTAGGCCATAATATAACTGTTAGTTTCATGTCTTTTGCTTTCAGTTTTATCTTGTATAGTACTTAGAAATCTTCCTGAGTTTTCTCTTGATTATCCAAGAATAAATTTTTAGTTGGTAAATTTTCTTGGACTTGTCCTGCTTAATTTTCTTCAGATCATTTTGTTATGTGTGTGTGGCAGTTCTGCTGTCTCAACCTAAGAACAGAAAAAGTACATGGAAATGAAAAATCAAATCAGTTATTCTTTTCTACAGCAAGTTTTCCTCATTCTTAAGAAAGCACTAGTAGCCAGGGTTAAAATAGCCTTTTGCATTTTCAGTGCATTTTTCTTTTAAGCAAACTCAATGAGAGAAAATAGAAAGTTAAAAAAAAAAAAAAAAGAAGAAGCAGCGAGTCTTTGGATCCTTTCCTTAGAAGATTCCCTGTATTATTCCTTTAAATTATATACCTCCTATTTTTTTTTTTTAAGATTTTTATTTATTTATTTATTTGACAGAGAGAGACAGCCAGAGAGAGAGGGAACACAAGCAGGGGGAGTAGGAGAGGAAGAAGCAGGCTCCCAGTGGAGGAGCCTGATACGGGGCTCGATCCCATAACGCCGGGATCACGCCCTGAGCCAAAGGCAGACGCTTAACGACTGAGCCACCCAGGCACCCCTATATACCTCCTATTTGTGATCGATCTATAATTAATGAAATATAAAGTATAAGGTTCTGTAATGAGTGGAAAAACGGATTAGATAACGTTTAAGCTTCAGTGAATTGAGAATATTACTTAAATTTGAGACATTGAATGTGCCTGAGAAGCTATCTGATAAGAATCTCATCCAGCACAGAACTTACTTTATCTGAATTTATCCACATCGTAAGCTGTTATACTATGTTTATTTGGGATTTCTTTCTCCTTGTTGTTCCTATTCTTGTTACCATTAGTGACTGAAACTTGACTATAAAAGAGACTCATTTGTAGGAATGAAAATGCATTATGTTGTTGCAGTGGGAAGATTATTTGTTTGGAGTCAAAAACCCAGGTTGTGCCATATTTTACCTAAGTGTCCTTGGGTGAATGAATTATTTATATGACCTTCAGTTTCTTCCTGTAAAATGGGAATAAAAAAATACCTATTTTACCAGATTGTTGCATGATGAGATGAGTTGGTAGGCATTCAATAAATAATAGTTATTAAAATTATATCAGTTATAATATTTTTTTGTTTTCAAGATACTACATACTTATAATAATATTCTCTAATAATATTTTCAGAATCGTTCAAGTGATTCTACTATTTGAGTTTACTTAAGAAAAAACGATTAATGTATATATAATACATTGTGAAAAATAGCTAGGATGAGTCACTAACTTTTTTTTCCCCCAATAAGTAGCATTTAATCTCCTGCCCCCCTTAATCTTCATAGGCCAAATGTTCACAGTACCTAATAGAATTATCTAAGTTTAAAGTTGGAAGATCCATATCAACTGTCTTTCAATTTCCTCATTTTATAGATAAGACTTATAGAGGATAAGACTTATAGAGATTAAGTGACAGATCATTTTGTTCTTGTCAACCTAGGTAGTCTCAGTAAGTCTGTGAATCTAGCATACTTTTTCCTTTACTTCCTTCTGAAAGCTTCTAAGCCACTCACTAATCTACAACAACATTTTAAATAGTGGAAGCAGCTATTAAATTCACATTATTTTCCCTCCACTCACTAAAGAGTTAATAAAAAGGGGACAAGGCAAGAAAAAGGCTAGGAAACCATCAAGAGAATTGGTCACAATTCTGCCAGTGGTCATCTAGTATAAGGTAAATATTCAACCATTGTTAAAGGAATAAGTGAATGTCAAATCTATGATCATGCAAATAATAGTGATTATGCACAATGAAGTGTGGTTTTTTTAATTTTTGTATTAAGACAGATTTGATTACAAAAGTATAATTAAGCTTTTAATGTCATTTCATATAAAATGATTTTTCATTATTTACATTTTCTAAAAACAGTCCTCATCTATACCTTTTATGACTCGTTTTATTCTTTTTTGTTGTTAGATTATTTGTTAGGTTCAGGAAATTCAGTCATTTTCCAATTTTAGAACCCTGGCTGAATGTCAGAGTACTTACTGAGTCATAAATGGATCATGTTTGCAATTTTATTTGTGTGTTATTTGGAATTTAAGAAAATTTTCCTATAGAAACAGGCTGTAATTGATAATTGGTTTTCCCTGACTTGGGAAATTATATTTGGGATCCGGGGCAAAAAAGTTAGCAAGATATAAACATGTAATCTATGTTTATATGCATATTACAAAATTGTGTGTGTGTAACATCTATGAAATGGCATTAGAACTACACATAAAGCCACACATATGTGATTGCTAAAGGTATCCTGACAATAATTTCAGTGACCAGTCTGAGGAAGGAGAATCACTTTATTCAGTTTACTCACTTATTTTTTCAGTTAACGGATAACATTTATTGAACATCTGTTATATTAGCACATATTTTAAGAAGCTTTATCTCAGCGAGATCTTCAGGGATGGATGGGATTTGAATAGGTTATATATTACATTATGTGTGTTTTTATCAGTGTTTGCCTTACATTACAGGTACGGTCTGTTTGTGAATCACACATTTAATTTTATGTTCTTCAAATATTCAAATAGTTTTGCTGGTCATTTGACCCTCAGAACTTTCTGATTTATTACAACTCTTTTCTTCTTAGTCAAAGTATTACTGTTTTGTTTTGTTTTTTTAATGCCGAATAACGCTTTCTTGTAATATAGAATTGTAATTCCAAGGTAATTTTTATGTTTGTGATCAGTACATTCTCTTCCCAGTAGGAAAGTAGGGAATCCTACTTCAGAAGCAAAACAAAGCTCCGGAAAATGAATGAATACAGAAGCAGCCAAGGGCTGTTGTTACCCGTCCATCCCCTCTGCCCCCACCATGTGTACACACACACACACACACACACACAAATGTGTAGAAGAGAGACTGTATAGCTTCGTGCAGCAGTTCTCAAACTTTTTGATCTTAGGACCTTTTACACTCTTAAAAATTACCAAGGACCTGGGGCACCTGAGTGGCTCAGTTGGTTAAGCACCTGCCTTCGGCTCAGGTCATGATCCCAGGGTCCTGGGATGGAGCCCCGCCCTTGTCAGGTTCCCTGCTCAGTGGGGAGCCTGCTTTTCCCTCTCCCTCTGCCTGCTGCTCACTCTGCTTGTGCTGTCTCTCTCTCAAATAAATAAAATCCTAAAAAAAAAAAACGAGGACCCCAAAGAGCTTTTCTTTTTGGGGGGTTATATATATTAATATTTACTTTACTAGAAATTAATACTGAGAAAAAATTTAAATATTAATACACTTTAACAATAATAGACTCCATTATATTTTAACATAACACGTTTTAGAAAAAATAATTATTCTTCCCCCAGTAAAAACCATTTAGTGACAAAAACAAGAGTATTGTTTTACCTTTTTACAAATCTCTTCAATGACTGGCCTAATAGAAAGCAGCTGGATTTCCATATCCACTTCTTCATTCATTCTGCTGTATGAGCTATGTTGTTAAATTATAGAAGGAAAATATGACCTCACACAAATATGTACCTTGAGGAGAGAGGAGTATTTAATAGCCTTTTCAGACAATTATGGTTATTCTTCTTTGAAACAGTACCAAAACTCAACAAATGCTACTGTCTTATTGGTTAAGTGCAATGTGAAATCAAGAAACCCTTCATAACCTGTTGTATATTAAAATCCATTGGTTTGTTTTGCACTTTGAATGGGTCTTTTACACATGCATGATTTTGTAACATTATGCATTGGTCATTTGGAAAGTATTGGTCATCCAGTTATGCAGATCTTCCAAATATTGATACACACTTTGCCATACAATATTTTTTTTTAAAGATTTTATTTATTTATTTGACAGAGAGGGAGACAGCCAGCGAGAGAGGGAACACAAGCAGGGGGAGTGGGAGAGGAAGAAGCAGGCTCCCAGCGGAGGAGCCTGATATGGGGCTCGATCCCAGAATGCTGGGATCACGCCCTAAGCTGAAGGCAGACGTTTAACGACTGAGCCACCCAGGCGCCCTTGCCATACAATATTTTTTAAAAATTTCATTCATTAATATCATCACGATCTTCAGAGGCTTCCAGTCTTTGGTCAGTCTCATAGTAGGGTTTTGGAATTTTCCAAAATCTATTTTTTTTCTGTGAAGGCTCAAATTGTATCATTGTCAACACATATTTTCAGTCTTTTTCTTTGGTGAGAGGCTCACTTTGTTCCCAGATCACAATAACCAAAGCTTGTCAGTTCTTTCAAATGAAAGTGGTGGACTATTAAAACAAAAACAAAAATCTGACTGTTTTTGCTCACAGGTCAAATAATTGCATGTTTTTCCTCAAAATAACTATCATACTTGTGTATGCAATTAAAGTGCTTTATGCATGCTTCAGTTTCAACACAAAGTATTGTGAGCGCTTAAGCTTGAAATTTCATAAAATTAGCAACTTTTATTGCTTCATCAAGGATATTCTTAGGTGAAACTGGCTTAAATTTGTTTGTTCTTTCCTGTCAGTACCTGGCAGTGATGAATACAATGACTTCTAGCTCATTGTGCTCCCACTGCCTTGATTCATGCTACAGGTCCAACAGTTTTACCCACTGTTGTTTTTGTACCATCAGTGCAAATCTCAAAACAGTGAAAAGGGCAAATCACATCTTAATATTATTAAGAAACTAGTTTGACCTTGTGGACTCTTTTGAAGTGGTTTCAGGGTCCATTTTATTTGTTTTGAAGTGGTTTCAGAGTCCATAAACCACACTATGAGAGTACTTGTGTAGTGATTTAAGAGCAGAGGGTAGAGACTCTAGAACAAAACGAATCTGGCTCTGCTGCTGTGAGCTCTAGAGAGCTAGAGTCAGTAATTACCCCAGCTTTATTTATAAAGTAAGCTTATAATAGTACTATATAATAATATTTCTGTGAGGATCTGAGTTAATATATATAAAGCTCGTAGAACTGTACCTGACATAGAGTAAACCTATGTGTTTGCAAATTATTATTTTGTATTATACAGATTTACGTATATATTCCATTAGTTCTGGATATTTGAAAATTCCATTCGAGTCATCGCACCGCTTTTAAATCAGCTCATACTTAAACCAGACCAAACAGATGACACATACTGTAGTTTGAAGACCTTCAGAGACAGTTCTTTGGATATCTTGCTTATACTACTTCAGTTTGCAAAGTGTACTTTGAATTGCTTTGATAGCAGTGATGGAGGAGAGCTTCCATCTATATATGTTATAACTGGATTCTCTTATTGATCACTGTGCTTTTAAGATGATTCCTTCTGTAGTTTAAATGGCATTGAGAGGTATTTTCAGTGTGATATAAAGGGGTTGTCAGATTGTTTTGGTCTTCAGCGTTAAATGATAGCACGACTTGACTAGTCTTAAAGAAAAGCAACCATTTGTACTACTTTCTGTAAGCTTTTGCCTTCAGTTCATATATTCTTTGCAATTTGGGTCTATTTAAAGGATATTAACTCTGATTCTTTTTTTCCTACGGTCTTCACCCAGAGCTTTGTGCTAAGAGACTAGTTAACCATTTTTGCCCACAGTGTAGGAGGAAAATGTTGAGTCTCTGAATATGGTCAAAATTAGTCTTTGCTACAATTAAATCTATCATTTATCCAGAACACATAAGCTGTTGAACGGTTCTATCTTTTTTGAACTTATTTGCCAGAACTTCTGATTGAATATAAAAGTATCTTTAACCATACTTTTGGCGCCAACAGGAGCCTTTATGCTATTAATCAATCACACTGAGTGTAATTATTCTGTTAGAACAGTAATAACATTACCTGGATTTGTATAGTATCACAAAAAAGGAGATGGGGGGAGAATCAACTGTGAATTTTTTTGGAAGCAACCTCAAAATTTGCCCCCCCCTTTTAAAAGAAATCATGTTGTATCATTAATATTCAAATTGTACATTCTAAACAAAAAAATTAAAACCAAATTAATTCTTTGAAAAATTTCAACATTTATCAAATTACATCTGTTTGCATAAAAGGGTAATAAGTACTGTTTCTTTGGTCATCTTTGTAACCAGCAACATAACTCTGTTCTTTTCTGATTTGAACTTTAAACGAACCCTTCTTTAAAGCTCTGACATTACGTCTCCTCATACTATCTCAGTATTCTTCTACATGTCATAAACACAAAAGAACTTTTTTTTTAACCAAGAGAACTTTGATGTAATTTGTTAGGACCCTACAAAAGATCTGGAATAATTTCGTATTTTGTTTTAACCTCATGTTTATAATTTGGTTTTTGGAGTTCTATGAAACGCCTTTCACTCTAAGTTAGACTAGATGATAATCACTCTTCTCAGCTTGGCCAAAAGGTAATGCTCAGTGCAGTTACACATTCAAAAGGAAAGTGGAGAGATTTCCAAGCATTTATCTTAACTTCATTTTTACTGATGTATGTCCTTTCTTGTATTTTCTGTCATTTGTTTTGATTGAAACTAAAGTGTTTCTTTGTAAACTCCAAGGACACATATGTATTCTATACCGAGGGTCCAATATTTCCCATTCATATGCTTATACTGTGCTGTTTCTTCAGACTGTGTACACCTAAGCTCTTAATCCTTTCCCCTGAGCCATCTCCAAAAGTGAGCTTTATATTTGGTGAAGCAAGAATTGTTTCTAAAGATTGTCCTTGGATTCACTTGTAGAACAGGAAAAGAGTTTGCAATTCTGGGAGTTCCCCTGGCTCCCACCACCCAAACAACTGAAGGTTTCTGGAGCCTGCATAGGTCTCCTTCTCAACAATACAGAGACATATCTTTTGAAATCTGAATTAATGAAATGGAGAGCCTTATAATAAATATATATTCTTATGGTTTTTAGATTTATAAGTATAATTTTATTTGTTTTGATAAACAGAAAGCTACCCTTTCAGGCAGATAATAATGGACTGGAGAAACTTTTCTAACAATAGTATATTTCCCCTCAACCTCTTCAGTATGTATTAACATAATCTCTTTAAATAGTAAACATCTTCCAACCTTTTAAATGGAAATTTTACTTTTCAAAAAGTTACTAAATAAGTGAATGATTATTTTCTGTGTAAAGTAAAAGTCTAAATCACATTTTCAGAGGATTATAGGCTAAATCTGTGTTCCTCCTTCCCATTACAGGCATGTCCATAAAACAGATGTAATCCTGGCTATGGATATCTTATACATTCAAGCTCTGTAGATTGCTGAACATTTGGCAAAGATAATTATATAGTTGGCTTGGGATGTGGAAACAGCAGACTTTTCCACTTTCCATTATGTAAATTAGCAGTGGAAATAGCTGTATATTTCTCTATGATGTTATTTTGCTAAATATAGATAATGTGGATTCATTTCTAGTAGAAGGAATCATTTGCCACGAACTGATGATCAAGTTTTTGGTATAACTTAAATTTCATATTAATATTCTTTCATTGTATGGAAGATCCAGTCTCTTTCAGTAAGTTACTTTTCCCTCTAAACTTCTGCAGAATTATAGCCTCTAACAAAATTAATCAGACTTCTCGGGTGACTTGTTTTATAGGATATCTTTATATTTTATGTGGGTTTTGTTGTTTTTGTTTTATTGTTTTTGTTTTTAGTTTTTTGTTTGTTTGTTTTTTATGAGAGAAACCACTGTATTCTTGCCTAAGGAAAAAAGACTTGAGTCTTGGGACTGTTGAAATGTGGGCAATCAAACCCAAACAAAGATTTAAAATTTGCTAGTTTAATTTGACGATAAAATAGATATTAAATATCTTTATTCAAGAACAAAGTATTTAATGAAGAAGTAAACTAGTTTATAAATTCTATCCTACATCCAGTTTAACAAATATTTGAATACTATGTAATACTGTATTCAAGGAAGTGTATAATTGTCACATGCAAGGCACTCGGCTGAGATTATATTATTCTTATCATTTTTATAAATAACAATGGTATCTAGTGAGCCCTCAGCAAATGGCTTACACTTACGTTTGGATACTGTTCAGGCCCAACTTTTTCCCGGTGTACAAGTTCTATACCTTTGAGGTGACCTAACTTTCACTTGTGGCTCTAGAACACAATGGACAGGAAAGAGGAAAGAGGTGAATCTCCAGCAGCCAGGCACAAATACCACTGATTGTTTGCTGTGGTTTTGCAGAGCATGATAGGATATATTCTGTTTTTAGATTTCGCTTTAACTATTACATTTTTTACTTTCATTCAGTTGCTAATCAGGAGTTTCCTCTGTGAGGATGTTTTTGCCATTCTTGGAACCACATGGAGTTTTCCCTTTAATAATACTACTGTTTGCTGAGGTCCCAGGCATGTGACCTTTAAAAAAAAAAAGGCAAATCATTTTCCTACTTTTTATATGCGGTTAAGAGTAAGCTGGCCTATTCACATCAAGCTTAATTTGATCTAAGTTAGAACTAACCTTTGACAAAATCCACGTTTAAAATTTAGGCTAGAAGGAGACAATAAATCTTACTGTTTAAATTGCCCAACAGGGCAACAGTACTGTTTGTAACATTTCTCCAATGTTCGTTCCTAAATCTGTTATTCTGTGATGTAAAGCCTTGGTTGCTTTTCAGTACTTTTAAATTTGTTTGCAGAAGGTGGAGCCCAGAAAATGTGCCCATCACTGAATGCTCTAAGTTTAGCTGAGGAAAAGCAAGGCTGCTGTAATGTTTCTATTCTAAAAAAGTTGTATTTATCTGAGTTACAGGACTGGTTTACATAAATGAGAAAAACTAAGATTTTCCATACACCAGGAAAAGTTTCAGAAGGATGGCTTTTGTGCTTGCCACTTCATACCCACCAAATGTTACAAACAAATACTCATGTCTGCAGCAGGGCATTTGTGGGGTGTGTGTAATTGCGGTTCACAAGCCATTTGAGCTCAAGACTCTTCAGGTACAAATGAGAAACCCTCAGAAAATCAGCTCTCCTTCTCCATTTCTGGAGTGAGGTTTAGTTTTTAAGGTTTATAAATTTATTTTTTGCATAAAAGTAGATATATCAGAGGCTCACTTTATTTCCAGAAAGGAATTCTAACACCTTTGGTGTGAAATGACACTATTGTAATCTTTATCATATGTAACTACATTTTTTGGTTTTGGAGACTGGGCTTTAAAAATGTTAAAATCTTCAATAGCTTACTTTATGTTAGTTAACTTTTAAGAAGAACTTTTGCACCCTGGTAAGTTTTTAATGTGACTCCATTGCTTATGTTGGCTACTGAAGTGCCAAATTTGGTTTCAGAATTCATAAAAATATTCTAATTAGTTACTTTTTCATAAGGAAACAAGAAAAGGTTTCAGCAAAGTTGTGTTTAACATCTAGCATTAGTTTTATGTCATACTATATAGCAAAATGGCTTGTTCTTAAGCCAACAAGAAAGAAATCCAGGCTTAATGAAATCTGTTTTACTACTCTTTTTTCCATTTTGGACATTAACAACAAACAAAACAAAAATTGCTTATAGGAATCTTTCTTATTTAGAATTTTACAAATTTACAACTTATTCATTTAGTGTGTAATTTTGCTGTACATGTTCCAAAATATGAAATCTGAAGTAGTTAGTTATTCCTGGTTCTAGAAAGCCATTTCCTTTTGAAGTATTTTTGAAGTTGAAAACTTTGAATAGTATTTCCTTTGGAAGGGATTTTCAACCTTTTCTCTCTTTTGAGGTATCATTTCTAAGACGTTGAAATATCTCTTAAAAAGCACCTTCCTAGGGGCACCTCCATGGTTCAGTCAGTTAAGCGTCTGCCTTCAGGCTCAGGTCATGGTCTCAGAGTCCCTAGGATTAAGCCCCTATTCAGGCTTCCTGCTTGGTGGAGAGTCTGCTTCTTCCTCTCCTTCTGCCTCTGCCCCCCCCCCCCGCTCTTGCTCTCTCTCTCTCTCTCTCGCTCACTCTCTCAAATAAATAAATAAATAAATAAAATCTTAAAAAAACAAAAAACTTTTAACAGTACATTTTTCCTAGAGATTCTTGAATTATCTACATTTTGTGTCCTGATGAAAAGTTCTCCTTACTTAAGATTCTCTTCAGTTAATCAAATGAACATTCTCACCATCCGTATTGATCACATATCTGATTTATTCCTGAGTAATTAGCATTACTTAAAGTGATTAGATTGCCTTTGCCGTGTTAGTTTTTCTTTAAGTCAAGTACAGTGTTTTGGGTGGGTTATTGACAGAAGGATTGACAGGAGGAAAACACACACGTATTCATAATACACATATGTGCTTTTTAACTTTAGTTCCCAATGTCCTTAACCACAGATCCAGTATCGGATCAGAAGTAAAGCCAGAGCAGAAGCAGATACAGCACATCTTAGCATATCTTCTCTTCACCCTCATGACCCCTATTAGGGATCAGCAGTTGTTAACAAAAATATACATGCAAGATAGGGTACCTGAACCAGGAAGTTCAGTTCTGGCCTTAAAAGTTCACTACCCTTTTATATTTACTATTCTAAGAGAACTAGCAGTCTGTGGGCTATTCCATTTTCATCACTATTCCAGAAGAACTTGAACTAACAATCTCCGGGCTTCCTTTTAAGGGAATATTTATAATTACCAGACCTTCCTGGTTCTTGAACCAAACTCTGTGTCAGCAAGGACACTTTCTCATCCAGAGGGAGAAAGCAGAGTTAATACCCAGGTATCCTCTGCCTTTTAACTTACAAGAGTTCTGGAAAGCCCATTTCCCCATAAGTATTAAAGCTGAAACTTATAACTTTGAATCTTGCAAAGCATCAAAGAAAAGGAGCAGAAGTATGGTAATCTAAATTGACCAAATTTGTAAAATCACTTGTGTTTGGATTTAGAATGATTTTTATACTCAGGTTTGATTGTGGTCCTATATGCTTAGGGTATTTATGAAAAATAATGAATCATGCTATGAAAACCTGACTCAAGATGGACTGAGAAGCCATCTGGTCTATCTCTTCTTTGATAGGAAAACAATCTTTCTTTCTTTCTTTCTTTTTTTATCATTATGGTCATTTTATTTTTATTTATTTATTTTTTTATTATGTTATGTTAGTCACCATACAGTATATCATTAGTTTGTGATGCAGTGTTCCATGATTCATGAAAACAATCTTTCAAAACAATGCAAAGTTGGACCATAAAAGAAAAAAGCTATTTCTCTATTCACAAAAGTTCTGATACCAAATGTGAGGATTTTCTACAAGTCATTCTCTGTGGATACCAACTAGGTGTTCTACAATTGAACTCAATTCTGATATTTAGTACCCAGAATTAGCACACACCCCACAGCTTTCATACATAATTACTTCCTAACTTCTGTCCCTTGCCCCATTTCATACTTTCTTATACTGTAGGCTTTTTTACCCTCAAGTCCCACAAGACTACCCTCCACTTCAGATGCCAATAAAAAATGCTAGGTTCCCAGGTTACTTCTCGGAACTTCTGTCTGACGTGGCTACAACTCTGGGATTCCCACACCCCCTTCTCAGGTTCAATAATTGCCATAACAGCTCACAGAACTCAGGAAAACACTTTTGTTTACTGGTTTATTATAAAGGATTTTATAAAGGATGTAGATGAACAGCCAGATGAAGAGATACGTAGCCTAAGATTTGGAACAGTCCCAGCACAGGAGCTTCTTTCCCCATGAAGTTTAGGGTGTACTGCCTGCCCTTCCAGCATTTGGATACTTTGGACAACTCAGTTCTCCACAATCCTTAGTTGAGGGATCTTCACGGAGGCTTCCTTACATAGGCATGATTAATTATTAACTCATTCTCCAGCCCCTCTCTTCTCCCTGGAGGATATAAGAGTGGGGCTGAAAGTGGTCTTTCTAATGACCAGCCCCCATCCAGAAGCTTTCCAGTTAGCCCACCAAGAGTTGCCTTCTTAGAACAAAAGATGCTTCTATCATCCAGGAAATTCCAAAGAATTTAGGAGCTCTGCGTAAAACACTTCTATCACTCCCATTACTCAGGAAATTATAAGTTTTAAGGCTTCTCTGTCAGGAACCAGGGACAGAAACTGAATTTTTTTTTCTTATGCCAGAGACTTTTTTGGTAAGTTTAATACAGTCATCTTTGTGAATTCCTAACTTCTGTGCCTACATGTACTAAGTGCTCAAGAAATACTTGTATCCGTTCAGTACTTTCACTAGGCTCCTAAATGTATTAGGTGCACAGCAGTTGGAGATGTGAGGATGATCATTTCTTAACATATCTGTTGAGAAGAAACATTCATTCAGTATTCATCCCCTGTACAGGGAATTATGGTGGCCTCTGTGAAGATTCCAAAATGAAGAAGGTGAGGGTAAAAAAGTAATAGTATAAGGAAGTTTGGAATGGGGTGAGGACAGAAGTTGGGGAATAAGTATGTATGATACAGGCAGTGTTAAAGGAATTCAAGTTGACTTTTGTGAACAAGGAAAGCTTAGTAGAGTAGGTAGTGTTTAAGCCTTACACCTTAGTAAGATAAAGACAGAAGGATGCTCTTCCTTTTTGGAGGGGATTTGAGAAAGTACCTGGAAGCAGGAAAGAATGGGATCTGGTGAGAAATCTGGGAGAGGCCCAGCTATCGCTATCGGCAAATACTGGGAAAAGAAGTGTGGAGATCCTGAGGTGTACTGTTTCAGCTTTCTTCAGAGATCTATTCAAGTTGCTGCGTACTACATTAGTAAGATGGATGACAGTGATGGAAGACTAGAAGCAAAAAAATCAGTTAGGAATCTGGGCAGTTATACAAGGGAGAGATTAACGTGCTTGACAAGAATGCAGAAAAGAGAAGATGGGGGTGGGGAGAAGTTGGTTGCAAAAGAAGGAAGGACAGCTAGACATGGAACCTGATTGAGTGCCCAAAGAAGAAGGAATCAAAGAGAATTCCTGACACTTCTTAAAAGGGCGTGGCAGCTGCCTGTGCAAGGTCACGTGTGGCCAGAACTGCAGATAATAAACTCTTAACCTTAATCTCTAAGGGCAAATGAGCGCCCTGCCAGTGACACAGCTCCTCCAGCGTGCGCTCTCCAGGGCCGAATCTCTGCTAGTCTGTTTGAGAGTCAGTGTGGTGGAAACAAGTGTGCAAAGCTGAGAATTGAGCTCTGCGGGAGCAGAAGCCAGGCAGGAGAGGGATGCACTTGCGTGAGCAGTGACCTCAAAGGATAATAAATGTGAAGACGAAGGCTTCCCTAGGACTGATGGAGAAGGAGTTGACAGGAAAGGGAATTCATTGTTGTTCTTGTGTGTGTTTTGAACTTTTCCTTTCCGTTAAAAAAAAAAAAGTAATATGTAGTCTTTCAGTACATTTTAGAAAACAGCAGGTAAAAAAAAGAAAAAAAATAGTTTACACCATCTATATAGAGCTGTTAATATTTGAGCATAATTTCTACAAGTCTTTCTATGAAGCGGGTTTTTTCAGCTGAAGGTAACAGTATGCACCAAATAAAAGCAAAAGAGAGCTACTATGATTGCTTGTCACTATCTGTAAACAGCAAGTAGATAGAAGTCAAGTCTCGAAAGGGCTTAATCATTATTGGGAAGTTGTTGAAAGTTTTAAGCATGGGCAGGGCCATAATCAGATTTACATCTTAGAATGGTTCCTTTGGCCATCGTGTAGACAATATATTAGGCGGCTCAAGGCTTGATGCCTGGAAACCAATTCTGAAACTATTCCAATAGCCCAGGTCATAAAGGGCTAACCAAGGCATTGGGAATGGGAAGTAAAAAAGGAATTTGAAAGTTTTATAGGGAAGAATTGAGAGGGTTCGGATTGATCCACTGTGGATGTGGAAAAGCATGCTATACTTAGTACTGTCTCTATTACATCCCCTCACTTTAAAACTGCCTAAATTAGATGTCCCACGGGAACTTCAAATTCAACATGTCCAAAACAGAAATTATCACCATTCTTACCAAAATTACTCCCCATCTTAGATTCCTTCTCTCAGTGACTATTCTCACCCACCCGTTTCTACTTGCCCAAACGAGAAATTGGAAAATCAGCCTATTTGGAAATCCGTTATTTCTGTAATGTCTACCTCTATATCTGGTCAGTCACCAAATCCTACCAAATCTTCCACTTAAATCTTGAAAATCTGTCTCTTTACATCTTCATTGCCACTGTATTTGCCAAGTTCTACTTTTTATTTTTGACTTAGAATAGGGGTTGGCAGACTACAGCCTACAAACCAAATCCGTCCTGCCACCTGTTTTTTCGAATCTCTTGTTTTTGAAAGTCTTAGCAGAACATAGACACACTCATTTGTTTACATTTTGTCTTTTGCTGCTTTTATACCATAGTGGCAGAGTTAAGTAGTTGTGACCGTGACCCTGTGGTCTACAAAACCTAAAATATTTACTGTTTGGCCCTTTACAGAAATATTGCTGACCCTTGGCTTATACTATTGAAATATAACTGGGTTCCCTTCTTTCCGTCCACAATCTGGCCTTTACTGTGTTGATGGAGTGATTTTCCTAAAACATGTTCTATTCCTGTCTACTCCCCCCCCACCCCAACTTTGCTCACATTTTTTTAATGGCTCCCGACAGCCAGGAGAACTGGGAGAATTAAATCTACAACTCGTTAGCACAGCACATGATGAGTTCTAATACAGTTTTCAAATTCCAGTTTTTCCTCAAAATACCTTTGCCAGTAAACCCTAGATGTCAATCTTAAAGTCCTTTGTAATGGTTTACTTTAAAGAGATTATTTACATGAGAACAATACCATTAATGTTAATGTTAGAATGTTTAGTCTTTTAATATCTTGAATAGGGATTCTGTGAAGAGTCTATATTTTTATGAGATGATATTTCTTGGAAAACCCTAGTTAATTGATTGTCAGTTGTATATGTCAGTAAAAAGGAAGAAAGTAAATATTATTGCCAGACATTAGCTTTACTTGTGCAGCAAGAATTCTGAGGAGTGCTAAGATTTTAACACGTCTGCTGTTTTCATGTATTTTGTGATTCTGAGTAGATCACTATTATATATCAGGAAACTCAGAGATAAGGAATTCCAAATTCACCATGGAAAAATTAAAGATAGCTCTTTATGCAAGAAAGAATAGAATCCAAGTTTTGCTACATATATGACAAAGTATTCATTTCAGCGTCTCATTTCTAATTAACTCAGAGGGTTTTGGTTTTGTTTTGATTTGTTTTTTTAAGTTGTTACATTTCATTTGCAATTTTAGTCTCAAACAGACTCCATTAATGAGAGAATTCCCAGGAGAGACTGGCAATATGCAGAAATAAGTCTTCTTTTCACCCTCCATCCAAATAAAACTTAAATCTATATAAATGTTTTGGTTAATCTGCATATAAAAGAAAGAATCTGAGAGAATAAAAGAACCTTGTTTTCTAGGTTGAAAATGAAAGGAATTGAGGTGTTTTGATTTGAGGAAGTCACAGATGCTTAAAAAAAGAAATTACTTGCCTCTCTCTTTCTGAACATTAACAGAATTTTTTATAGTACTGGAAAATAAAAGTGGAAATGTAGTTGTACCCAGTCAGATAATTATATAGATTTTTCTTTTTTAAAATAAAAATATATTGGAAAATTTTTGAAAAATATCAAACTTACTTATATGATTTCATTTAAACACTAAAAAAAAGATACAGAATAAAAAGCCTGCTCATTTCAACTCAAGATTTATCGAACACTTATTAAGTGCAAGGCACTGCATGCTCATTTATTCTATACTTTGCTGAAAATTTAATCACATTTATCTTACTTATTTTCTTTTCCCTTTTCAGGTAAATTCTAGCCCTTTTAGAGCTAATAAAAAATTTCACTTAAGTACTTGAAACCAAACTTTTCAAGAAAGTTTACCAACAATTATTTCAAGTGTATGACATAGCCTATCACTATAACTTAGAGAGCATAGCCTATTGGTATAATTTTAAAAACATGATATTTTACCTAAATTACTTTTACTTCCTGAAATAAATTTCACTAGTACCAAAACACAAGAGATTTCCGTAGAGATTAAAACATAAATAATTGGTTAGAGTTTATAGTTAGTGTGGTCATGTTTAAACTTTTGCTATAAATGCTTGGCGACTTCAATATTAAAGGTATAATAATTAGCACTTCTTGGCCTTTTGAAAAAGAGATTTATTGTTGTTGTCATACTTGAAAAAATGATTTGAGAATAAGTAAGAGAGCAGAATGTTTTAACTCCTTAGTAATTATTGCAGAAGAATGCTTTAACTAGTATTTTTGATAGCACTGAGTTAAAGCAACATTCTCAGAGACTTTGGTGTTTGCAACTAGAAGATATATATCCTTCTCTGAACTTGTTGGCATAATAGTCAGGTGGTTTGTAAATGTTTCACCTTATATAGATGGTGTTGATATAGAGCAGGGCTCCATTAGTTCTGTGTTTAAAATGAGGAGGTTTCAATTTACTGCTTCTTTGAAAGTAATATAAGAAATGTGTAAGGTATAGTTTTATGTATTTATGAATCAAAACCAAGTGCTATTAGGCTTAAACAAGTAGATCATCTTCTTTTGACCTTACAGAGATAAATGTTTATTGAATAATGACCAAAGCAAGCCTCCACAGTGAGCAGTTAGGGATACTCTGGTAACACTGTACCTACTTAAGTAATGCCCCTATCATGAACATTTCATAAATAACATTTGGTTGATTACAAAAGGATTCTTCAGAAAGCTTTTTCAGGTTCTCCTGTTTAGTTACTAGGGCAAGAAAGATAAGGGTATGGAATTATGAATAACTATCAGACTGAACACATGGGAGTAACCTTTTTTATTCAGACATATTCCCTTACCCTTGCTTTTATAGGAGAAAAATCTTTCCCGATTTAATGCAGTACTGTTTTAGGCTTCCAACGGATAAGCAAAGAAAAAAAATGGCTGTTTGTAAGAAATCCATAAAATGAACAAGTCAAATGTAAATTCAACTAGCAGGAGGAAGTTTGGCTTAGGGGGAATTATTAACATCAACATCCTTTTTAGTCGAAAAGCTTACAGATTATTCTTTTGGATGCATATTTTGTGTTTTTTTTTAAGATGATTTCAATCTCCAACATTAAGGATTTTTTTTTAAGCAGATATCTAACAATCTCTTAAAAAAGCAAAAAAGCGTCCTTTGGTGGGCCAGTTACATCACTAGCGCTCACCACCTAATTTCTATATTTACGGGAACACAACTGACTTAGTCTAACTGTTTCAGTTTTTTAAAATGTTAATATATTTATGGGTTCTTTTTTTATAGATTTTACTTATTTATTTGACACATAGAAAGAGAGATAGTGAGAGAGAGAGCACAAGCAGGGGGAGCGGCAGGCAGAGGGAGATGGAGAAGCAGGCTCCCCACTGAACAATGAGCGCAACATGGGGCTCAATCCCAGGACCCTAGGATCATGACCTGAGCCAAAAGCAGATGCTTAACTGACTGAGCCACCCAGGTGCCCCAATATATTTATGTTTTAATTACAACTTTTGTAGAGTATATTTTGAAAAGTATATGCAAATGAGTTTTCCTGATTAGAAGAAATATTATAAAGCATATACTCTAAAACTGATAGAGTTAGCTCTTAAAATTTTCTCAAAACTATTTCCTATATTTATATTTTGAGACCTGTTACGCTACTTTCATATTTGTCTTACAGAAATTTACTCTATATATGAAAGGTTACTATATTTCAGTCCAAACTTTTAATAGTTTAGTTTTTCAGCAAGGTTTCATCTTTGTTTTTAGTGGTGCCATTTGGGGTAAGAAATTTCTGAGTTTCTCTTATTGCTCTAGTTGCAAAAGTAATTCCTTGAAGAACTTAGAGCCTTGGATCATTCAGGGATATCTTGTTCATCAGAAGAAAAGATCATTTTAAGTCCTTGGTAGTCTTAAGGAGTAGAAATTGTTTGAGTTAAAGATAAGCATTTGAAGGAATCTTTGGAAGCAGTAGAAACTGACTTACTCTTAGTTGTCATTTCACATATGGCTGTATGAGAAGCCTGTAAAGAATAGTTATATTTTCATAGCAGAGAGAAAAGTGTCAATTGACAATACATTTTCCATTCCATTCTCTCTGAGAAGGTACCAGATTAGAGATGTTTTAAGTTCTTGCTTGATTTAAGGTTTGAGTAAGTTAACATCTGGGCAATATATTGTTCTAAAGAATAAAGTCTAGGCAGCACCATTTATTACCAGTTTAAATTTCAGTATTCATTCACCACTGCCTAATAAAGACTGGACTTCCTTTTTCACCACATTTACTCACTGACTAGTGTTCTACGACTGTTCAAAAAAAGACAGACAAAGACAAATGCCTATGTGTGGGCAGGATATGCTCAGTCGGGAATTCACCTGATGGCTATCAGGTTTAAGAAATCTAGCAATACAAAGCCTATAAAAGTGGAACCGCTAACAGGGTCCCACTGTTGGGTAATTTGAGAATCACACCCACAGAGGACCTGTTAGCAGCTTTTGGCAACCTTGGTATATTGAGTGCTTGTTCCATGTCAGTACCCAATTTGTTGACTTTGAAAAAAGGATTCAAGATAATAACACATTTGCATAAATAAGGTAGCATTGTTAAAATACTAGAAGTCAGGGAATCGTTCAAAATGGCCTTAATAAGTCATTAAAAACAACAACAACAACTACTTAAAAATGGAAGGCCATTTAGTTAGGTCAGATATATCAGAATAATGGAAGAAACCCTGGATAGGAAGTCAGTGACAGATGTAGGTTTCCTATTGAAAACTCATCTTGGGCCTCATTATGGGTTTCTTTTTGGGATTTAATAAATTATTATTAGAATTGTGATTGTACTTTACATCCTTTTTGTATCAGTTTCACTTTAAAGGGGGATCAAGGACTTCCACAAAATTAAAAAATTCTGCATATCAAAAGATATCACACACAAAAAATGAGTAGATGGCCAAAGATTTGGAAAACACATTTGCATCATGTAAATTTGGTAAAAACTTGTATCTAAAATCTTACCATTCAAAAATAAGAAGACAGTTTTTAAGATGGGGTAGAGACTCAAACAGACATTTCATAGGAAGCCAGATGGGTGGCCAATAGGCACATGAAAAAATGTTCAACATCATATTGAGGAAAACATAAATTAAACTACTATGAGATAACACCCACTAGACTGGCTAAAATTAAAAAAAAAAAAAAAAGACTGAGAAAACCTATCTTTAGCAAGGACACAGCACACCAGAACTGTTAAACACCAATGTCTGGTAGGAGTATAAAATATGACAAGAAATTCAGCAGTTTTTTTTATAGATTTAAGCATATACGTATCCCATGTCCCATCATGCATGGGTATTTATCATGCCCAGGTATTTATCAAAGAGAAATGAGAGATTTATTCACAAAAAGACTTGTATATATGTGTTCATAACAGTTATATTCGTAAAGTCAAAAACTAGAAGCAACTCAGATTTACATCAACAGGATAACGATAAACAAACTATGTATAGTCATATGATAGAATATTAGTCGGCAGTAAAAAGAAACTACTGATACATACTGTAGTTATTTCTACAAACCTCAGAAAATGCTGTGCTGAATGAAAGAAGTCTGGCAACAAAAAGAATATACTGTATGATTCCATTTATGTGAATTTTCGGAACATATAAAACTAATAGATGGTGGCAGAAAAGATAACAGTGGTTGTGGGCAAGGGGTGGGGAGGTGGCAAGAATGACAGAGATTATGTGCAAACGTGTACAAGGCAACTTTCTGGGATGAGGAAAACATTCTAGGGAGTGGGTGACACAGGTGTTATACATCTGTGGAAACTCATTGAACTATATACACTTAAGATATAGTGTGTTACATTGCATCTAAATGATATGCCAAAGAAAAGAAAATTGTTAAATAGATAACAAGACCCGATTAGATTTCAGAGTGGTCTTGCACACATCACTGGTGTGATAGAAAATAGACCTATTAGGAATGGTAAAGTTACTCAGAGTGTTTTGATCATATTTTTTAAAAGAAAATAGACTAATCATATAAAAGTTTGAGGAAGGTACTGTGTGTACAACCATTAAAAAGGCAACATCTAAAGCAGTTCTAAAAACATAAAAAAGGCGGGGGCAACATCTAGAAGCAGAACCAGATGATTTCTTAAGATTCTTTCCTATTAGGATTCTATTATTATTATTGTAAGTGCTTAGTATGTCTCAGGGACTATACGGAGTCCTTTATGTTGATTTTTCTCATTCTTATGGAGACCTTCTACAGAGGTATGCAAGTTTAAAATGTGATTATTAATTTTGACTACAGTATCAACATTTATTGTTGGTAAAGTTAAAATATAACAATAATAACAAGTATTTATTTGACACATCTTATGTACACACTCTTCTGTGTTAATTCATTAAACACTCTCACCGTCCCTACAAGGTAATTAGTATTATTAGGAACGTTTTTGAGGAGCCATGGTGGAAAGCCAAAGGGAAAAAAAAAATCAGAGCAAACTTTCAACTCAGGTAGTCTCACTTCAGATAACGATGCATTTAACTGCTATGCCATACTTAAGCTACCATTACATTCTTACCCTCAACAGATCACAATTTAACGGCTTTATTCATGTGTTGGTCTCTAAATGAATTCAGATGTTATTAGTGCAAGACTTAAAATATCTGATACTAGATTTTAAGATATATTTAAACCTTCAACATGAATGAATGCAAAAGTCATTAACATTTATAGAAAATAAAGCATCACAAATCTACATCTGTCTAAATAGAGCTTTTGCTTGCCCAGGATATTGGGATGAGTGCCTACACCACCCTGTGAACTGCCCTGCATGTGATCTCAAAGCACACCACCATTGTGTGAGAGAAGTGCCAGCCCAGCATCCAGATTTTCAGGCTAGATTTTCAGTTGTTATCTTTGGTTGTTCTGTTTTGTGATGGGTACCTGTCTCTGGATCTCATGGGGATGCTTGGGTTTTTAATGTTGTTAATATAACAGCATCCATCTTTCTGGCTTAAAATTTTTCATAGATTTTTTTGAGTGTGTATTTTACATATATAACAATATACTTTGAACTGTTGTAATGGAAACACTTGTATTGCCTCTTAACTTGAAATACTTTGACCCAACTCTGTGGGCACCATTTGAAATGACTAATAATAGTGAATAAGGAATAATGCAGAGGATCATAGGGAAAAGGAGAGAAAACTAAAAGGGAAGAAATCAGAGAGGGAGAAAAACCATGAGAGACTTTTGACTGGAAAACAAACTGAGGGTTGTGGAAAGTGAGCTGGGTGGGGGAATGGGGTGGCTGGATGATGGGCATTAAGGAGGGCATGTGATGTGATGAGCACTGGGTGTTATATGCAACCGATCACTGAACATTATATCAAAAACTCATGGTGTATGTTGATAAATTGAATTTATTTATTTATTTATTTATTTATTTATTTATTTATTTTTAAAGATTTTATTTATTTATTTGACACAGAGACAGCCAGTGAGAGAGAGACAAGCAGGGGGAGTGGGAGAGGAAGAAGCAGGCTTTCAGCAGAGGAGCCTGATGTGGGGCTCAATCCCAGAATGCCGGGATCACGCCCTGAGCCGAAGGCAGACGCTTAACGACTGAGCCACCCAGGCGCCCCTGATGAATTGAATTTAAATTAAAAAAAAAAAACTTAGTGACTAAAACAAACTTGTAATTGTGTGGATCAGGAAGTCAGACAGGGTACAAAGAGGGTGGTTCATTTTGCTCTACTGTATCTGGGGCCTTAGTTGGAGTTGCTCAATTGGCTAGGGACTAAATGAGATAGTAGGCATGGATGTGCTTATTTTATTGGCACAGTACTTGGAACATTTTGGGACCAGAGAAAAAAGATAAAAGTAACTATGTGCCATCCTAATCATATTATTTGTTGATTATAATTTTTTAAATAAAAAATAAAGGAAAATTTTAGCTTATTGACAAAATTAAGGACAAATATTGAATCTTGTGACATATCTCATATTGGTTTAATGAAAAGCAAAGGGATGCACAGCCAGATGTGCATCTTATTCTATAAAATGGTAGCTTTTATTCATGAAGCATGAATCAAGCCTAAATCAAGAACTCACATAAATATAAATAAAGCATCTTTTCCATTTGGATTGAACTAGTTTGAATTTCACATTAGCTAAATTAAAAATATGTTTTTATTAGGTGCAAGTAGTTTCCAAAGTGCTTTTCCTGGCTCATATCTTGTCCTTACTTTCTTGAAGGGCTGGTCTAGCACAGTTCAGGCAAAATTTTTGGTCCTGTTTGTCTGCCAGGTGGTAACAGAGTAGGAAACCCACAGAAAAGTTAAGTCCTACACAGACTCACAGAAAAGAGAAACTGGCCTTTTCTACAGCAGTACTCTAGGGATGAGTCCGTTTTTGCATCCCATCACTAATGCCTCTAAGGATGCAACTTGTTTTCAGCTAAATGCCAGACAGAGTTCTAGAAGTGGAAACTGTGTAGCTTAATTTAGAGCACATCTTTAGCCACAATGCAGGTGAAAGTTTTTAGAAAAGTCAGGAAACACAAACTGATGGCTCCTTTGGTGGCTTAGTGCCTATTGTATCCACAGTATTCTTATACTGCATTGTGTGGTTTGTGCAGCTAGAAAGGAAAGAAAATTAGTTATTTTTTTTCCTCCTTTAATTTGAAGCATTATTGTTTACTGCTGAAAAACTGTAAAACCTTTCCTCTTCTATCCTGTCTTGTTTCCTTACTTCTTTGCCAATCTCTTGCCCCCATGGCGCCCTTAGGATAGAAAAGCTTTAAAAAAATGTGAAAGTTTATATTCCTTCTCCAAAACATCCTTACTGGCCTAGAGCCATGGAACAGAAGCATACATCAGGTAGGCTTCAAATGTTTAGTTGTGAGAGGTTCAATCATATTTGAGCAAAATGTTTTTGTAGTGACCTAGGCTTGTAGTTTTATCAAATTCATAAAGCGAGTTTATTTATCCATAGTGATGGATAATTAAATCCTGATGGAGATTTTAAGAAACATTGTTTAAAGACTCAATACTATCATTGGCGTAATAGACTTATTAGTACAAATTGGTGTATTCCTTATGTTAAATTTCGTTTGTCTTGCAAATAGATAAATCTAAACATTGTGTAAGCATTCAGATATGCCACATGCTATCTCCTGTGCTTGACTTAATATATGCTACTAAAACACTCTAAAATATTTAAGACTATGCAGTGAGACCATTGTGGAAATCAAAAATCAGTAAAAATCATGCATTAGGTGTCCTGGTTGTCAGAGTATTTTTAATTGATTAAGTTTAACTTTTTAGTTTTAATTTTTTTTTTAAAGAAGAGTACATAAGGAATAATAGTCGTAATACCTACCACTAATATTTGGAGGGAATCATTTCAAATATTCCCCCTAAAAAAAGAAACTTTTCTTTTTCTAAACAGAAATAGGTTAATCTTTATAATCAGAATTTAAAGTTTATAAAATCATTGTCACATGGCATTGTACTCTACAGAGCTAATCACTGTTTTCATTTTGGTAAACCTCCTTTCAAATCTTTTTCTTTCTTTCTTTTTTTTTTTTAGGTTTATTTATTTATTTATTTAACTTATCCTACACCCAATTTGGGGCTCGAACTCATGACCCTGAGACCAAGAATCGTATGGCTCTTCTGACTGAGTCAGCCAGGCGCTCCTATTTTTGTTTTTGTGTGTAGGCATGCACACATTCATAAACATACAACTCTATATAAATTAAATACTGCTTTGTCTTTATTATATAATCTGTATTATGTAGTGTAATTATTTTAAATAGACATTTCCCATTACAAGCAGTGTTGTAATAATAGCCAGCACATTTGCATCTGTCCAGGTACTTGAACACTTTTGGCTCCTTACAATGCATGCCTAGAATTGCTGTATTAAAGTGTTCATATACTTAGCATTGATACATTTTGCCAGTGCTTAAGAGAAACGAATTATTTTTTTAGTGTTAGTGTACTATTTGACATATTTACTGAGTGCTGAATACTGCTTATTTGTCAGATTCTGTGCTAGTAATTTGGGTTATTAAAGTAAAATGACTTGGTTTTTTTGGACTAGTGGGCAGTACAAAGAAGTAACAGGCAGTTAAAATATGGTATTGTAAGTGCGACAGTAAGGATGAACATAGGGAACTTGTGTACCAATATCGGAGTTCAGAAGTCTCTGCAGAGAACGTGGCATGGAAGCTGAGATCTGAAGGACAAATGTGAGTTCTGAGTAGAAGGGAAGTGGAAGAGAGAAGTGTAAAACCTTACGGTCCTCTAGCTGAATGCCAGAAAAACTTCTGCCTCACTTTCTTCCCTTATTTAATCCATACCATGTACTCTACTTAAAATCATTTCTTCACATTTTCATACTTTTACATAATATTGAAGTCATTTTGATGTAAGTAAAACAAACTTAGCAAAGCAAGACTACTGTGGCAAATGGGAAATCTTTAATAAATAATTTACATAACGCTTATTTGTCACTAAGTTTGACCTTCACAAAAATTACCTCATCATTTTTCGGTATACACTATTTTATCTGTTGCAATTTTCTTAGTGGCTTTTATTCTCTGTATTATGTTTGAAATTTCTTCTCATAAAAGTTCCCTACCTTAGCCCCCACAGGTCTCTCTGATGGTCCCCAGGATTAGTATTCTGATACCATTTCTCCCTCAGTTTATGCCTATATTTATTTAGCCTGTACTACATATTGAATCACAGTGTTAGATATTGTGATAAATGTAGTTCATTAAATTTTTTTTCTAAATGACTTTAGTTTTTTTGTAAAAATGATGCCTACATATAAAAAATTAAGGGAGTATATCAGAGCAAGAAGAAAATAGGAAACCTGAAACAACACACCTACATCCAGAAATAACTATTAACAGAAGCGAATATTACACCAGACACCTCTTAAACGCAGGACTAGGGGAAAAAGAGATGGTGGTAAATAATTAACCCATTTATTTATTTATTTATTTATTTATTTATTTATT
>NW_024426663.1:38721392-38724146 GCF_017311325.1 Ursus maritimus | reverse complement strand
ATTTATTTATTTATTTATTTATTTATTTATTTATTAATAAAACTTTTATTTATTTATTTGACAGAGAGAGATAGCCAGCGAGAGAGGGAACACAAGCAGGGGGAGTAGGAGAGGAAGAAGCAGGCTCCCAGCGTAGGAGCCTGATGTGGGGCTTAATCCCAGGACCCCGGGATCACGCCCTGAGCCGAAGGCAGATACTTAATGACTGAGCCACCCAGGCGCCCCAATAATAAATCCATTTAAATATAAAACTAAGACCATACAACTGTGAAAATTCTACGTATAAATGCTATGAACATAGACAGTGTAAAAACAATAATATAACTAAGCCAAATTAGAAAATGGAGGAAGAAAAAAATATTAAGCATAGTAACTTCCTCAACCTTTAGGGCAGGAAGTGAATCAGTACAGCCTGAAATGTCATTGAAAAAAAAAGAAAACCTCCAATCTCTTAATATTTTTATAACATTTTTTCATAAAATGGAAGAATTTCTTAGGAAATCTCTTGATACAAACATAAAATTTAGAAAGTTTTTTAGTCTTTTTTTAATGTTAAAGTCAAGTAAAATAAAAATATGTTCTTTTTTAATAAAATTATTTAACCTTGCTTTTTCCTCCCTTCTTGGATCACTACCAGATGTGAGGAAACAGGGCAAACTTCTGCCTCCAGTATGGGAAAGACAGGCAGGTGACCGCAGGGAGTTGCAGCTCACCTGAGCACAAGGAGAAACTGCCATGAGAACTGTGTGGGATGAGAAACCTGGACTACAGTTGATGAATTGCTGGAGGCTCTGTGTGGACAAATCTGAGAGTTAAAAACTCCAGGGTGACACAGTCATAGGGAGGTTTCCCATAACCTTGTGAGATTTACCTCTCAGAGTTCGACTAGGTTCTTAGAGTAAATATAACAAAAAAATCCCCTAGTGCCTCCAACAGAGGAAGGGTAAAAGGAACCATTTTGAAGTATAACAGAATACGGTCTTCCTCTTGCTTAACTTTAGAGAAAACTAGTTAATTAGAGCCTAAGCTGCTGGGCAATTATCAGAACCTCTTACCTGAGGGAAGGGAACTAGTCAACTTCCTCTAACTCTAGCCCTCCTTATGGGAGAAGTGAAACACCCAACTCCAGTCCCCTCTAACCTTTCATGTGGAGAAGGAAAATATAAACTCTAGTCCACTGTGGCCATTCTGCTCCACCTAATAGAGGACAAAAAACCCCAAAAACACAAACCTGAAAAACACTTGTGAAGTCATAGTCCAGGGGCACAAGATCACTAAAAGACGAATACCTAGTCTTAGTACTATAGGGCATCCCCTCACACATCTCACCACCACATCACTAAAGGTCTATTTACAGCAGTCTTTTTACCTAGTACATCATGACTGGCTACCAGGAAAAAAATTGCAATGCATACCAAAAGGCAAAAGACACAATTTGAAGAGTGGAGCAAGTCTTAGCACCAGATATGGCAAGGATGTTGGAATTATTAGACTGGGAATTTGAAACAACCATCATTAATATGCTGAGAATTCTACTGGATAAAGTAGACCACATGAAAGAACAGACAAGCAATGTAAGCAGAGAGATGAAGACCAAAATGATGAGGAAAGATGAGAAGGAACCAAAAAGAAATCCTATAGATCAAAAACACTGGAAGAGAAGTAAAAACTGCCTTTGAATGGGCTTATTAGTAGACTGGACACAGAAGAAAGAATCTCTGAGCTAGAGGATATATATCAATAGAATCTTTGAAAACCAAAAAGCTAGGAGAACAAAGACTGAACAAAATAGAAAAGAATATCCAGGGACTGTGGAACAATTGCAAAAGATGTAATATGCATATTGGGAAACCTGTACTTTTAATGAGACCTATGATCATACACATTCTTTTGGGCAGTCACATCATGGTGTTGACTCAGATTGTGCTGTCAGCTAAATCCCCTTTGGTCTTTTATATTCTTGCTGCTGCTAGTACTCCTTCTACCACCTGGACCCACCCATTTATCCTACACCTGTAAATGGTTTGTCTTTTGCTTTATGCTCAAGGCAGCATTATAGGCCAGAAAATGGGTAAGAACCTACTGTATAGTACATTAGTAGAAATATATCCCAAGCTTAACTTTGACCTGTTATTTTGCATTCTTGAAATAGTTAAGCTAGGTAGAACTAATCCATAACCATTTTTCTTTAAGCATCCAGCCATTATTTGTTCTTTGCTTTAATGACAATAATGATAGACCTCATTTTATGTTGCATAAGTTCATGACTACTTTATTTTCACAATATGTCTGGCTACTTGCCAGAATTTAACTTTAAGTGCTTTATCCTTATATTTTTTAAGGATTTATCCATTTTCTTTATTTGAAGGGGAGAGAGAGAGAGAGCATGTGGGGTTGGGGGAGGGAAGGCAGAGGGAGAGAATCTTCCAGCAGACTCCCTGCCAAGCGTGGAGCCTGGCAGGGGTGATTCCCACGACCTATGGGATCATGACCTGAGCCGAAACCAAGAGCAGGTGCCCTATGCTGATTGTTTAAGATCAGTTTGTCGTGCGGGCGCCTGGGTGGCTCAGTCGTTAAGCGTCTGCCTTTGGCTCAGGGCGTGATCCCAGAGTCCTGGGATTGAGCCCCACATCAGGCTCCTCCGCTGGGAGCCTGCTTCTTCCTCTCCCACTTCCCCTGCCTGTGTTCCTTCTCTCACTGGCTGTCTCTCTCTCTGTCAAATAAATAAATAAAATCTTTAAAAAAAAAAAAAAA
>NW_024426663.1:38620334-38721382 GCF_017311325.1 Ursus maritimus | reverse complement strand
AAAAAAAAAAAAAAAGATCAATTTGTGGTGGTCTGCATTTTGACTATGATATGTCTACATTTGGATTTTCTTTCTATTTATCTTACTTGAATTCATTGAGCTTCCTGAATCTAAAGACTAATATTTTTCAGCAATTTTGGAAAATTCCCAGACATTATTGTCTTAATTCCTGTTTCTGTTTTCTCTTTCTGCAGTTCCACTTATAATGGACATTCTCACTCTGTCTTCCATTTCTTTTAAGTTCCTATAGTTGTTGATTTTTTTCTCTGTTTTGCATCCTGTGTTGTGTGTGTTTTCAGATATATCTAATTCACTCACTCTCTTTTTTCCAGCTATTCCGTAATTCATTGAGTTGAGCTATTCTATTTACCCCTTTTGAAAATTGTTTTGATTCTTCTTCCAATTATTGATGTAGGTTTTGTATTCAATTTTTATTATCTCCGTATAATAAATATACTTGTTTTATTTTTACAGTCTGAAGTTTTGAGGGTCAGGTTCTATTACTACTTGTTATTCCTCTGGTTCTCACAATGCCTTGTTTCCTTGTATATTATGAAATCTTTTTATTTGGAGTTTTTTTTTTTTTTAAGAACTCTTTAGAGTCCTTTGAAATCTCACTGAAGATTGCTTCTTTTAGAGAGAATTTGCTTTTTGTTCTAACAGGCACAATAGAGTGTAATAGATCACTGGTGGTTTTAATTAAAAATACTTCCTAGATATCCTGAGAATATTCATTAGCTTAAGAGTCTGCATGGGCCTGAGACAGACAATCTTCTTGGTAGTCTTCAGTAGATGTGTTTACTCTCATTTTTCCTATGAGTAGAGAATCTTTAGATTTATGTGTAGGAGTACTACTTCAGTCCTCATGATTAAAACCCCATGCTAGGGGCGCCTGGGTAGCACAGCGGTTAAGCATCTGCCTTCGGCTCAGGGCGTGATCCCGGCGTTATGGGATCAAGCCCCACATCAGGCTCCTCCACTATGAGCCTGCTTCTTCCTCTCCCACTCCCCCTGCTTGTGTTCCCTCTCTCGCTGGCTGTCTCTCTCTCTGTCAAATAAATAAATAAAATCTTAAAAAAAAAAAAAAACCCACGTTAAAACCCACAGTCCTAGGTTACTGAGACCACTTGACTCAGAGTATCCCAGTAACATTTGCAATGCTTCTTGCTCTGGTTCTTAGCACTCTTCTTGTTTTTCAACCCCCTGGTTTTTAGCAAGCTAAGCTATGTAAAGAGCTAAGTTATAAATTTATAATATATATATTTTAAATGTACTTTATTCAGCTCTCCTAGGTGTTTGAGTGCAAGAGAATTTTCAGGTTTCCTCCTATGTTGCCTTGCTGGAAATGGAAATCTCATGTTTTTCATATTGAGTTAATATCATTTGTAAAGTTGGATTGTGGAATAGACATATGGCTAAAGACCGAATTTCTGCCGCAACTAATTTACTCCACTTGTGTGAAATATTAGCTAAGCCAAGATTTTGCTGTAAAATAACATGTTTGATTCTGCACTTCTTACTGGTGTTTAGACAGAATAGCAATATCACCTACTGTTATGGACATTTTATGATTTTGTGCAGGATTCACTGTAAGAATAAAACTTTCTGAGATTTGAAAGAGATCTTACAAGATTAATGGCAATCTACATCAGATGTCTAAACTTTTTATTTAGAAATAAATGTGATCTTTCATATGAAATAAGATTTTAAGTCTAAAGGCTATATGCAGATGCATTTAGACTCCTCCTTCTTTCCAAATTACAGTTTTTCTATTCCTACATATTAGTGTAATAGATTATGAAGGACATGTAGAGCATTATCTCTCGGATTAAACCTTATCTTTTGGTAGATGCTTTCTAAGAGCATGTAAACTAAAAATAATGTAGGTTCTCCTTTAGCCTTCCTCATAGAATTTGTTAAGTACTATGTACTTTTCTTTGTTTACTTTATTCTTTACCTTCTCAACTAGATTATAATGAAAGAAAATAAGCAGTTCAGTTCCAAGTGTTTAGTGACCAGAATTAGGATATGGGAATTTTGTAATTTTTAGTTTTTTTAAACTGTTGCATTTTTCATTTTCATAACATGTAGTATTTAATCCAAGCAGTGCATCAAACACAAAAATTTATCAGTAAGCTTTTGAAATCTATGTATTCATGAGAAAAATGAAAGAATTTGCCATTCAGTTACTCAGTTGGTCAGTAACTGAATCTGTAAATAGCAAAAAAAGAAATAGTGTTTGTGGTGGGGGTGAGAAAACTAATGATAATAGAAGCAAATTAATGTTGAGTACATATTCTGAGCATCTTGTTAAGTATGCTAAGCAATTTCCATGGAATTGTATTCATTTCTTATAATCTTAGTATTTTTCACATCTCAAGATGCAGAAACTGAGACTTAGATTTAACCTAGTTGTCTAAGGCCAGACTGCCAGTAATAGGTAAAGCAGAGCTTTAAACATACAGTGGGTTTCCCTGGTTTAATTTGGTTAGATATTTCCTGAATATATGTATATGTTTCCACAATTCATGTATAAACTACAACATATTTTGATACCTTCTGATCCCTGCTAAACCTCCATTCCCTGCTTCAGCTGATGATACCATAAGCCTAAAAATCGTGCCATACATCTATAGTTTTAATGCTTCTGATAGGCTATTATTATGGCTATTTTATGATTTCATCAACAGCCAAGCTGTTGTTTCATTACAAACAGATTCAGTATCTTTGTGATTAAAGCAGCTGACTGAAAACCATGAAGGGTGTACTGTTTGCTTTGCAATCATTTCCATGTGTTACGAATTCTTATCAGACGTTGGGAAATAGCAGGCTTAAGCTAACTATAAGTACTACATCTATGGTCCCAGAAACAGTGATCTGTAATGGACCTATGTTTAGCTGTCAGCTTGCTTAATAAGGTTACTAAACAAATTCATTTATTGTCCACTTCATTTTCATAGATTAAAGTTCTTTTCAAAAGTCAAACACAGGGCACCTGGGTAGCTTAGTTGGTTAAGTGTCTGCCTTTGGCTCAGGTCATGATCTTAAGGTCCTGGGATCAAGCCCCACATCAGGCTCCGCACCCAGCCAGGAATCTGCTTACGATTCTCTCTACTTTTCCCTTTGCCCCGACCCCTGCTCATGCTTGCTCTCTCTCTCTCTCTCTCTCTCTCAAAGAAATAAAATCTTTTTTTAAAAAGGCATCTGGGAAAAAATAAAAACTGACTGAAAATTATGCAAGATAATTGTTGCCATTTTAAATCCTCAGTCTCAAGTTGAAAAGTTGCACGGTTTAAAACATTTATAGTTTAAAACTATAAAGTAATACAGTTTGATAAAAATATATACACACTATAATTATAAAAACTTTCCTGTGTAGTTATTTGTTCATAGTGTCTTCTGTTGTATAAAAAAAAGTTCAGCTTAAAAGTAAGATATTCAAGTCTAAATGTACTGTTAACTCAGTGACTAGTTAGCAAACTAAATGAGAAGCCGCATAAAGAATAAGGAGCCTGTATCATGTTTACAGTTCCATTACTGACTTGGACAAAATTGAAAAAAATCTCCTACTATCTTCACACTTCACCTTCTTGTATCTAAGATGAAATGACTGTATTTGGCATCTCACCATTTCCTTCAATAATGGGTTTTAAGATCCTTAATACAAAGAGGTTGAAATAGAATGATCTGCAGAGTATAATCACTTCTACACCTTTCTCAGAATGTACTTGGGTAATGGTAAAACTGAGGCATAGAAGGAGGATTAATTGCTTGTGGCCATATCATGATGTTGGGTCTAGGTCTTCTGATAAACATGTCTCTGTTTTTACCAAAATGTTTTGTTTAATCTTTGAAATGGACATTGGATTTAAAAAGAAAAAACAACCCATCAATGACATTTGAGTAGATGCCTTTAATAGTGTAGCACTTAGTATCATTTTACCATCAATTTTTACTGAAATGATTAATTTTTAAAGTTTTAATTATTTAAATTGTTTATGTAATTTAACAGTCATGAATTTATTATAGTATATTTGTCATTAAGAAACCCTGCCTTCTAAGCACCTGATAGTGCTCTAACTCTGACTTACTCTTGGTCATTTGCATCAGCCTTGTTATAATATATATGCTGAATACAGCCACAATTTACAGATGAGAAGACTAAGGCTCAATGAGGTTGGCAACCTTGCCCCAACGCTGTGCTGGGGTACCGCTTTCTGCTTGTTGTACTGAAAGCTGAGGGGGATTTTAGTAGATGGAAATAGGGAGGAAAGATCATTTTAGGTAAAATGGA
Source organism: Ursus maritimus (assembly GCF_017311325.1). Classification (NCBI taxonomy): domain Eukaryota; kingdom Metazoa; phylum Chordata; class Mammalia; order Carnivora; family Ursidae; genus Ursus; species Ursus maritimus. Next base: position 38,717,088 of record NW_024426663.1, on the reverse strand, counting down.
AATAGCATGAACAAAGGGATGTGTGTACTGAAGCTGAAAGGTTGCCAACATAATTATGTAGGACTGGGGGAGTTATGAACATTAGAGGAGTAGAATTATAGGGTTTGACGTAAGTATAGTAAATGAATGGAAGAAAGGCCAAACCAGAGGCACACAGGCCAGGTGGGTGGACTGTTGTGATAGTGCAGTTGTGAAAATCCGAACAGCTGTCACTGACTACAGGAAGAAAGAGACTTTGTAAAGGAAGGATGTGACCTAATCAGCTATCAAAAGTAAGGGAGTAATGGTAGAAGGTGGGCCTGACAACCAGCATTCTCGTGGTCAAAAATAGGAAAGACAGAAATAAGGTGATGTTTTTTGAGAAGGCAAAATGATCAGTATGACTTTTAAAATGGTAAATTTGATGCATTTGTGGAATATCTAATGAAAGTATCCATCTGGCAATTAGAAATGTGATTTAGTGGAAATATATAAAGAGCGTTAGGCTAACAATCTTGATTTTATACATTGAATGCATTAAGATTGGCGGAATTGAAGTCCTGAATGTGGATGAAATCTAAAGAGAAAGAGAGACGGTTGAAGAGGCTACTGAGAAGCCCCTAAATTTGAGGAGCAGGGGTCAAAGAGTAAAACCCAATGGAAACAGAGACACAATATTAGAAATGTAGATGTGGCATGACACTATGTCTGAGATTGCAAAAGGTCACAGGTAAGGTGGTCAAGAAAGATTCTAATGAAGGTCTAAGTTACCATCGAAAGGGAAGCCATTGAAACTTGTTATTAGGAGGTCATAAGTTACTTTTTCTAAGACAGCAATTTAAGGAGTATATGGGTTACTAGTAAGGTATTAAAGTAAGTGGATAGTAGGTAAAATGAAGCAAGAAGAGCAGGTGAGAAATTGGATATAAAAAAATTAAAAGCTCAAAGCTGTAGAGGAATTGGAGGAAAATATTCCCACCTGGTCACTCATAAATGCTTGGCATTTAGACTCTGTCTCAGATTCTCTTCCTAACTCTATCTTTTGTTACTAGCCCCAACCCCTATAAATATTTATGATACAGCATAATGTTTTAACACCCACCCTGTGTTTTCCCGCCTCCCTGTCTTGATTTAAACACACTGCTCAGGTGCCTCTTCACTGTATCTCCACATGGGTGGGTAGTTCCTATTCATCTTTCAGGGCATAGGTCAGTTGTCTCCTCTGTGAAGCCATCCCTTATTTAGCCTACTGTAATCTTTCCTTCTCTGTAATGCAAAATGCTTCAGACATTTCTTTGTCATGGCAGTTCACCACTTTTTATTATGTACTGTTATTACTTATTTATGTACAAGATTTATGTCCCTCCTTGGAATTTAGGCTCCTTGGAGATTTTCTCAAGGTATTAGTGTATCATAATGTAAAGAATACAGACAAGCCCATTTTTAGTTTCGATCTCTGTCAGCTACTGATAGATTGTGTGACTTCAGGTTAAGTATTTAATTTCCATGAGCCTCAAACTTCTTATCTGTAAAATACCTATACCACAGGTCATTGAGAAGATTAAGTGGTAAGGGAGGTGATTTCTGTGCCATCACTCAGAATGGTACTGTACAAATATTAGATGCTCCAGAAATTACTGAATAAATTAGTCATTTATTTGCTGTTACTAAATATATAAAGGCTACTATAACTCCTAGGCTGCTGCTATTTTATTGGGCTGGTTTTTTTTTTAAAGAAATTCTTTTTTCCGTTGGACCAGATAAAAAAATATTATAATGCAGAATTATCTGGTGGATAATGATGATATCATAAAAACCATATTAAAATTCAAATGAACTTAAATTAGAAACATACTTATTAGGGAAAAAAGTTAATTAGCTCAGAGTTAATAGTTTACAGAAGTCTTTTTTTTTTTTTTTTTTTGAGAGCGGGAGAGAGCAGGGGTTGGAGGAGAGGAGAGAGAGGGAGAGAGAGAGCATCCTCAAGCAGACTCCCCTCTGAGTACAGAGCCTGATATGGGGCTCAATCCCAGGACACTGAGATCATGACCTGAGCCCAAATCAAGAGTCGGATGCTTAACTGACTGAGCCACGAGGGCACCCCAGAAGCCATTTCTTTTATCATACAAACAGAAACTAGGCTCTGAGGGCAAAAATATGCTGCCTAGGCTCTAAAGCAAGCCCCTAATTTGGTTGTATAAGGTGACATGTACTCTAGGCTTACAATTTTTATTCTCATTTTAACAGATTTAAATATATTCTAGTGCCAGTAGATAAGATTATATTTCAGAAAATATAAGATTGGGAACCCTAAAATTAGACTGTGCTGTAAGGACTTCATTCCAGGAGTTATGGATTACACAAGTACCAGCAAATAGTATTGTTTCAATAGTCTGGAAGATTTTGACAATGTTGTAAATTCTGAATCATTTGAAAAATTCAGTATAATGAAGCCATTTTTAATAATCTTATAGACCTTCTCTTCTCTGTCTCACTTTGTCTTTTTTGAGTTTTTATTCATCCTTATTCAGTTTGTATGTTATTATGGCTGCTTCAGTAGTGCATCCAAGTCTTTGACCATTTAAGGATAGATCTTGAGAAGCTGGCATTATGCGTTCATTACCCTTTATAAAAATTATGAACAAAGTTAATCTCCACATGTAGTAGAGGTAACATTTATTTATAGTAAATAACATAATAAAGAAATATACCTACATCACAAGCAATCCTTAACTGTAGTGCTATTTTAAACATGATCTAAATAATAATAGCTACCGTCTGTTGAACATGTATTCAGTGCCCAATATTTTAAATATCTTACCCCCATTTTACAGTTGAAGAAACTGAGTCTCAGTTAAGTAATTGTTCTTAGGTCGCTCAGATAATAAGTGATAGAGTTAGCCTTTAAATCAGGACTTTCTGAATTCAAAGTTAATCCTTTTGATTATTGTGTTTTACTGCTTCTACAACAGTATATACTGTCATTGCCTCTCATATTTTACATACTTCAAATTACTCTCATAACTAGTTTGTTCAGCCATCATGCAGTATTTCCTGTTCAACTTTCAAAATAATCTTTTCCTCAAAGACCTTAGTATTCAGAAAACATCATCTAAATTTCTGAATTACTTACCAAATTAAAAATTTTTTAAAATAGTATAATAAAAAGTTAATGGTATTTAGTGGATAGAGCAAAGATGTGGTTGCTATTCCCCGTGCTCATATAACTTCAAGAAATAGAAAGTAATTACATTTATCTGAGGAACACCTAATGAGAGCCTAAACTAGGCATTGATGCTGAGTCAAGAGGAGTAGTTATATATGAGAGAGACTGGAAAACGACATACTTCGACAGTGATTCAGTGGAAGGGTGGGGGAACAGTCCCAGAGGAAGTTTAAAGTCTGGTCATTAAGAGGAAAGTGCTTCCACAATCAAATAGAGACTTCCGGAAAAGGAACAGATTTGGGCAGGGAGGAGATGACTTCAGGTTTGAACATAGTTTGTAATTATGCAGCATCTAGCCTCCGCTATCCATCTAGATCTGGTTCCTTCAAAGGTGGCTAGTTTGAACTAAGATGCCCTGTAAGTGTAACATAGACACCAGAAAAAGAATGTAAAATATTGAATTAATATTTTTATATTGGTTGTATGTTGAAATAATGATATTTTAGACATATGACGTTACTGAGTTAAAATAAGTTATTAGGGATGCCTGGGTGGCTCAGCGGTTAAGCATCTGCCTTTGGCTCAGGTCATGAGGGATCAAGTCCCACATGGAGCTCTTTACTCAGTGCGGAGCCTGCTTCTCCCTCTGCCTCTCCCCCAACTCATGCAAGCACTCTCTCTCTGACATAAATAAATAAACTCTTTTTAAAAATTAAAAAAAAATAGTAAGTTGTTAAAATTAATTTAACCTGTTTCCTTTTATCATTTTTTTTTAATGTGGTTCCTAGGAAAGTTAAAATTGCATATATGTCTTACCTTATATTTCTGTTGGACATCACTAATGTACATGGAGATTTATAATGGGTAGTTAGAAATGCAGGACCAAAAAATCAGACAAAACATCTAGATTTGGAAATAACATATATAGAAGTGATATTTGATGTTATGAGGTTAGATAAAAATGCCAGTATACAGGGCATGGAAATGAGAAAAATGCCAAGAATTATAGGCTGAGAACAGAACAAATAATTAAGACAATAAGAATTACAGAATCAAGACTCTAAAGTGGTACACAGTCTGATTAGAATAGAATTTCAAGAAGGAAGGAGTGGATAATATCATTGAATGATAGAGAAGCTGAAGAGGAAAAGAAAGCCCGAGAAAAGACCATTGAATTTGGTTGATACAGAAGCAGTTTCAGTAGAGTGTAAGAAGGATAGATTGCAAGAGATAGAGAAGTTCAAGGTTGAGAAAGTAGACTCTATACATAAACTGTTCTTTCAGGAAAGGAGCCCACTGGTGAAGATAATCATCACTTGATTGGAGCAGAGTCCAGGGAAATTTGAGTATATTTGTTGGCGGAATGAAAGGATCAGTGAAGGAGTGCTTGGAGTTGTAAGGAAGAGAAGATAATTGCTATAGGGCAGTCCTAATGTACTGGATCCCAAACCTGAATGCATATTGGAATTACCTGGGGACCTTGTTACTGGGACAAATTCCCAGACAACATCTCACATTTAACAAAATAATATTCTCTGGAGGTTTGTCTCTTGGAGCATGTCGTGAACAAATTCTTCTAGGTGATTATAATATACTCGTAAGGACAAACAAGTCAAGAAAATTAAAGGCGCTGGTGAGGATATCAGTGAAATAACTGACCATATCATCTGGAATGGTTAGAGAGCCAGGTGGGTCAGAATAGGGCTGATGGATCCTGAACTATGAAGGTGTTGGCTTTCATTATAACATAAATGAGCACAGGTTCAATAGGAATGAAAGACTGAGAAAGTTAAAAATGTAGTAGATTTTGATCAGAAAGGGAAGTTTCAGAATTCAGGATCTTGGAGGCCAAGCAGATAGAAAATATAGCTATATGTGTTTGATGTGGAAAAGCAGTAAAAAGAACTGAGTTGTGCACATTGTAAGACCTATCAGTTTGGTAACTGATACAGGACACTGTTTTAAAAGGGGGGAAAAAGTGTAAGATTTGGGGATCAAGAAGAAGCACAAAGGTTGAATCAGTATGGAAATGTTTAGACCTAAGATTCCACAAAAGTTTGGCTTGGTTTTCTTTTATTAGACCTTTTCCAAAGTTGCTACCTACTCGGGTTTACAATGTTCTTTGAGTATCTGTTATCCATTCCAGCTTTTACTGAAATAGGGTAGATGCCTGACATTCACAGATATGAAATGCAAAGTTTTGACTGGCCACAAGTGACCCTAATGGTTCATGTCATGGGTACCACGCACATGAATGTGAATTTACCCTAAAACTGGCTTGTAGAAACTAGTCATGTAACGACTTGTAGTGAAGTCAGTATTTACATCTCAGTTTACCTTTAATATATGACTGTATTAATCATCAGAATACCACAGCCTGCTAGGTTTCACAGAAGATGAAATTATTTGCCAAATTGTGGTATCAAATGAGTTAAAAATTTAGTTTTTAAAATTCAGCCTTAACATTTTAGCACTGCACCTAGCATGTAATTGCTTGATAAATGGTAGTTACTGGTGCCAGTTCAGGAATTAATCAAGTTTTAAAGCCACATCTTTTTGTGTATATCCAGGTTTAGAGAATAGAATTTCTATTAAAATTTTGCTTTGATTCAGGATCTCTATGATTTATTAAATTGGAACTAGAATGTTAAATTCACAGCTGAATTAGAAGAACAATGGGTCATTTCTCACTTATCTATTCTGTTTGATACATTTGAAAGGGAGTATATTTTACAGGTAATTCATATTATATTGCTATTATGAAAAATTGGAGCTTTTAAAATAATCCTTTAGCTATGTTTCCATACCACAATAGACATGTAAGTAACAAAATGTATTACATTATTTATTTTTTCTTAGAGATTTAGTGTACCTGAAAACCAATAATCTTGTTTTTGCTAAACAGTTTTCTGTCTGAGTTTATTATATACTTATATAACTATTTTTGCTTTATAGTGACGAGCTCAGAAAAGAAGCAAGACAGTTAAAGCGGGAACTCTTAGCGGCAAAACAAAGAAAAGTAGAAAATGCAGCAAAACAAGCAGAAAAGAAAAGTGAAGGTAAGAATATTTATCAGGCTTTTATTTTCACTTGGTACATTTCCTTCTTCCTTCCATCACCTCTTCCTTCCTTTTCTCCTCTTTCCCTCCTCCTTCCTTCCTGAGTTTTGCTTTTTTTTTTTTTTTTTTTAATACTTTCTTTGGATAGTTCACCAATAAAATTTCTAGTTAGGGCTTTGTCTGAGAAGTAAATTCAGGCAAACATGATCATAACTATTATTCTAAAAAGCTTAATGAAAACTAACAGACTTGACATCAGACAAAAGTTAAATGCCATGGGGCGCCTGGGTGGCACAGCGGTTAAGCGTCTGCCTTCGGCTCAGGGAGTGATCCCGGTGTTATGGGATCGAGCCCCACATCAGGCTCCTCCGCTATGAGCCTGCTTCTTGCTCTCCCACTCCCCCTGCTTGTGTTCCCTCTCTCGCTGGCTGTCTCTATCTCTGTCAAATAAATAAATAAAATCTTTAAAAAAAAAAAAAGTTAAATGCCATAACACATATCTAGGAGTGCAGAAGAATACAATATTCATTTTTTATATTGTATACCCTTTAAAACATTAAGAAAAGCATTTAGGCCCTATGGTTGGGACTTCTGTAAACATTTGTGCATTGGTTTGAATAGTATGGAATATAAAGTCTTGTGTTTTGTTTGTTTATGTTAAGACACTGAAAATCTAAAATACTAATAAAGCTAATCAAAAACCAAAAAATAATAATACCCTGCTATTTATACAGGTTAAATGTGTTCTTCATTTTACTATGATTCTTATGAAGCTAAAAGGGCTTGTAAAACACTCTTTCACTGAGGATCTTTAGTTTAAAGATGCTAGTTTAGTTTAAAACTGTTTCACCTATAAAACATGTAATGTCCAATTTCCAAATTAACAGATTGGAACCCTCTGTTTTCTTTTCACAGTAATAAATTACACTGTAGGTTCAGTGAAAATGATCAGAAATTTTATTGTTAGCTTTAATAATATATACTAAATTTGGCTTAACACATCTGCTTTATGCATATGTCTTCTATAATCTCCTGCCTTTTGGATACCAAGAATTGCTTTTATCTACCAGGTTCTATAACAGTTTACTTGGAGATATATCAAAAAATAAGATGCCACATCTAGCCTTAAAGATTACATATTCTAACACAGAACAGTGGTATAGCATTTAGCCATAGGCATTAGTATTCATTTTAAGTAGCAAAAGTAATACCACATAACTATCTAAAGGATATAGTTCTTAGATTATTTGCACCGTATCCCCCATTGACTATTATAGTAAATAAAGGCAGGCACTTAATGAAGAATTCAAAGTCACTGAAATATATTTGAATGAAACTATTAAAAAAATTAACTCACAATAATGACACAAATTATAAGCTGAATTTAAAAGAAAGGATAAACTTATGTGTGACTAGGTCATGTAGGTAAAGTATAACCCAGAACAGAAACAAGCTATATTGGCAATACTGAGATTTGAAAGAAGTACAGTGAGGCTTATCTTATTTTTAAGTTAAGACATAATTTTCTCATTTTAAAATGAGAAAGCATTTTATATACATGCATTTTAAATATATGAAAGTAATTCCTTTCAACTAGAAAAAGCTTTTACTTGAACTTTTAATTCATTTTTGAGCTAATAAATATTAGTATGCCCGTGTGTCAAGAACCATGCAGGGCCAGAGGTATGAAGTTGGCAATAGATGGATGGTTCTTGCCTTTATAGTTTATGATCTAGTAGGAGTGAGAGAATTGGAAATAAATAATAACTGTAATAGTGCTCTACAGTTAAGGCTTATATTAGATATAAGCAGTGCTGTTTTAACTTACTGATCTGCCTTTGAAATGTTAAATGCAATTAAAGAAAGATTTGGATCGTAGAATGATTTCTTAACATGAAAGATTCTTCTAGAGCTGATTTCAGTCTATTTATGAGAAAATTAGCCATGTTAAAACTTTTTTATGCCATAATTAGAGAATTACATTAGTAATTACTTTTCTGAATTTAATGTTGCTTATATCTTCTGGACATACGTGGATTTTCCTTAAATCTGAATGTCAGTTAAATTTAGCTTCCAAAAAATGTGGGGCATTTTTAAATTTTTGATTGTTTTATTTTTAAATAATTTTAGACCTACGGAAAAGTCAGAGAGTTCCCATATACCTTTAATGTTAAGGTCTTATATAACCATAGTGCAATGATTAAAACCAAGCAATTAATGTTGATATATTACTATTGACTAACTACAGACCTTATTAGAATTTCACCAGTTTTCCCACTAAAAAACTTTTTCTGTTCTATTTGTCCATCCAGAATTTCATATTGCATTTAGTCATCACATCTCTTCTTAGTCTCCTCTAATCTGTGACAGTTTCTTAATCTTTTCTTGTCTTTCATGTCCTTGACACTTCGAAGAGTCCTGGTTAAATATTTTGTGGAATGTCTTATGTGAGTTTGTCTGATGTTTTCTCATGATTATATTAAAATTATGCATATTTTTGGCAAGATTGCCACAGAAATGATATGTCCTTCCCAATGCATTATAAAGTTACCTATTGTCTTTTTAGTCATGATACTACCTGGATCACTAGTTTAAAGTAGTGTCTGTTGAGCTGCTACACTCTAAAGTTACTCTTCCTCCCTTGGAGATTTTGAGTATTTGGGGGAAAAAAATACTTCGAGACGTCTGTCCTGTTTCTTTTCAAACTTTCCCCCACTAATTTTAGTATCCATTGGTGGATCTTGCCTATAGGCAAGTTATTTACTGTCACGTTCTAATGGTGAGTTTTTATTTCCCTGATTTGCACTATTTTTATTACTTGGAATTCTTCTATAGGAAAGATCTCTCTCTCTCTATGTATTTACTTATTTACTCACTTATTTATATCAATTTGGGCTTGTGAATATTCACTTTATTCTATGTGTTATGATCCCAAACTATCATTTTTTATTTTGCTGTTCATATAGTACCAGAATTGGTCATTAGTAGTTTTTCAGGTTGGCTCCTGTGTCTTTGCAACTTGCTGTCAACTTTGAGCACATTTTTACTTTCAAACACAAGATGCTTCAGGTTGATCTTGTGTTTTTCCCTCTCCAGGCCTGAAATCAACCACTTCTTCAAGAAATTCTGGTTTTCCATTGTATTTGGCACTAAGAAACCAAGATCTAGGCACTGAGTCAGTCTTTTTATTTTGATTCTTATAATTTTACAGTGCTATTAGGAGCAGTATTGTTTTATCACCATCTTATTAGAATGCTGAACAAAATATGCTTTTAGCCCCTCTCTGTGATGCATTATGAATTACCTTTTTCTTGGAATTGTATTTCCTCTAAACTTACTTGACCTTTTTAAATTGACTAGTATGGCTGATGCTGGAAAATTGTTTATTATGAAGGATTTGTGAATTTCAGTAAACACTACATTATATTTGAAATTCATATGTTACTGTGGAGCTTTTAAGTCTAGTTTTCCTTCTTGCCCCATGATTAAAAATGACACCATGAGACATCTCACTGCACAGCATTTTGGAAACAAAGAATTTTAAGCATCCCTGAATGTCAGAACTTAGTCTATCTTCCCAGCTGAAAGATATTCGATGGTTAGAACTATATAAACTCTGGGAACAGATCCAAAGGTTCTCAGAAGCGTTTTCATAGTAAGATCATCACAGGGAAAGAAGCTGAAAGTATTATTTGACTTTGGCTCTGTAACTTCATACATCAGCTGAACCTATTCAGAAAGGTTTCTTGATTGGGCTATATGGCTGCATATCTGGCTTTTATAAAACATCTTCTCAAAAAGTAAACAGGAATTTATTAAGATTTTTAAGTCCACTTACTAGCAGTGAAGTTATTTAAGCCTGTGTGACTCCATTTTCTTACCATAAATCCAGGTAGAAAATGCTTTGTGTACCCCTCAAGGTTCTTGTAAGAAGTAAATTAGATAATGAAAAGACCTTTAATAAATTCATAGTACTATATAAAAATAATTTTAAATTTGTAAGGAGAAAAATATAGCTATTTCTGGTTCCATTTTGTCCTGTCCAAATCCTACAAATGGAAATTTTGAATTTTAATACTGTGTTAGTTGCAGTTAAAGCCCGTAATCAATATAGCTATATATAAATACAACATAAATCACAATTTCAAAATAAATATTCCTTTCACATGCTTTCACAATTCCATTTTATAATCATATTCTTTGTTAAAAGGGTTTATGTGTGAGCTTGTCTACATGCTGAAGTAAAGCATCCTGTAGTATTATTTCCTGATTTTATGAAGTTATCTGTCTAACACTTGCTGACTATTGCCACTTCACTTTAGAATTTAATGTAATATCTTCAGATTAAAAGTACGTGGGAAGAAATCCATCAGAACAAAAAAGCTTTGTATTCTAATGCCTGTGCATTAATCCACCCAGTTTTGGCCTTCTTGTGTGAATGGAGGCCTCCCATTTAGCATTTAGCCAAGGGTTCTAATAGATATGATACTTTATTGGGGCTTCTGTCATTTTAGGAAATCTCCTTTGATCAGAGAGTAATCTTCCTTTGGTTTTATAATCTTTACCCAGTTTCTTGGGCCAGATCCTTAGCCAGGTTTGTATAGACAAACAGGAATTTATATTCTAACTACAGTTGTACTTCTGAATCTCTTATCTCACCTTGGGCAAGTTACTTTAAAATCAGGACCCGTCTATTTCTCTCTGTATAAATTATAAGAGAAATAAAATGTGCTATTCCTATTTTTATAATTTTTACTGTTAAGTATTTCCTTTTTATTAATTCCTTCAAATCCATTATGACAGAAAATAACATATTTTTGTTGCTTTCACATCAGTGAATACTTTGGGCCCCATGCAGCTGAATAATCCTAATTATTTACCATTTGATATTAACCTTATTGTGGTGATAGTGCCATGGGCATGGGCACATGTCCAAACCCATCAAACTATACATGTCCAAACAAGTGTAGCTCTTTCATATACCATCTATGCCTCAACAAAGCTGCCCCCCCCAAAAAAATATTAATCCATAACCCAGAAACCTCCTGACATCTCTGCCCTAGTAAGAAAACATACACTTAACAATTGAGCCAACCTATTGATCTTTTGAAAGCCAATGTAAAACAGAGTGTCTCTATGTACTAAAAATGTATATAGGACCATCCATTTTCTCTTCAGTCTTCCCAGGAGAGCTCAAAGTCTGCTATTCCTTATATCACAAGGATAGTGTCAGGTAACAAATATGATTATACCTCTATATAAGAAAAGCATTACATAAATATTACCTCATAATTTTTGTCATTGGTTTGCCATCTAAATATGTTTAAAGGCTTCAGATAATGTATTTAAAAAGGTTTCACTAAATGAAAGAAACAACATCAAGGAATAAAGCCATTATTTTAGTCTACAATTAGAATTTTTTATGATAGCGTGAAATTTGACTCTAAAATTCAAAACAGTTAGGTTGATTTCTCAGTTGAATACAGAGTCTGCAGTAGGTTCTAAGACCCCAGTTTAGGTAAACAAGGAATGAAGTATTTTACTTTAGATACCTGCAACGTCAGAAGGGATGTACTGCAGAACTATCCTATTTACAGCCAGGGAGTCTCTTTAGTCCCACTGTAAATCATCCCGACCTGTGCACAGGGTTTTCATACCAGTTTGAATAAGATTGGTAGTTAATCAGAGATAGAGTTGGCTTCCTATATTGGCTCTGTCAGGTTCTTTAATAAACTATATAATCCTTTTCATTAAATTATGTCTCTAAGTCCTTTTTCCAGGTTTCTTTGAGTTTCATCATATCAAAACTAGTACCAAACTGAACGTAGTCACATAGAGATACAGGTTTGGACATATTCTCTAATTAGTTTTACAGAGGTAAGGTATCAGATCCTCTTTGCAAAGTTCAAAGCACACAGTACCTATTCTCTGACTAGTGCCAGAAATTAGAGGAGGAAGGGCAATCTGAGCTTATAAATCAAGAAAGAATTTTAAAGCCTCTTCATGAACACATCCCAGGGGTGTTGTGTACCTTTCAAATTTTACCAGGCCATTTCAGGTCTCATCAGACTCTCTTTTTGACACTGGATTAAGTCAAACTAAGGCCCCTCAGGCTTGATAGGTTGTAAAACTATATAGTTTTTGACTACTTTTCATCTATCTAACATATGATATTAAACTAGCTTAATCTTGGTTTTTATAAGAAACAGAAGCTCTTTTGGAATGTTAGCTCTGTGTTGTGCCTAATACCATGTAGAATTCATCTCTCTCACTAAGCAAACTGGTACTTTTTTCCAAAGCACTTAACTTCCTTCAGGTATTTGAGTCATCATTTTCTTCTTGGAGGCTATAAGTATCAAGCCTATTTTTCCCATAGTCTACTCTTAATCTTTATGCTAACTTTTAATGTTATTTACATAGAAAAGTCAGAGTATATTTGCAATTGACTGATAGAAAACCTCTCAGGCCAGCCATCAGTAATACTCTATTTATTCTTATTTTGTGCATGGTACTAATAAATTGATTATCCATTCTAAGTTCAGAACAGATGAAAGAATAATAAAAGTGAGGGAGAGTACCCTTTAAAAGGGGAAATATTATGGTATGTGACGTATACCTCAAGAATTAGAAAATAAATAAATAAGCAAAAGAAAAGCCAGGATAGGGGCTGGCCTCTGGATCTTGCTAGCCCACTATTTTATTGGACTTAAAATTAAAAATAAAAAAAGTGAGAGAGAAAGGCACAGCTAGGGACATTCATTCTGGCAGCAGCAAGAGGTGATAGCCGACCACTTGACAGTAAGAAATAAAACACAATAACTAGTAGGAGTGGAATATTACGGATTTGTTGTACTTCATTCTACTTGGAGAGCATGTTTAAATTAAAGTTATTGATGCTCATTCAATTAAGAAAAGTTTAGATGGTACTTATTATCGTTTAGTAAGGCAGAGATTGGGCAATGATTCTAACCTAACTGGTAAAAAAAAATTTTTTTAATGATTTTACTCAATTAAAGATAAAGATTCTCTTTTCTGAAATATTCAGTTATATGGAATGCTTCATTTCTTAGAAGTCCTAGAAAAATAAAGACTCCCTCTGTAGCCAGGATAATCAGTCTCTAAAGTAAAATTTTATTACATACATGTCACTACCTTCAGGTGCCAGAAAGCATGCTATATTTTTAACAACGTCTTTCAATAATATAACTTTAAAAATAGTGAAGACTTTTAAAGGCAGAGAGCAGATGTAAAGATGTGCATACCCTCATATTTAGACCAAGAATTTCATCTCTTGACTAAGACTAAGTAGATGATCATTTCTAATTTGAGAGTCCATGAAGTACTTTGTTCTTTTTTGGACAGTCCATCTCCGACTTTCTCGCTAGCCATCATGAGCAAATCCTGTTGGGCTTTACTTTGAGAATCATACATTATGGGCATATTTAATTTTATGTGCAATGAAAAATAAACTTTAACCAGTCCTCCTCATCTGTTGGGTTTTTTTTATGAGCCAGTGTGTTAGGGGTATCTCTTTGCAGCCCTTAACTGTCTCTTTAAAAAAAAAGAAAAGCTGTATTATTTCTTCCAGTTATAAGAGTAATGTACATCCTTTGCAAAAATATGATAACTGTAGAAAAGCATAAAGGATAAAGAGAAAGATCACCCCATAATACTTCTGCCAAAAACAACCTTGGTTAACTATATGATATTTGTTCTTCTCGACTTTTTATCTTCATGCCAGAAACACACATGTATTGTTTTCCATAATGTTATTTTATCATAAACTTGTTTGTAATATGCTTTTAAAAAAACTTTGCAAGTGAAATTGAGATAACTCTTAAATGGACAACCTGATTTTAGGGGTTTTCTTCCTCTTAATTTTCTCATATCAGAGGGATATAGAGGAGGATGGATGTAAAGATGGTATAAATGTAGTTTAAAGGTAAAAAGTTCCCACCGTTTTCAGCTCTAGTGTTTAGAAGATGTGAAGGCACTGACACCAGGACTCCATTTCCACTGCTGATGGGCACTTTTATACCTCTCATGAATTAATACTAAACAACAAAAAAATACTGATTAACATTGGCTGAGGTAGCCTGTCACCTCTTCATTTCTCAAGTGACCAGTGATAAATCTGCAGGGAAACATTCTAATCAATATCGAGAGCATGAACTGAAATAATTACAGATTTGTCCTCTTTAGAAAGTAGGAGACGAAGGGTCTGTCGGTGTATGCACATGTTGTTTTGTATTTTGTTTTGTTTTGATATTTAGATTGTCTCAGGGGAGAACTAATATCGTCATTAAAATTTTGATTATAACCAGCATTCTTATTTGGGAGTGGAGTTGTTAACTATTCCAGATTGCTGTCAAGACCTTAAGTGAGATGTTTTTCTTTTATGTGACATTTTATGAGGTTTTGCCAAAAATGACATCAAACATGTAATTCATTTGAGTGCTGAGTTTCTTCCACATCTTGCAGCACTTAATCAAATTTGAAAAAAGATAATCTTTTCACAACTTCGGAGTGTAAACCTGTGAATATGTTGCATTAAAACTTACTTTGGACAGTTTAATCTGTGTGGTATTAGGTTGATTTTTTTTTAACAATTAATGGAATATGCTGACAGTTTCTAGTGGTTATGTTTTCAAAATTCTGCATATAAACTCCTGGCAGACGGTATGGATGCAGCTTTTGAGTATTTGTAGTTTTTCATGCAAAAAACATAATCCCTAAATTATATTAATAGCTACAATAAAGAATTTGAAATGCCAGAAAGGACGAAGAGAATAAAGAAGTTCTCAGAATGTCAAAAGATGTTAAAATATTGAGAATCTTGAAGACGCTATTTTGAAGTATAAAAGTAGTTTATATTGATTTAATGGCCACACAAGTATGCTTATTTAAAGCATTATGCTGCAGTATGTTTAAATTGTGGAAGTGGACTAGCCTTAAGCAAGGCTAGTCTTGAGCAACAGAAACTCTGATCTTGACTGTGCTCTATTTACACTGAATACTTCTGTGCAGTCATCATAGAGTTTTGGTCCTGAAAGGAGCATCCAGCTCTACCCCTTCATCATATACATAGAAGGCCAAAGGCCAGCCAATTAAGGGGCTTACCTAAAATTACACAGCAAACTCAAGTCCTCTGGCTTCCACAGCTCTGTTCTTCAACTTGATCCAACCTTGAGGAGATACAGTCTGTAAAATTTTAATTGGTATTTATTAAAATCTACTTTGGTTTTGGTGAGAATAATTGTTTCTAAAACCCTTCCTACAAACCTAGAGTCTTTTAAAAAGCATGTTATTGTCATACTTGTTGTTTCTTTTCAAAGACTAAACATGTAGTTTTGCAATGACTGGCAAAAAATGTAAATGTTATAGAAAATGTTAATTTCTAGCAATATGGCAGACTAAGAGTCCAAACTAATCCTCCCACTGAAAACAACTAAAAATGTTGGATGTAATATAAAAACATTTTCTCATATTATCCTAGGAACTTTCAAAAACAAACAAACAAGAAACCAACCAAACAAACAAAATAAGAAATACCCAAACCAGGGAATAAGTAAAGATGTGAATTAAGAGAATAAATGGAACACTAGGTCAGTCTTACAAATACATAATATAAAACCTAATGGTTTCTCAAGGTAGGGGGTGTTTAATTGAAGACTATCCCATATATAGTTGGGAGCCCAAACATCCTTATCCTTTTTGGCAGGGAGAATTAGAAATAAGCAGAATCATCTTACCCCCATCAAAGAACTACAAGGCAAACTGCCTGTCTTGAATCATTGTACTAACTATCTGGGTACAAGAGCATTTCCTAGGGACTCTAGCCACAAGAAAGTCTTCTCATCACTTTAAAGCCCAATTCATCCTGCCTGGGTGGCCTCAAAATCCCCCAGCCAAGAATTTACTTGGAAACAGTCCTGGATCCTTAATGCCCCAAGAAGTCTGATACAAGCAAACACAAATCCTTTCAGGAGAAACCTACGTTCATTCACTGTACTCAAAGACAGTTCAGAGGAAAATGAGTAGCTTTGAATGAAAACACACACACACACACACACACACACACACACACACACACACAACATACACACAGAATACAGGTACCTGACGAAAAGCTAGTAGAAAGAACAGACAACAGAATCAGACTCACAAATTCTTAAGTTTTTATTTAGACACTAAATGATAAATAAGTATATGTAATACATGTTAAGATAAGAAATATTTAAAAGTATATGGAACAAGAAGATTTTAAAACTAACTTAGGAAATTTCCTAGGAATGAAAAGTATGTAGTAGTTGACATTGAAAATTCAGTAGTTTTTATAGCAAATTAGACATAGCCAAAAAGAGCATTGGTAAACAGAAAGATAGAATTGAAAAAATTATATGGATTTTAGCCCAAAAAGAGATAGGAGACCTGGAAGAATAGAAAAAAAAGGATCTAATAAAGCTTATCAACTTCTAGGAGGAAATCAAAGGACAAACAAAGCAATATCTGAAGATCTGATAGCTGAAAACTTTCTGTAACTAATGAAAGAGATCAATTCACAGAGTGAAGAAGAATAAAAAACCTAAAAGAGGATAAATAAGAAGAAATCCAGATGTACACACACCATGATAATATTCAGAGCATTCAACACAGAGAGACCTTAAAAGCAGACAGAGAGAAAAGACATTACCTTTAAAAAAGCAAAAGCTGGGGCACTTGGGTGGCAAGCATCTAACTCTTGATTTTGGCTCAGGTCATGATTGCAGGGTTGTGAGACTGAGCCCTGCATTGGGATCTGTGCTCAGCGAGGAGTCTGCTTGAGATTCTCTCTCTTGCTCTCTATCTCCCTCTGCCCCTCCCCCACTCATGGGGGGGGGCAAAAAACCATAAAGAATAAAAAATAAATAAAATAAAAAAGCAAGTGCTGATTTCTCAACAGCAACAGGCATGGGCATTGGACAGAATATTATCTTGAGTGTAGTGAAGGAAGGTTTTCTTCAGGCAAAGAAGAACAGACTCTGCTACCTGCATACCTTCACTAAAGGAAATTCTAAAGGACATACTTTAGGCAAAAAATAGGTGAGCTCAGATCAAGATCTGTACTGCAAAGAGAAAGGAACATAGTAAATAGTAAATATATGAGTTTATCTAAAGAAATATTAAATGAGTAAAATAATAATGTCTTGTGCTTAAAATAAAGATAAAATTAACAAAAACAGCATACAAATTTGAGAAGCAGGTAAAAGGAGTTCGGAAGTATCCTTGTATGAATCCTTGTTCTGGAAGAAGCTAGAGATACAAATTAACTTGAGACCGCAACATATTAAATATCCACATTAATATTTTTAGGAAGACTACTAAGAGGACAGGAAAAGGTCATATATTTCAATCTAGTAGAGAAAGAGATGGAATTAGAGGGGAATTAGAGGGGAAAATTCAATCTGAAAGGGGACAAGAAAGAAAAGAAAAAGACATGCAGACTGAACAGAATTTTAAAAACAACAGTGCAAAATAAGATAGTAATAAAATATATATCTATCAGTAATTATGTTAAAGTCAAACGCTTCACCTAGAAGACCAAGACTATCAAACTGGGCTGAAAAACAAATTCAATCATATGCTACTTACAGGAAAAACATAGTAAATATATCGGACAATTGCATCTTTAAGGCAAAATGTATTATTATGGCTAAGAGGGCTTCTACATAATAACAACATCTTCACTTTGCCAGGAAGATTTAATAGTCTTAAATGTGAATGGACCTAGTAAGACAGACTCAAAATGCATGAAGCAAAATTGATACACTTATAAGGAGAAGTGAACAAGTCCTTCTTATTAGATTTTAATACACTTTTCTTAGTAACTGAGTAAGCTTTATAAAAAATTAATAAGAACATAGACAATTTGAACTACGCAATTGATATCGTGCACAGAAACAGAGTGTGGCCCTCAACAGCTTCAGAATACACACTCTTTTCTAGCACTCTTGAAACTTTTATGGAAAGTGGCCACGTAGTGGGCCATAGAGAAAATTAGAAAAATTTCAGAGGATTGTTTTCAAAACAACTACCTGCTCTGACAAAATGCAGTTATTAGCAATTAACAATTGATTTTAAAGTTACTGATTTCCAAATATGTTGATGTGGCTATAGCAACACTTAGAAGGGAAATTATAGCTTTAAGACTTATATTTCAGGAAATTACTGGAAACATTTCCTATGTAAAAAAGCTTAAAAAAAAGGCACGCAAAATTAACCCAAGAAAGTAGAAAGAAGGAAATAATAAAGAGCAGAAATCAGTAAAAAGGAAACACTTGTTAGATCGGGGTTACAATTATAATAACCAGTAATATAACTTTTTAGTCCCTTACACATAGTAGATAACCAGAAAATTGATTTGATTTTGTTTTTTCAGACGTGTGTCACTTATTCTTTACCAGATGTCCTTCCAATCCAGAGAAGGTAACTACTTATTATGTACAAGAAGTGCCATATATGGAAGTTTCTATTAATACAGCTAGTTTTATTAGTCACGAAAGAAGTTACTATTAAAAAGAGAGCAGTAGGGAGAAGCAGACAGACAGACACTCAAAAAATACAGTGTTTAAATAATACTGGGGATTATTTCTCTGCTACAAAAGGGCGCAGGTATGAACCCTTCACAGCTAGCAGCTCATTCAAAGACCCAAGTTTCTTTTTTTTTTTTTTTTTAAGATTTTATTTATTTATTTGAGAGAGAGTGAGTGAGAGAGCACATGAGCAGGGGCAGAGGGAGAGGAAGAAGCAGCCTCCCCTGCTGAGCAGGGAGCCTGACACGGGGTTTGATTCCAGGACCCTGGGATTAGGGCCTGGGCTGAAGGCAGATGCTTAACCAACTGAGGCACGCAGGCGCCCCGCCAAGTTTCTTTTATTTTGTTTTTCTGCGATCTCCTAGGATGTTTTCATAGTCCACATGACTGAACCTGGCCCTTTGCTGAAGCTTCATATCTGTGTTCCAGCAGGGGAAAGCATAAGTACCAGACAAGTGGCTTCATCTTGAAGATGAAGATGACCCAAAAGTTGCACACAGCAGTTTCAGTCATATCATTGTATCTTGAATCAGATGCCCATACCTAGGTGTAAGAAAGGCTAAACTACATTTGGGTGGCCAAGCGCCTAGCTAAAACTTAGTGTTGGGGATTGGAAGGGTGGGGTTTGGTTCTATGACTAAAATTTAAAAGGGGAGAAGGAATTCAGGGAGAAAATTAGCAGATGCTATTACATAATATAAAGAGGCCTAAGAAGAATCAAAAAAGCAGTAGTTCATTTGATCAGGAAAACTTGACCAAGTATCTGAGCCATTTTTAAGAGATGAGTAAGATTTCTTTGCAAAATGCATGGCAGTAAGTAGAGCAATAGTTGAAAGAGTGCCCTGCAGGGCAGAAGTCATAACTGATTCATCTCCATATGCCTGGTATTAGACATGGTGACTGGCAAAATACAGGTATTCAACAAATAATTGCTGAAGGAATGAATGAAATTAACTTCTGTTTAAAAGGATAATTATGTAATTTATAAGCTAAGAGAAAAAGAAAATAAGAATGAAGAGAACTAAAGATTATCTACTTTTTTGAGCATGAATCCATGGTAAAATGAAGAGCACATATGAACAAATAATGAACAAAGTAATTTTAGATGATAAGGGCTATGAAAATAATATGTAACAGGACAAAGTGATATAGTGACTGGAGGACTACTTTAAATTGAGTAGGTATCAGAAAGGACCCAGTCAAGAGACAGATTCCACAAATGGTAAGGTGAAAATAGAAAAAATATTTTAACAGCTTCATTGGTGAATAAAGAACAATTTGATATGTTTTGACCTATGTATATGCCTATGAAACATTCACCACATCAACACAGTGAACGTATTCTTGAAGGCCCAACATGTTCTCATGCTCCTGTGCAATCCCCTTCTCAATCCCCAGGCAACTACTGAAGTCTTTCTATCACTGTACAAGTTTGTATTTTCTAGAATTTTATTTAAATAGAATCGTATACTATATGTACCCTTTTCTGTGTGGCTTTTTTTTCACTCAGCGTAAGCATTCTGAGATTTATCCATGTGGCTGTGTATATCAGTAACATTCCTTTTATTACCAAGTAGTATTCCATGATGTGGACACTCCACAAGTTTTTATGTGGCTATATACTTTACTCTTGGGTAAAGACATAGAACTGGAATGGCTAGGTCATGTGAAAGGTTTAACTTTTTTAAAAACTGCCAAACTGTTTTCCAAACAGGTCGCCCCATTTTACGTTCCCACGAGTAGTGTATGAGGTATTTTAGTGCTCCATCCCCATTAACACTGGTACAGTCACCCTTTATTTTATTTTTTTTAAAGATTTTATTTATTCATTTGAGAGAGAGAGAGGGAGAGGGAGGGAGAAAGCACGAGTCAGAGGGAAAGGGAGAAGCAGACTCCTTGCTGAGCAGGGAGCCTGACTCGGGGCTCCATTCCAGGACCCTGGGATCATGACCTGAGCTGAAGGCAGACACTTAACTGAGTCACCCAGGCACCCTTAGTTACTCTTTAAGTTTAGCCATTCTGATAGTTTGTAGTGTTATCCTGTGGTTTGATTTGCATTTCTACAACTAATAGTGATGTTGAGCGTCTTCTCATGTGCTTATTTGCCATCTCTCTATATTTTTTTTGGCAGAGTATCTTCTCAAATCTTTGCCCATTTTTATTATGTTGTTATTTGCTATTGGATTTTGAGTTCTTTATATACACTGGATACAAGTCCTTTATCAGATGTATGATTTTGCAAATATTTTCTCCCAAATAGTGGCTTCTTTTTCATCTTCGTACCATTGTCTTTCAAAAAACAAAACTTTTCCATTTTGATGAGGTCTAATTAGTTTGCTTTTTTTCATTTTTGGATTGAATTTTTGATGTTGGATCTAAAAAATCTTTGCCTAGCCCCAGGTCACGAAGATCTTCCCCTATGTATTCTTCTAAAGATTTTACAGTTTAAGATTTTGCATTGACGTATATGATCTACTTTGTGTTACTTTCCGTGTATAGTCCGAAGTGTGGGTCAAAGTATGGTTTAGTCATGAGTGGCTAGAGACAGTGAAGCAGTGTTAGGAGACTTCTCTTTGGCCAGGTAGTTTGAACTAGAACAACTAGGAAAGCTAGGCAAATATTTAAAATATTTTTTTAAAAAAGTCTTTAACACATTGGAGAACTAGCAAGAGAGTGAAGAATTTCAGCGCCAAGAGCCAGTAAAGAATGGAGGTCTAGGTTTTAGCGCAACTCTTCCCTTAGGAAAGTTTGCTAAATCCAGAGGGCATAGTGGTGAAGCTAAAAGGTAATGCGTTGCTTTTGATAGCCTCGTAAGGAGATGGGACAGGGAGTAGACTCCAGGACCTAGAAAGGCGATGTTTGTGAATGTTTTGGCTCTGGCTCTTTACTGGTAAAGGTTAACTGGAAGTGGACAGGCCTCTATATGTTTACAGCTTCAAATCATCTCAGTTGGATTAAGGTGATCTTGGATTGCTAGTGCCTTTATATACTGGCAGAAGCCAATATAAATCATCACTGAAGGAAAGTAACATCATTCTAGGCACTGTATTTTTCTATAAACATTTTGGCAAATGCAATATCTGACCTACACTAAAAAATAGGCAGGGGACACCTGGGTGGCTCAGTCAGTTAAGTGGCTGCCTTCGGCTCAGGTCATGATCCCGGGCTCCCGGGATCAAGTCCTGCATTGGGCTCCCTGCTGTAAATAACTAATAACAATTTTTTAAAAACATAATTACAGATCCCACAAACACTAAAAAGCTTTTAAGACGATCTGAACAACTTTATGCTATTAAGAAATATTGTACCTTACTAAGACTAACCTAAGAAGTAGGATTCTAAATGTTACTTCTAACTTAGAGAAATCAAATCCATAATTTAAGACTTATACATTATACCAATCTCACAGAAACTCGACTAGAGAATAAAAAAGGAGAGAACACATTATTGTTCAATTTATGAAGCGTGTACAACCTTGATAAGAAAACCTGGTAGAAACATTTCAAGAGAAGATAATTATAGACCAACCTTCATAAACTCTAAGCAAAATACTAGTATATCAAATGAGGCAGTATCTTCAATGCATAAAGCATTTTTACAAATTTGGATATATTCCAGGAATGCAATTTTGACTTAAGATTCAAAATCAACCAATATAACTTACATTAATAGAATCAAAGGAAAAAATCATTTTATCATCTTGAGAGAAGGAGAAAGAGCATTTAATAAAATTCAACAGGTGTTCATGATTTTAGCTAAAAATTCTAGCACATGAGAAATAGGACTGTACTATTAAAAAGGGTATCAAAAAAAACCAATAGCAGATATGCAAAATGATATGATGATACCGGGCATGAGATAAAGATGCACATTATAATCTCTTTTATTCAGCATCATTACATTCTTAAAGATTTACGGGAGAACCTAGCTGGTATAATAAGGTAAGAATTAGAATTGAAAAGGTTTAGAAAAGAAGAAAACAGTAAGGATGCTGATTTTCCCCAAACTTCTACAGTTTCAGTGCTGTTTCAATCAAAATCCAACAGGTTCTGTAAAACCTGATAAGCTGATTCTAAAATGTATAGGGAAATCCAAGTAGCTAAGAGAGTCGTAAGGGAGATGAAGACGGTGACAACTGTATGTCATCTGTTATCTTATAAAGTTAAGTAGTTAAGACAGTGTGGGATTGGTACAATGACTGACAGATATTTCCCATATCTGGCAAGTTGGCCCTGCAAAGTAATGAGGAAAGGAGAGTCCTTTTAGTGATGGTGTTGGAACTATTGGATTATTAATTTGAGGACAGAAAAACACCTTACACCATACATAAAAATCAATTCCAGATAGACCTTTAGATCTAAATGTGAAAAGCACAGAAGTAAAACTTACAGAAAAATAATTTAGGAGAATGTCATTATGACATTGGTATAGAGATAAGGAATAGGACACAAAAAGAATTAATCATAAAATGTTTGCTTTGTGTTATTATGTTAAAATTAAAACCTTTGTTCATTAAAGACACCCTGAAGTGAATGAAAAGGCAATGGAATGAGAGGATATTTACAAGAGAGCCAGAAGAGCTCAAGAACTATTATTAATCAATGAGAAATATAAATAACAAAAAAAAAGGACAAAAGACTTCAATAGCCACTTAAGAAAATATCCAATGCCCAATAATCCTAAAAAAATTTGCTCAACCTCATGTGTTCAGGAAAATGCACATTGAAACCAATACTACACACACTCTCCAGAAGAATGACAATGTCCCTTGTTACTGAGAATGAGGAACACTGGGACTCTTACCCTCTGGTGTTAAGAGTATAGATTGATACAAGCACTTAAGAAAACAATAGGCATTTTTTGCCAAAATTAAAAATTCATAAGCTACCCACTGATTCTACTCTTTCTTTGGTAAATAGCCATCAGAAATGCATGCAATGTACAAGAATGTTCATGGTAGTATTATCTCTAGCAGCCAAAAACAAACAAAACACGGCACAAATACCCATCAATAGAATGGCTAAAAAAATGTAATATATTCATAGAATAGAATACTATATACCAAGGAAAATTAAGACCTATAGTTACACACAAAAGAAATGTATGAATTCATTTATATAAAATGAAAAAAATAGGCAAAATTAAGTAGTATTTACTAACACATGCTGAAGTGTTACTGTAAAGTAAAACTATAAAGAGAATAAAGAACGTGATTGTGATTGTCACAAAAGGTAGTATAATAGTTGCTTTTGTCCCAGAGGAAAGGTTAGACAGTAGCTGGGATGGGCAACAGGGGTACTTCTACAGGACCAACAGGTTTGATTTCCTGACTTGGCTGTTTACTTTGTGATACATCATTGAGCTCTACATTTTAAATCTGTACTTTTCAGTACTGGCATTACTTTCACAATAATGCAATATTAAACACACACATACAAAGGCAAGAGATCCTAACAAAGAATTAAAAACTCTGTCCTTGAAATACTTTTATCCTTTTGGTTTCCAACTATGTGTTATTTCCACACTCTTCTCAACAGCCTTCTGCTGTCAGCCCCCTTAACCATCATCACCGGGCTCAGTTTCATGACAGCTACAACAATAGCAACTACCATTTCATAAATACTTACCAGGTGCCAGGCTCTATATTAGAAGATTTATTTATATTACTTAACTTTGGGGCACCTGGCTGGCTCAGGCAGTAGAGCATGCAACTCTTGATCTCAGGGTTTTGACTTCAGGCCCCTCACTGGGCATAAACTTTACTAGAGAGAGAGAGAATTACACTTCACACAGTGACCCTATATAGATAGACATTACTATCCCCATTTTACAGATAAGAAGACTGAGGCTCAGAGAGATTAATTTTGCCCATTTCACACAATTACGGAGCTGGAAGACTCTGAACATTTGGGTCTTTCCATTTTATGAACCTGCAAAAGAAAGTCTGTGCACCCTCTACTTTTTGCCTGCTTATCTGGAGGTTGTTAAAAGTTTTATTCTCATTTCTTCTCACTGATTGAGAAAGAGCACAGATCAAGTACCATTTTCTTATACCTCTGTCTCTCCCTTTTATACAATATCCAAATAACCCAACTTAGATGTGCCCGCTAAAGATTTTCCCTTTCAACAATGAAATTATATCTTATAGAGTAATTTTACAAGATTTTCCATGTTAGCTCAACTCTTTTCAAAAATTTACTAAAGAAGCCAAGATATAAAATCAGGAGAATGCTATAGTTCCTTTTGGTGGCAGATAACATTACAGGATTCCAATTTTCAAAAACCACTGAGGTATCATGGTTAAAAGTATAGCCTTTGAAGACAGAAAAATCTAGGTTTGAGTATTAGCTCTTCCACTGATATCTTTCTGCCCTTGGATAAATTATATAACAAAGATGTGTATTTCTTAAGGTTCTTGATCACAACCAATTAAAATTTAAGCCAAAGGATGGGATATTGAGATAGCACACAAAATGGAACACAGCTGAATGGCCAAACCTCAGGATGAGCAGGAAGACCAGAGACCTTGGATGCAAAAGTGCTTGGACTGTTTCTAGGATCTATTGTCAGACAACTCACCCTAGCTTCTTTCTAGAGCACCCAGCTCCTAGGAAACAGACAATGACATGTGTCACTCTGTTATCGGGCAGAATCTGTTAGAAGAAGGGGTCAAATACACACTAGGCAAACAAAAACATATCTGTAGCACTTGGCCTCTTCTAGCCTCAGTTTCCTCATCTGTGAAATGGGTATATTCATTTGTTTATTGTAAGCTTTAAAGTGTACAATATCTAAAATATATGGTAATTTTGGTAGCAACAGTGGTAGTGGCAGTGGTGATAGTGGCAAATTTGTACTGACGTAAAGCACTGTGTTGAAAGGTGATCTTCAGATCCAGGGCCTCGAGTGTGATTTTTGGAGAGTTAATAAGGATGTTCTCCCCTTAATACCATGAACTGGCTAAAGAGATAGTCAAAGCCCCAGTGTAGCTCTGAGGCTTATGTTCTCATTCCTCTGTAAAACTGGCTCTATTCCCACATGACTTGGTGCTGAGAGATTGATTTTGCAGTATTTTGGGATATCCAGCTCTCCCCCTGAATTCCTTCTACTTCCACCCATCTGCCCAGTCAAAGTGTTACTCATCTTCTGTAGTCCACTTCATGTATAATGTGACTAGAGGAGACAACACTGGGGTACTACAGTAATATTTTGGCATTAACTGGCATATTTCCTTGTCCAAATAGGGTATCTGGAAGTCACTTCTCTAAATACATTGTTACATTGACCTTAAATGCTTCAGAAAACTGAATTCTGTTAGTTTTTTCATAGAAGGACAGAGGCTCTTTATCTGAAATGATGGTTAATTTTATGTATCTATTTTACTGGGCCATAGGGTACCAGATATTTGGTCAAACATTTTTTTGGGTGTGTCTGTGAAGGTGTTTTTGGTTGGTATTAACAGTTGAATCACTAGGCTGAGTAGATTGCCCTCCCTAGTATAGATGGCTCTCATCTAAACAATTCAAGGCTTGAATAGAATAAAGAGGCTGACCTTTTTTTTTTTTTAATTAACATATAATATATTATTTGTTTCAGGGGTACAGGTCTGCGATTCATCGGTCTTACACAATACTCAGCACTCCACACAACACATACCCTCCCCAGTGTCCATCACCCAGCCACCCCATCCCTCCTGCTCCCCTCCACTCCAGCTGACCTTCTTGAGGTAATAGGGAACTCCTCCTGCCTCATTGCCTTGAGCAAAGACACCAGTCTTTTCCTGCCTTCGGAATCAAACTGAAACATCAGCTCTTTTGGGGTTTCAAACCTGTGGCTTTCAGACTGGAATTTAAACCCTCAGTTCTGCTGATTCTCAGACCTTCAGACTCAAACTGCATATCTGGCTTACCAACCGCAGATTCAGGACTCTTCTCAGACTTGATAATCTTGCGAGCCAATTCCTTACAACAAATCTCTTTCTACATATATATGCATCCTATTGGTTCTCTCCCTCTGGAGAACCCTAATATATATGATAAATTCAAAACAAAACCAAAAACCCTTTTTTATTCTTCCAGTTGAGTATTTGTTTCTTAGCATCCTAGTCTCAGTTCAAAAAGGAGAGGAAGGAGGGAAGGAGAAGCCTTCTTTTTAAAAATATAGTCCCCTCAAAATATCAGTAACAATTTAGTATCCTCAATGTGGCTGACAGTTGGAAAACAGACCACTACCCACACAAAAAATCACTATAGAAAATGGAGTTCTTGGGGCGCCTGCCTGGCTTAATCAGTGGAGCATGCGACTCTTGATCTGGGGGTTATAAATTCAAACCCCACATTAGGTGTAGAGATTACTTAAAAATAAATAAATAAATAAATAAAATCACTTAAGGAAAAAAAGGAAATGGAGTTCTTAGCAGATGATACTCAATTTTTTTTTTATCTTGAAGATATCTTTATATTATTCTAATAAGGTACAAAAATGAAAAAAAAATATAAAAAATATTTTACTCAAATTTAACACCTGTAATATAATCTTACCTTGGATCTCTCCTGCTTGTCTCTTTACGGTTTTCTGTTTAATAATGTCTTTCACTTCCTTTCTTAAATGATTGTATAATGTTAACACCGCTATGTTCCACAGAATATCTGCTATAGTCCTGTGCACTTCTCTACCCACCCATCCCACCTCCATCCTTCAGTGGTCGCATACTGAACATGAGCAAAGTCATTCTTCCAGGGTTTGTAAAGTCCTTTGGATCATTGAGTATGAATGGTGTTATATAAATGTCAGATTGTTTCATAACAGTTCTTAAAACAATGAGATAATGTCTGTTAAAGGATTTTAAGTTCCATGGAGAAATGCAAGGCATAAAACAAATCATTTTTTTATGTTATATCCATATATTTTTGCTGTACAATTGAAAATATTATTACATCCTTTACAGCTATAAATGCTTGCGTATGTCTGTGTATGCATGTGCATGTCTATGTGTCTGTGTATGTGTGTACATTCGTACTGCTGACTATATACAACTAAATAACCAGATTCTGTTGCTTTGTTCTGTCATTTGGGTCCAACAAGTTTCTCACCATAAATACTGCCAAAGTAAAATTAGAAATCTAAAACAGGGGCGCCTGGATGGCACAGAGGTTAAGCGTCTGCCTTTGGCTCAGGGTGTGATCCCGGCGTTATGGGATCGAGCCCCACATCAGGCTCCTCCGCTATGAGCCTGCTTCTTCCTCTCCCACTCCCCCTGCTTGTGTTCCCTCTCTCGCTGGCTGTCTCTTTCTCTGTTGAATAAATAAATAAAATCTTAAAAAAAAAAAAAGAAATCTAAAACAATCTCTTTTTAGGATTAAATATAGTCTTTATCTCTGAATTTAAATTTTTGTACTTGTACAATACTGAATTTTTTTCCTGACTATATAATGATTTACTGAGTTTTATAAAGATTTCATTGAAGTCACTTATTTAAAATAATTCCCAAGTCCCTTTTTCCGAGCTTTAGGCCCACATTTTCAATTCCCTTTTTAAACACGTTGACTTAAAACTAATAGTGACCAAAATTAAGTGTATTTTCTTCCCCACAAAAACAAGTCCGAGACTTGATTTCCCTACTACTACTGTTAATGGCATCTCTGCTCTTTCAGTCACCCAAGGTAAAAAAAAATTGCACATCGCCTTTGGCTTCTTCTATTTCTTAGCCCTACCCCCATACACATCGCTATACATTTGTACCTATCTTTTCATTTCCATTACTTCATCCATTGCTCTAGGTATGTCTCTCACTACCTCTTCCTAAAATATTGAAGTTAGTTCTTCTTGTTTTCCTTGTCTCTGATGTTTCCTTATTCCAGTTAGTCTTACTTACACTTAAGAAGTTAAGACACATAGACCTGGGTTTTAATCCTATCTTCATTTCATACTAGTTGTTTCCCTCAGGAAATTTACTTAAATCCTCTGAATCTCAGCTTCTTTATCTTGAAAATAATTGCCTACTGGGTTAATTCACTGTGATAATTCACTACGATGATGTCTTGTTCTAGTCTGTACTTTATTGGTTTCATTGTCCAAGAATTATTAAAACTTTGCAGGGGTTCTTGTAAATACAGTGGAGTCCCATGAATACTCAAAGACAACAGCCAAAGAGTACACAGGTAGAGTGTGATCAGAAACTGAGGCTGTTCTCCTTTCCCTTTGTATGTCTGCTTCTTTCCTTTCTCTCTGTCTGCCCTGTACTCCTTTATCTGCACAGTCTTCTATTTTTATTCTCCTTTAGAATTCTGTGTTGCACATGGTCTCAAATAACCACCCCAACTCTCAATGTTGCATCCTTTTGTGTATCACCAACTGGCTCAGTCTCACCATATTTGCAAGAAAGGAATCTGACTGGCCCATCTCATTTTGATTAGCTATACAAGTCATAGTCCTTTGTGAGCATATCTGGTTCATATGCCATCCTTGACCCCAGCTTCTGAGGCTAACAGAGGGAACAGCAGTTGTGAACAAGAAAGATTTCATTAGAAGCGGGTATGGGCAATCTGGTAATGACTGGCATCTATAGAAATTTTATGTAAAGTTCTTAGCATAATGTTCAATGAGTAGTAATTATTATTTTTATATGCTAAAATAAACTAACCAAAGTCAAGCTTTGATTTTTTTTCTCCCCCTCTCCTTCTTTCTTAGACACACATACACACATATGCATGAAAAAATAAGAAATCTGTAGTTAGCAGCATGGGCCTGGAGCCATCAGATATGAGTTAGAGCTATAAGTCTGTTATTTAAAGCCTTTGTGATCTTGGACAGATTACTTACTTTCTCAATCCTGCAGTTCCTTTATTTGTAAACTGGGAATGACATTTTTAGTTAGGAATCTTACGGTTTCAAATAGTAAAAAAGGCTTATAATGAAAAATTTCTGGGGTGAACGGGTGGCTTAGTTGGTTAAGCATCTGCCTTTGGCTCAGGTCATGACCCCGAGATCCCGGGATCTAGCCCCACATAGGGCTCTCTGCCTCTCCTTCCTCTGGTGCTTGCTCTGTCTGTCTCTCTCTCTCTCTCTCTCACACATTCTCTCTCCCTCTCTCTCTCAAATAAATGAATAAAATCTTTTTTAAAAATTTTCTTTTGGGACTATAGGTAGAACTGATTTCAGACACAGCTTTATCAGAGGATAAAATAATGTCAAGTGGGCCTAGATTTTCTCTTTATATCTCCATCTCTTATTTCTGCTTTCACCCCATCCTCCACGTACATACCCTTATTTGTGCCAGTCAGGCTTTCCCCATGGGTTTGAGTAGTCATAACAGCAACTCCTCACATCTTCCCAGATTCTAATCCAGTGGACAAGGATGCTTTCATTTGTCCCAGAAGTCTCAACAAAAATCGCCTACCATTTCATTGTCACTGATACTGTCATGTGCCCATCCCTGAGACAATTACTGTAGCTATGGAATTAAAGGCTCTAACTGGCCAGTCCTGAGTCACATGCCATTTCTCAAGCCAGAGATAGAGTCGGAACCACTAGAGTCACATGGACTCAGGAGTGCAGGGAGAAGTGTGTCCACCACAATGGTAATACCAACTTCATATGATTGTCCAGAGGATTAAGTCAGATAAAGTAAGCAGAACCCTTAATCTATGCCCATCCTGTTCTCTAGCAAACTATATATGCAGAATCCTCGAGATCTCCAATACTGCAGATTTCTGCCATTACTTCCTCAGATAGATTCCGTATTCTCCCCAAAATGCCTTCATGCATCATTGACTACACCCTACTCTTTCTGGTGTGTGTCATGTTGCTTGTGCAATCCCATTGATTTGAACACCTTCCACCATTTTAGTCTATGAAATTTTTGTCTTCATGTCCTATCTCAAACACTCCACATCCTATAAACCTTTTCCAAACTCCCTTAGACTCCGTTCAAAATCCCACAAAAGATAGGTAGGGTATTGATTTCCTTTGACAGATGATTCCCCAATCTACATTTCTAACTCCAAGCCTCAGATACATTTCAAAACACATTTACCTGGATATCTCAGTGAATTTCTTATGCTACTTACCATATTCTTCCTTATATCAATCCTATATGTCATTCTATATCATAAATTCTGAAGGTTCACAATTAGTATTTATCTCATTACATTAAATACAATCTTAACTAAATATACATACTTTATAAAACTTTAAACCATTTATTTTACTTAAGACAAGCTTATACAAGAGTATAAAATACCTTAACAAGGTATTTTATACTCTTGACTCTAGTATATCTTAGATATTTAGCAGTGATCTAGTAAACCAAATGTATAGTCAATTCCTAGTAATCTGTAATGCTGATACAATTTATGTCATAAAAAACCTATTTCTCCCAGGCTTGCTTTTTTCTTATATGCATTAGGATTCTATATTTGATTTTCTGTTCATTAATCCATATTTATTGAGTGCCAGTATATTCTAAGCCTTATTCAAGACACTGAGAATAAAACAGAACAAATTGATGAAGTCTCTGATCTCATGGGCCTTACATTCCAGTTGGGAGTTGGGAATGGGGTGGGTAGGGACTGGCAATAAAGAAAATAAATACAAATATTTTGTTAGCAGATGCCAGTTCTGCCAGTTTTAAGTTGACAGAAAGATTGTTTGTTTTTAATATCTCTGTGTTTTAATATTAGTGTTGGAAAGGAAATTACTACAGGGCAGACTTCAAATAAAGAGAGGGAAAGAATATATTATACTACTTCCTGCCCAGAGCTAGAGAATGCCTTTTCAGCTTCTTTGACTTTGTTACTTTTTAATCTCTCTCTGAGCTGGGATTAGCTGCCATTTTATATTATGAGCAGTCAGCTAAATTTGATTTGGTCTAAAAATCAAGAAGCATTCCTAAAAACTGTTCTCAAAAAATGGTAAGTTTTACTATGTAATAGCAATGTTTGTTGAACATTAAACTTTAAATTAGTTCATTTGGTTAAGTATTTATAATGGTGAATAGAATTCTTTAGCTATTTGGTATTATTACTAGTTTAAAATAATATGTAAATAAAATGTGTGTATATGATCACAAATATGAGTATTTCTAATTCAGATTTAGCAAGTGCAGTATTTTTTAAAATTCAACTCTTACTTGAACTGATACATTGTTTGTAATTTTATGGGATAGCTTAAAATTTTTAGCTCAATAATAGAAGAATGGCAAGAGTTTCAGAACAGTTACATCATTTCACAAAGCTGAAGAAATTCCAATACAGAGATTGTCGTGTTTATATTGTTCATTCTGTACTGTGTTCTCCACATGGCCTCTCTGTGCCAAGCCTTTTCCACAGTCTTCACATTTCCAGTGCCAATCCTGCCTCTCTACCCCAACCTTGTACAGATGACCTCATCTTTACTCTTTTGAAAAGACCATCTATATGAGCTTCTCTCCACCACAGAATTTCTGTTTTCCCACACATTTCTCCAGCCTGTCTTTTCTCTCAGGACAAAGTGACCCTAGTTTTTTTCAAGGCTAACCAGCCCCCCACCCCTTCCCACAGTCCAGAAACTTTTCCTTCTTCTTGTCCTTTTGCAGAAGTCTCTCCATATCCACTGACTTTTCCCCTTCTGTCTCAATTTATTCATTTCATCCCCAACCTTAAAGATATGGGTTTTTTTTTAAGATTTTATTTATTTATTTGACAGAGAAAGAGACAGCCAGCGAGAGAGGGAACACAAGAGGGGGAGTGGGAGAGGAAGAAGCAGGCTCCCAGCAGAGGAGCCTGATGTGGGGCTCGATCCCAGAAGGCAGGGATCACGCCCTGAGCCGAAGGCAGACGTTTAATGACTGAGCCACCCAGGCACCCCTAAAGATATGGTTTTAACCTTGTTTCTTCTGTGTGCTCCCTTCCAAACTCTGCTTCCACTGTTAACCAGTTTCTCAGGAGAGTAGTCTGAAACCTCTGCCTCTCCTCATTCACAACTATTAATTATTCTTGGGATCTAGCTTCCCAACTTCACAAGTGTACCAAAATTGTTCTTTCAGAAGTCAGCAGTCACCCATCACCACTGTCTCTTCAGGCTGACAACATAGGGGTCCCAGCTGTGTTTCTGAAATACAATTTTTACTCTTGTACAGCAAAAATAAACATTTAAAAGAGCAGATATTCAATATGATATTAGGTAATGATTATATTGCTTTTTTTTTTTCTGTTGTTAGAAAGGTCTGGTTTTTGTTTTGTTTTGTTTTGTTTTCCTTTTAACAATCTCCAGTAAGGCTAGCATTGGAAAGGAGATTATTAGCAGATTATTTCAAATAAAGGCAGAAAAAAGTCATAATTTACCACTTCCTTCCTAGGGGTATACTGAAAAATGCCTTTTTAGGATCTTATTTTTTTTTTTATTCTTTGAAAGTTAAGGGAAAAAACTAAGTGCAAAACAATATATGCTAATATAAATGCTTATACACACACACACACACACACACACACACACATTCTTACTTTTTTTTTTCATTCTTACTTTTACAAAAAGAAACATAGGAAGGATAAGCCAAAAAAACCCAATGAGACTGTTTATTTGTAAGAAATGGAAGAATGAGAATGGGTAGAAGAGATGGGGAGGCAGGGACACTTCAGAGTTTATCTTTTGTTGTACTTTGAACTTTAGGAAATGTATTCATGTTCTATGTATTTTAAAAATTAAATCAATAGCATGTAAAGGAAAAAGAAACTAAAACAGTGTGAACAGAAACAAATAACTATATTTCTAATCAGTAACATTACACTGATAAATACACATAATTACATATTATGAAGAAAGAAAATTAATTCAAACTTTGAACATAATATTTTGACTATATTATCTTTGGTCTTGAGTAGGGGAGAAGAATAATAAACAAAACTTGAACTCTTTCTAGTAGGTTTTGTTTTTGTAGGGCTATAGGCATACTAATACTGTTTGATATATATGATAAGATTTAGTAAATGAATACATATGTTGATGTTGTAGGAGCAGTACATATATTGTTATTCTTATAGAAGAAAGGACATAAAACTATGGAATGAGGGAAGACAAGGAAAAATTTCAGGGAATGGATGTGATTTGTATGGACTTGTGATATCTTATATTTACGTGTGTGTATATATATATATATATATATTTCCTACCTCTGGCTGCTAAAAAGGCCTAAAAAAATAATAACCAGTAACAAAGAGCACACCTGGCATATTGGTTTCTGATACCATTTCCCCCAGAAACGAACCAGGGCTCTTTGGGAAAATGGCTGTTCCCAAGACTGGAATACCTGTTATACAAGAAAGTAGAACGTGCTCAGAAAAATGGTGGTAGCATGTCAAGAGGTCATAGTAGGCGTCTTGAAAGGTCTACCCGCTGATTCCCAGGTCAAATCTGGGATAAATTGCACTTCAAATAACTGAGGCCATACAACTCAAAAATACAAAGATAAACAACCCAGTATAAAAATGGGCAAAGCATTTGAATAGACAGTTAGGCAAAGAAAAATATACAAACAGCCAATAAGCACACGAAAAATGCTCAACATCATTAGCTACCAGGAAAATGCAAATCAAACCCACAATGAGATACTAGCTCATATCCATTAGAATAGCTATAATATAAAAGAAACAAACTAACAAATGTTGGCAAAGATGTGCAGAAACTGGAACCCTCATACATTGCTTGTGGGATTACAAAAGGGTATAGCCACTTTGGAAAAAGTTTAATAGTTTTCAAAAAGTTAAACAATGAATTACCATATGATGCAGAAATTCTATTCCTAGGTATATACCTGACAGAATTAAGAACAAGTGCTCAAACAAAAACTTTTACACAAATGTTCACAGCAGCATTATTCATAATGACCAAAAAGTGGAAACAAGACAAACAACCTAACAAAATGTGGTATATCCATATAATGAAATATAATTCAGCTATGAGAAGGGATGAAGTATTGATTCATGCTGCAACATGGATGAACCTTGAAAATAGTATGCTAAGTGAAAGAAGCCACTCACAAAAAGCCGCATGTTATATGATTCCACTTATGTGGAATGTCCCAAATAGGCAAATCTATAGAAACAGAAAGATTAGTGGTTGGCAGGGGCTGCAGGGAGGTGAGAATTCTGACTGCTAAGAGTGTTTCTGCTAATAAGATACGGGGTTTCCTTTTGGAGCAGTGGTAATATTCTGAATTATATCATGCTGATGGTTGTACAACACTGTGATTATACTAAAAACTGCTAAAAATACAATTTCAAAGGGTGAATTATCGTATATGAATTCTATCTCAATAAAAAGATCCAAAAAATAATAACCAAGGACAATAATGAAATTTAAGCCATTGGGGAAAAATAGGAACCCATAACTTCGTAATGCTATAAATGAATGAATGAATGAATACTTAGAAGGAAAGTCTCCTTATAGTAAGATGCAACCAGTAAATGTAAAGGGTGTGGTAGAGTTGGAAAATTACTGTTTTCATAGTAAAGATTGGCTTGGCCAAAAATCATCAATGGATACTAAATGTAGGGAGAATGCTTGATGAAGAGCGGTATATTTGCATGATCTTAAATCTCCCTGATTGCTTATTAGGTGCAATGTAAAACATGTAAGAGAAACCAGGTAACAAGTTGACTGCCTGATCAGAATTAACATCAACAGGGCGCCTGGGTGGCTCAGTCCGTTAAACTTCTGCCTTTGGCTCAGGTCATGATCCCGGGATCCTGGGATGGAGCCCTGAGTTGGGCTCCCTGCTCAGCACAGATTCTGCTTCTCCCTCTCCCTCGGCCCCTCTACCTGCTTGTGTTCTCTCTCTCTCTCTCTCTCAAAATAAATAAATAAAATCTTAAAAAAAAAAATTAACATCAGCAATGAGGGGCAACATATATCTCCTAATGATAGCCTGAGGAGAACACAAAATCAGGCAGTGTTCTATGGTCTCCTGGATAGGAATGCATAACCTGAATCTAATTGTAAGGGAGCATCAGACAAACCCGAAGTGTGTTTTAGAAAAACAACTGCCCTGTGTTCTTGAAAAATGTACATGTTACAAAATTCAAAGAAAGGCTGAGGAGACTAAAAGAGACATCAAAACTAAACACAGTACATAATCCTATACCGGATCCTAGAACAAAGGGAAAAATAATGCTAAAAAGGACATTATTGGGCACTTGACCAAATTGGAATATGGGTGGTATATTAAAGTATTGCATCAATATTATATTTTTGGATTTGATAACCATGCTATGGTTATATTAAAAGATTCTTTGTTCTTATGAATTACAAATGAAATATTAAGGAGTAAAGGGCCATAATGTATGGCAAACTGTTTTCAAGTTGAAAAAATATATATATGCAAAGGGAGAAAAAATAACTAAACCTGCAGTTAAATGTTAAAAATTGGTGATCTTGCAGAAAAAAATACATGAGTTTTCATATTATTCTTTAACTTTTCTGTAAGTTTAAAATTATTTCAAAATAAAAAATAAAAACATTAAAATGTTGTGATGTTTAAAAACATTCAAATTGGACTGTCATTTTTTCTTTTGCTTTTTCTTTTACCTTATGAAGTATTTTAAACACACAGAAAAGTACAGGGATTTAACCTGGTTTTTTTACCCAAATAATCATATTTTTTGTATTTGTTTTTGATTTTTTTAAAAATATAAACTATACAGATACCATTTAAGTCCACTGTATACTCTTCTCTCCCCACAAAAGTACCCACTACCCAGAAGTGAATGTGCTTCCTTCCTGTGCATGTTTTTAACCTTTTACTACATGGGTTTGTATGTAGCTGTTAAAGGTAATAATATTGTTGAGTATGTCACTTTATATAAGTGGTATCAAATGACCACACCTTGTTTTTTTACTTAACATTATGCTTTCCACACTTACCTATGCTTTTAAATGTAGTACATGTTTATTCATTTTAAATGATACAGTCACTGAATGCTTATGTCAGTTTATTTTTCTCCTGTTCATGGACTTTGAGGTTTTTCCCATATATTTTCTACTTTAAACATTTTGCAGAAAGCACCCGTATACATTTTTCCTGTGCATATAAACAAGAGTTTTTCTAGGGTATGTCCTGAAGTGGAATTGCTGGGTCTGGGTTGTCATCATCATAATTGTAATAGCAGATGTTTACCAATGCTGTGTTCCAAGAACTGTTCTAAGTGTCTCATACGTATTTATTTTATTCTCAAAACAATAGATAGACACTATTATTATCTACATTTTACAGAAAAAGAAACTGAGTTATAGTGGTTAAATAAATTATCCAAAATCCTGTAGGTAGGAAGCATCAGAGCCCTGATTGAACTGATGTATGTTCTTAGCAAATACACTATACACAAACCATATTCTGTGGAGTACGCACACTTCTGGCTCCTCTAGATATTGCCATTTCTTCCAGAGTGGTTTTACCAAGTTATACTCTTGACAGCTAATAGAAGTGTTTTTTTTTTAAGTTCTTAATTTGCAAAATTAAAAAGCAACTCATCCATTAAAGTTTGTTTGGAATATTTACAGACCTTTAAAATCTGCAAGTCTGAAAACCACTTCCTTACATGACACTGTTTACAGGAACATGCTTTATAGAATCATAAGGCTGGAATCACCGGCTTCCTTACTTGACACTGTTTAGAAGAACATGCTTTTATAGGATTATTAGGCTGGGATCCTTGGCCTTTAAAAGGCCCAGCTATAGAAGTTTCCTTGAATTCTTCTGGATCCAAACCGTTCTATCAGCCATCCTGGCTTGAAATCTCATTAACCTTCAATTGCTCTTATCTTTTCCTAGCTCCTTCCGGTGTCCTTATTCTTGCTTCCTTACCCTGAGTCTGTGTCACATTCAGCTAAGTGATAACTCTTAGGCACTCACCCCTTGTGGAATCTCTCATCTATCCTCTTCTAGTCCCGTAGACTAGTTCAGGTTCTTAATACCTCTTTCTTGGCACTATTATAAGAACTTTACACTGGGCTTTTCCTCTAGAATCTCCCTAGAAGTGACCCATTCTATACACTGGTACTAGAGTGATCTTTATATAATTATTATATTATTCCTTTGCTCACAAACTTTTAGTAGTGTCTTACTGCATACTAAATTAAGTCTAAAAAAATTAACTCTGTTCTCCATAATCTTGCTTTCAAGTGCTTTATCATTTTATCCCCTATTACAGCTCTATATCTATCAGTAGAACATAAATAGGTCTGGAGTAGAGCTGAATAATTTGCATTTCTTTTTTTTTTTTTTAAAGATTTTATTTATTTATTCGACAGAGATAGAGACAGCCAGCGAGAGAGGGAACACAAGCAGGGGGAGTGGGAGAGGAAGAAGCAGGCTCATAGCAGAAGAGCCTGATGTGGGGCTCGATCCCAGATCGCCAGGATCACGCCCTGAGCCGAAGGCAGGTGCTTAACCGCTGTGCCACCCAGGCGCCCCTAATTTGCATTTCTATCTAGTTTTCAAGTAAAGCTGATGGTGCAGGTCCAGTCTGGGTACCACACTCAGAACTACTGCTCTAGCTAATCTGTAGGCCCTGGCATCAGGTCTTATAAATGAGCTGTTCATTGGATATATGTTGACCCTTGAACAACAGGGGTTTGAACTGACTGGGTCCACTTACACATGCATTTTTTTTACAGTACAGTATTGTAAATGTATTTCTTCCTTATGATTTTCTTAACATTTTCTTTTCTTTAGCTTACTTTATTGTAAGAATGCAGTATGTAATACATATAATATATAAAATATGTGTTAATCAACTGTTTATATTATCTATCTAGGCTTTTGGTCAGCAGTATGCTATTAGTAGTTAAGTTTTGGGGGAGTCAAAAATTACATTAGAATTTCTGACTGCCCTGAGCTCTGACCCTCTAATGCCCAAATTGTTCAAGGGTTACTTGTATATTGAGTAGTATTAAATCTCTTTTTTTAAAGCCTAGAAAAATTGATCTTCCCTAGGTCCCAGAGAATAAGCATTAAAATCAGAAGAGATGATTCTTTTTTTAAAAGAAAGTTTTAAAGTTAGAGAAAAGTTACAAGAACAATACAATGAACTCTTATATATCTTTACTTCAGTTTACCAGTGGTTTACATTTTGTTACATTTGCATGTGCTCTATGTATGTATGTATGTTTGTATATATACATAATTTTTTTTGAACTATTTGCACCTTAGTGATAAGTCTTTCCTCTAAATACTTAAGCATATATTTCTTAAAAACAAGGACTTTGTCTTATATAACCAATATAATTATCAAGATCAAGAAATTTAATATCAATATAATACTATTATTTAGTTCACAGTCACCATTATTATTTTGTTGTTGTTTTTTTAAATGTCCTTTAGACCTGTTTAGGTTTTTTTTTCCTAGTCCAGAAACCAATCTAAGGTAATGTATCAAATTTAGTTGTGAGCAAATATTTTGAGATTGTACAAATATGTCACATCTCATCAAACTTTTACCCATTAGTTCTAGTATTCACTGATGATTTTCCAACTCCATCATTCCTTTTATATTTAAAGTTTGCATTCCATTAGAAAAAAAAGGTCTTCCCTTCTCCATTTACTAAAGTATATCAGTATAAATTCATGGAATTTTATTTCATTGTAGTCTGTTTTTATCATTATTTATTTTGGTGTTCAAAATAAATATTTTCATTTTATTTGGCCAGTGGGAGCCCCTTCAGGCCGGTTCCTGTGTTCTTTTGATATTTTTCCATTATGATTTGAGTACTTCCTTATTTTGATTTAACTAGATCATCTATACTTATATTTTCCTTGCCCCTGCCCCGGACTTACCCTTTTTTTTTTCTAAGGAGCTCTGTTTTCTTTTAGTGGAGAATAGTATTTAGAAATCAATATGTGGGTGCTAGGTGTGCTCATCCCTATTGCTTCTAGGTTTTCTCAGACAACAGAGCAGGGAGAAATACTGATAAACTAATTATAGTCCCCATACCAGGGTACATTCTAGTCTTTCCATCCTTCCATAATTGTAACCAATACCAAGAATCCTTGTTCCTTTGCTATTTTTTTATTCTGGCAAATACATTATTTAAAAATTAACACATATGTAGGGGCACCTGAGTGGCTCAGTTAGTTAAGCGTCTGACTTGATTTCAGCTCAGGTCACGATCTCAGGGTCGTGAGATCGAGCCCCGAGTCGAGGCTTAAGATTCTCTCTCTCTCCCCCCCCAAAAAAGAATTTAACACATTTATTGCAGAAATGTTTTATCAGTTAAATTGCTAAATGTAAAAATCTTACATTTGCGAGACATTTTAGCCCCTCTGCTACACTATCAGGAGTACGATTTTACAGAATCCTACCACAGATAGGTGAGGGCTTTATCATTATTCACTCTGATATGGGGGATAGGCGATTTTGGGCAAGTCATTTCTGAGCTTAGTTTCCTTATCTGTAAGATGGGACTAATAATAAGTAAATTCATTATAAGATGTTAAATGATATATGTCACCAACCACAGACTTCTTAGCATAGCAAGCATTTAGCAAATTATAACTGTTTTGCAGATTATGAAAGCAATTATTTACATGTGTAGACAAATAGTTTATTGATAGCATGGTGAATATACTATACTAGATTAAAGCACTTGTTATTGTTCTTGTTTTAATTCCAGTATAGTTAACATACAGTGTTTTATTTCAGGTGTACAACCTAGTGACTCAACAATTCTATACATTACTCAGCGCTCATTCAGGATAAGTGTTACTCTTAATCCACCTTCACGCCCACCCACCTCCTGTCTAGTAACCACCAGTTTGGTCTCTAAAGTTAGGAGTGCTTTTTGGTTTGTCTCTTTTTATCTTCATTCATTTTGTTTCTTAAATTCCACATATAAGTGAAATCCTATGAAATCAGTCTTTCTCTGACTGACTTATTTCACTTAGTATTATATACTCTGGATCCATCCATGTTTTTGCAAATGGCAAGATTTCATTCTTTTTGTGGCTGAGTAATATTCCATTCTGTATGTATACCACATACATGTTCTTCTCATCCATTCATCTATCGGTGGATCCTCGGGTTGCTTCCATAATTTGGCTATTGTAAATAATGCTGCCATAAACATAGGGGTGCATGGATCTTTTCAAAATAGTATTTTTGGGGGCACCTGGGTGACTTAGTTGGTGAAGCGTCTACCTTCAGCTCAAGTCATGATCCCAGGTCCCGGGATTGAGTCCCACATCGGGCTCCCTGCTCAGTGGGGAGTCTCCTTCTCCCTCTTCCTCTCCCTGCCTCTCTCTTTCTGTCTGTCTAATAAATAAATAAACACTTTAAAGAAAAATATTTTCATATTATTTGGGTAAATACCCCGTAGTGGAATTATTGGATCATAGGGTAGTTCTGTTGTTAATTTTTTGAGGAACCTCCATACTGTTTTCCAGAGTGGCTGCAGCAGTTTGCATTCCAACCATCAGTGCACTAGGGTTTCTTTTTCTCCACATCCTCACCAACACTTGTTTCTTGTGTTTCTGGTTTTAGCCACTCTGTCAGCTGTGAGGTGATATCTCATTGTGGTTTTGATGTGCATTTCCCTGATGATGAGAAATGTTGAGCATCTTTTCATGTGTCTATTCACCATCTGGATGCCTTCTCTGAAAAAATGTCTTTTCACATCTCCTTCCCTTTTTTTAATTGGATTATATTATTTTTTTTTTTTTTTGGTGTTGAGTTATACGAGTTCTTTATATATTTTGGATTCTAACCCTTTATCAGCTATATCATTTGCAAATATCTTCTCTCACTCAGTGGATTGACTTTTAGTTTTGTTGACTATTTCCTTTGCTTCTGTAGAAGCTTTTTATTTTGATGTAGTCCCAATAATTTACTTTTGCTTTTGTTTTCCTTGCGTCAGGAGACATATCTAGAAAAATGTTGCAGTGATCGATGTCAGAGAAATTACTGCCTGTGCTCTCTTTAAGGATTTTTATAGTTTCAAGTCTCACATTTAGGTCTTTAATCCATTTGGAGTTGATTTGTGTGTATGTGTAAGAAAGTGGTCCAGTTTCATTCTTTTGCACGTAGCTGTCCAGTTTTCCCAACACCATTTGGTGAAAAGATTGTCTTTTTCCCATTGCATATTTTTACTTCCTTTGTCAAAGATTAATTGGCCATATAATCATGGGCTTATTTTGGGCTTTCTGTTCTGTTCCATTGATCTATGTGTCTCTTTTTGTGCTAATACCATACTGTTTTGATACTACAGCTTTGTAGTATATCTTGAAATCTGGGATTGTGATACCTCCAGTTTTGTTCTTCTTTTTCAAGATCACTTTAGCTCTTCAGGGTATTTTGGGGTTCCATACAAATTTTATAGTTGTTTGTTCTATTTCTGTTAGACTAAAGTATTTTTAAGGGCAGGAGGCGTTATATATTATAGTAGCAAAGAAAAAAAAAGTGCAGATCTTTTTAAAATAAATAAACAATATAATTATATATTATGTATATATCCATAAAAGCATATTATATATTGTATGAAAATTATATATAAATTAAGATATGCATATATGATATATTTAAGGCAAAGTCGGTTATACCTTTATTTACATGTAAATTCATAAATTAAGAGTCACAGTTTTATATACACCACAAGACTGATGAATACATGTGTTATTTGCTGTCAGAATGTGCTTGGTCAGACTGTTTTTAGCTTTTATGCTTATAACAAGTAATGAAAACATTGGCTTTCCAGTCAACCAAATATTTGTTTTGCTGCTACTTACTTGTTACTGTAGACTAAATAATTTTTCTTGCCTTCAGCAGCATAAATATGGTTTTAGTCCAGCTTGTGGACACTTCAGCTTTAATTTTATTCCTTTGCATATAATACCACATGTGTGCTCCTATAATAAAATTGTAAGTACTTTATTTTATGTCTTATGGTGAAGGGGCTCATTGTACTCAGGTATACAAAAATGATTTCAGAAGAAAAAGATAATGGTATCTGCTAAAATGAAAGAGGGAAAGAGAATGCTGGCATGGAACATAGAAATATAACTCTTCTAAAGAAAAAAGCAGACATCGAAACTCTTAAATGTTTAAAACAGGGCATCCTGTATGCTTTTCAATAAAAACTGGTGATAGTTGTGGTAAAATATTTCATCAGTATGATTGTACTCCTAGGTCAAAAAAAGATGGAGACAAGGGGGAAAAAATGAAGTTAATGAATAAAACAAATGTTACCCTAGATCATGGCCCTACTTGTGTCTCACTAAGGAGAGGTATAGGATTATATGAAATATATTTATTTTTATAAAGGAATTTAAAAAATTATCAGAAAATACTGATACAGGACAAAACATTTTATAATGAGCATTCAGACAGTTGCAAGCTGATTTTCACAGTCTGGGAAGTTCATTGCATTTCAGAGTCAAAGTCAGCTAAACCTGCTTCTACTTCTTAGCACCCTGTACTTAC
This sequence comes from Ursus maritimus, assembly GCF_017311325.1. Classification (NCBI taxonomy): domain Eukaryota; kingdom Metazoa; phylum Chordata; class Mammalia; order Carnivora; family Ursidae; genus Ursus; species Ursus maritimus. Next base: position 38,673,869 of record NW_024426663.1, on the reverse strand, counting down.
CCCATCTTCCCACTTAGAGCATGGGAGTGTAATTATCTCTTTATTTGCTGCTGTAAAGCAATATACCGTGAATTTCTGAAAAATGTCCATCTTGATCATAGTTCATTTATTTAACAAATACTTAATGAATGTATACTATGTGCCAGGTACTTTTTTGATACTTTGGAATTGCCAGGTAACAAAATAAAGACCTCTGAAATCCTTTGCAATGTATATGCATATGAAATCACTGCAATGTAAACTTTAAATATCTTAAAATTTTGTTTGTTAATTATACCTCAAGTTGGGGAAAAAAAGACCTCTGCCTTAATGGACCTTACATTCTACCCATATTTGCAAAGTTATTGACACATATATTATAGATTTTCCCTCACTATGATTAAGATGTCTGTAGCAACTTGAAGCATAATGTCTTCATAGAATAGCATCCAAAGCAGAAGGAAAGGGAGATGCCAGGACCTTTCTCTTTATGGGAAAGAAAATCTTTCCCAGAACACCCACCAGACTTCCCTTTGCATATCACTGATCAAAAGTGGATCTACTGAGAGTGAACGTGTGACCTGGACCAATCAATGGCAAAGCGGAGTGGGATTTCTTAACTAAAAGCAAGCAGAGGAAAAACTTCTTTCACAACAACTACCAACTCACCTGCATTGTGGGCCATTTGTTTGCCTACCCTCCTGTAAATATGGATGAACTATTCATACTCTGAGGCCACTCCCTCACTTGTGCAATAGATCTTAATGCCTCTCACCCCTACTTGCAAACAACACTCCGGGCAGTTCTCTTCTTTCATTCCTGCATCATTAAACTTCCCTCTTCACTGGATCATTTGCCATCAGCATGAAAACACGCTGTATTTTTCCACTAAAAAAAAAAAAAAAAAGTTGCCTGTTCCCATATCCCCCTCCAGGTACTGCCCTTTAGCTCTGTCCCTATCCAGAAAAAAAAAAAAAAAAAAAAACCTTGAAAAAATGTATATGCCTGCCATGTCTAATTCCTCTCCTCTCATTCCCTCTTAAATTTACTTGATATACTTCCATTCTCACAAGTCAACTGCTTAGCCTTCTTCTTAAGTAATTGATTGCCAGCATTGTGCACTGTTGATCACACCCTCCTCTTTGAATCACCTTTTTACTTGGCCTCTCATTTCTTCTTATACTACACTTACTTCTTTACTTGTGACTTTTAACCAATGGATTTAAGTATCATCTATATGGTTATAAATTCCAAAGTGTTTAACAGACATCTTAAACTTAACGTGTCCCAAATTGAACTACTGATCTTATCTTCCAAACCTGCTCCTCCTGAAATCTTCCCTATCTCAGTTAATCTTTGAGTCACCCTTGACTCCTCTTTTTTTTTTTTTTTATACCACTCATCCAACTGATCAATTAATCTAGGGTACATAACCTAGCCACTTCTGCTGTCACCACTCTAGCGGGAGCCACAACCATTTCTCACCCAGATAAGTACAGTTGACTGGTAACTGGTTTCTGTTTCTACCAGTGGCCTCTGGAAGTCTATTCTCAGTATAGTAGCCAGGATGGTCCTTCAGAAATCTAAGTCAGATCTTGTCACACTTCTTTTTTTAACTCACCAGTGGGTTTCTTAAAAGCTAAAGCCCCCTACAGTTGTCTGCAAGGGTTTGCATAATCTATGCCCCACCTCCGTTTTACCAGTGGTTTCATCTCCTTTTACTTCTCTCTCTTCTCTCTTCTAGGCAGAGCAGCCTCTTTGCTCAGAGTACATTTGGCATGCTCCCTGTCTCAGGGCCACTGCACGTGCTGTTACCCTATCTGGACGGCAGTTCCTCCAGATAATCCACAGGACTCATTCCCTTACCTCTCAGGTCTTTTTCTCAGTGAAACCTTCTCTGACCACTTTTGCCGGGTACTCCCTGAACTGCCCGCCCTTCCTTACTTCATTGTTCTCTGTATTATATTATCACCTTCTGATATACTGTGTATTTTACTTACTTACTGTTTTCTGTCTTCCCAACTAGAATTTTTGTCTGTTTTAAGAAAACACCTAAAATAATAAAGATGAACTAAATGGCTTCAGTCATGATTTGTCCCCTGATACTGAGCATTCTGTTGCCTAAACCAAACCTGGATTTTTGTTAGCACAAAAAAGAAGGTAGAGAATTAATACTTGGGCAGCCAACTGTGTCTTTAACACAAGTCCATACTTGTGAGTAACTTTTCATCTTTTTATTTTTCTCCCCTTGCCCTCATTTGTCTCTTACCAGAACCCTTGAGGAAGGTAGGACAGGTAGTATTTTGCACAAAAAAATTGTGGCTCAGATAATTAATTTTTCTCCAAGAGCACCAACACAGCTGTTAGGACCTAAATTGCCTGATAGCAACTGCAGTCCTGTTCCCAGAGTGGTAACAGTCAATAGCTAGTGCAGCATTGTGTGGATTACTGTATAATCTTCCCTGTGAGCCAAGAGAGACTTTACCTCCATAAAAGTGATTATGAATCTGCCTTTCTGCCTGTCTTCTCAAAATGAAAAACAAAACAGAACAAAAAAACCTCAAAACACTGCATATTTAATATGAGATTTTATTCTTTTGTGTATCTTGGACTAAAGTGCTTTTGTAGTAACATAAATTAGCTACTGATATATTATTTACTACCATTATGTACTTTTTAACAAAATAGATTATCAGAATATATTGCTTTGCTATCAGATTCCTCCATATTTTGCCCACATCATTCCCCTTTCCTCTTTACAGAAAATTATCTCTCCTAGCAATCATTCAAGCCAGAACCAGAATCAGAATATTCCAAATGCTAAATAAAATTGTTATTTTTAATCAGTCAAGTAAGGTGAGCATGCATGATTGTCATCTATTTTGTTAGGTAGTGGAGAAAAAGACACTTGTAAACTCTTTTACCTAAAAGGCATTATTTAAGGCATTTAAATATGTTGAGATACTAATATGCTAGCTATGTCTATAGACATAGACATAGACTATAAATGTGTACACATTATATAATGTGTATAATAAATGCATATAATGAAACATCTAACACTAAAACTATCCTGAATGTGATTTATTCCCTCTTTGACATTTCAAAATACACTTCTGAATTTTGTGGCTCCTTTTGGTGAATGTCAAGGTTATTATTTATCATTGCCTTGTGAATAAGCAGGTGTTCAGGTTCACAAAACTTGCGGAGAATGGAGTGAAGGACATTCAAGTTCCTTATTCAGTGAAGAAGACACAGTGGCTGCCCCTATGTTCTAATATGAGGTTAGAGGAGGGATAGAAGCAAGCCCTTGGGCTAGATTGGTCTGGGACTTGACAATGAATACATCTATGCTAAGTTTAAGAAAGGTGTTTATTAATGAAACCAGTATTTCCATTTGCCCTTATTAGCTTTTACAGTTATAAAAGTTACCTGTCTCAAGTTTTACATCTTTCTTATAATCAGACAAGCAATTTCTTTTCTGTCTGATTTTTATATGGACATCATAGGTTGTCTGTGGTTTTTGGTTAGCACGGTGAGAAGTCAGCCCTCTCAGCTGACTAGGACTTACCATTCTTGTCTTTACTATTACTCTCATGCTTAATCTGCTGATGTAAAAGGACCAAGCATAAGCTTGCATCAAAAAGAACTCAGTTTAGTTGCTAGTATGCATATCTATGTGGCCACTTATTATTTCCTTTAGATTTACATTTTTCATCTCATTGTTTGAGTACCTTCTTTTCTATACCAGCCACTTATTTTACTTTCTTTGATCCTTTGTTTTCTAAAAACTAAAAACATTTTTTTTATCGGCAACTTGTGATAGTTCCATTCCAACAATGTTTCTATATATCATCTTACTGCTACTTCCTAAAAAGGAAACATTCCCTCCAGCCAGCAAGTGTTCCACCTTGTTCCTCATCAGTAGGGCTGGCACCAGTTCAAGTTCTGTCAACACTGTTCCATCAGATAAAGCTGTTGGTAAAAGAAAGGATGAGGGGGGTAGTGTGCATGCACACGATTCAAACACCAATGAGCAAGCTAACAGCATTCTACTGCTTCCATGTTAGCCTGCATGCCTGTGCCTTGTTTGAAGTCTACTCTAATTCAGCTGTACCTTAGTGCTTATAGTGACACTTGATCATGTATGTATCAGCGTCTGTCTGATAATAATCTACTCATTTGAATAAGAGCTCAAGTTTTCTGTTTTTCATTGACAAAATGGCTAATAATTAAGCATATGTACAAGATCTTTATGTAAACATCATTTTTAATAGGCTAAAAGCCTAATCAAAATATAAGCAGGATGCCTGCAATCTGTTATCATCTGTATTGTTTCACTAGTTATTAACACAACTGGATAAGCTTCACTTTTTGAAAATGTTGATAGCATGGAAAGTTTCAGTTTATCTAGTATAATGATGATCTTCTATAAAGCAAGAAAACAAGTGTCAGACAGAAATATTCCCTATGGACTTCCTCTCCCTGTGGAGAGAAAACTGGCATTACATGTAAAGTTTTTTTGGATAGAGCATTATAAAACATATCACTGTGATTGCTGAACCTCCCCCCAGAGTTTCAGATTCAGCAGGTATGGGATGGGGTCCAATAATTTGCATTTCTAATAAGCTCCCAGGTGATGCTGATGCTTTAGGTTCAGGGGCACACCTTGAGAACCACTCCTTTACCCAACATTAGAGGAGTGGTTTCCAAACATCAGAATCACCTATTTAAAAAACAAAACAGAGCAACAAAAATATCACTGGGTCCCAAGGAATAACCCTCATTCTGAACACTACCAGACAACCATGTTGGATCACATTTTTTATTATGTGATCGGTTGTTACTTGTGTCAAATCACAAAAGATTTAGTCAAAGTCTTCAGTCTCTGAATTCTCTCCAGTTAGTATGATCCTTGCCAGTTCTAAGGGCACAGAATTTCCAGGCAGTTGCACCATCTGTATTACTTGCTTCATCTTTACCTTGCTGCTCTTCTGTGAGTCTCTCAGAATCCCTTTATCTGTTAGTCTAGACTACAGCTTAGAGGTTAGAGCAGGGTTTTTCAAATTGTAGCCAGTAATTAACTGGTGGATCATAAAAATCAGTAGCATATCTTAACCAACATTTTTTTTAATTTAATGAAATGACATAGATCAGAAAACATAAGAGTGTATCACATGTAGGTAGGGTAAATATTCTTTTATGAAATTTTGAAGTTTTTTTCTTTATATTTTCTTGAACAATATAAAATTGCCCTTTTGTAGATAAACAAAACATAATGTCAGTAATTTCGTATGGTTTAACCTTATATACAGTTTTATATGTTAGCTATATACATATATGTGTGTAGAGTTAATATGAAAAAATATTTCCTGTGATACGTCACAGTACAAAGAGTTAAAAAAAAAACCACTGGGTTTGAATAAATGTCTGATAGCACTGTGCTAAATAACCCTCCCCAAACCCACAGAATGTTTTTCTGTAGTTCTGAATTAGATGGTCTCTGCTACGTAGAACAAGACTAATTCATGGGAAACAGTTTATATTTAATACTGAAACTATTAATAACTAACAGTCATAATTAACAGTATTCCAAGTGCTTACTTGAATTCTGGTGTGCAGATGAGCTATATAACATTCAGATATCACAGCGGTGAGAACTGTTATAGTGAAGGAAAGCTTCACTGAGGAAGAGGGAATGAAGAAATGAGCCTGCCTAGAGGAAAGGGCACACTCCTGTAACATCTTCATTTCTGTACCAAGTAGTTTATAGAACCTTGATTCCGTAGAAGAAATAATCTATAAGTCAGAAACCATGAGTAGTACCCAGCTTTGATGAGGATCAGTTAACAGTTTGACCTTGACAACCACTAGCTTTAATGTGGTGAAGGACTTTCTGAATGGGAAGACTTACCAATTTTAGAGCTTATAGTACCCTACAGAGAGTTTTTAATTTTATTTAGTTGATGTTTTTTAGTTTTTCTTTTAGATGTAATTTTTCTTTTAAGAACCTTGGGAAGGGACGCCTGGGTAGCTCAGTTGGTTAAGCTTCTGCCTTCAGCTCAGGTCATGATCCCAGGGTCCTTGGATTGAGTCCCGCATTGGGCTCTCTACTCAGTCGGGAGCCTGCTTCTCCCTCTCCCTCTGCCCCTCCCCACTGCTTGTGCTTGCTCTCTCTTTTGCTCTCCCTCAAATAAATAAATAAAATCTAAAAAAAAAAAAAAAAGAAAGAAACTTGGGAAATGTAGGAACTATAACCTCAGGGAAATTTATTATCTTACTTAGAAAATAAAAAATTTCTTAAGATTTCCTAAACTGGGGGCACCTGGGTGGGTCAGTCGGTTGAGCATCTGACTCTTGGTTTCAGCTCAGGTCATGATCTTGGGGTCATGAGATCTAGCCCTGCATCAGGCTCTATGAGGAGTCTGCTTGAGCAATCTCTCCTTCTCTCTCTGCCCCTCCCCCCACTCTCTTCCTCTCCCTCTCTCTCAAAAACATAAATCTTAAAAAAAAAAAAAGAAAATATTCCTAAAATGAATGTGAAATCCAAGACCTCAGGGAGAATTATTTTGGATACTGTTTTATTGTCTAGATACCTAGATGTATTTTTAGAAAAAAACATCATTCATCACATGTCAATGAGGGGTTAGTGTTTGCATATTTTCTTGAGTGAATAGAATTAGATTTAGATCTGAAAAGACTACAATATCCTCAAAACAAATCTGTTCTCTGTACATTTTTCTTAACAAACTCCACCCCTTTCTTATAGGTTTCTAGTGTCTTATGTCCTACTGTGACCCTTTTAGCCACAATTTTTCTGTTGGACTATTTTAACAACCTGCTAACAGGCTGCCAACAGATCTCTGTTGCTAATCTCAGATCCTGCCAATGCATTCTGTGTGTGGCTTTTCTTAAACACAAACTTGATCATGTGTCAATCCCCTTCATAAAATTCTTTAATGGCATCTCATTTCCTACAGGATGAAATCCTTTGCATGCCATGCAAGGCCCTACATGGCTGAACTTTGCCTGCCATACCAGTCTCATCTCTCATTATGAGTCCTGTGCTCCATACAGGCTAAATTTTTTTACATACCAACCTATTCCCCACCTCAGCCTTTGCTGTCACAACTTCCTCTTACTAGAATACTTTCCATATGCAGTGAATATGGCCTCAATATTCAAGTTGCTGTTTAAGTCCATTTCTCTAAGATGCCTTTTCTAATTTCTCCTTCATCACTACACCAATGGTTCCCAAGCTTTTCTGTACATTAGAATCACCTGGAAATCCCAAAGCTCAAGAAGCGAAATCCAGGTGTCAGTACTTTTTGAAGTTCCCCAGGTATCTGGTCAAGATGGTTTAAATATTCATCTGTATCTTCCTGGAGTTCTTTCATTTTTTTTACTTTTACTTTAACTGCTTAAGCCACCTGAAAATTATTTTAGCCCATGATGTGGGGTGAGGATACATGGTTTGTAATTCAGCAGGTGAAAGAGACAAACTACCAATAATACAGCATGGTATATATTCTCATGAACGTTTGAGGGAGCAAAAGAAAGGCAATTAAATCTAGATGGCAACATATCTTTCTGGATGCATGCATCCAAGTAGAATTATTAGTTATTGAGATCATTGGTCTCCAAAAATGTTTTATTACACCTACAGAATGAAGTTTTTTATTTTTAACGGTTTTATTGAGATATAGTTCACATACCATACAATTCACCCATTTAAAGTGTGCAATTCAATGATTTTTTTTTTAAGATTTTATTTATTTATTTGACAGAGAGAGACACAGCCAATGAGAGAGGGAACACAAGCAGGGGGACTGAGAGAGGAAGAAGCAGGCTCCCAGCAGAGCAGGGAGCCTGATGAGGGGCTCGATCCCAGGATCCTGGGATCAGGCCCTGGGCCAAAGGCAGATGCTACAACTGAGCCACCCAGGTGCCCCAGTTCAATGATTTTTAGTATGTTCATAGATATCTTCAACTCTCACCACAATTTAGAACATTTTCATTATTTCTAAAGGAGACCTTGTACCCTTTACCATCTCCTGTTACAGACTCAGCTTCCCCTCCCCCAGCCCTCAGTAACCACTAATCTACTTTATGTCTCTATAGATTTCTCTGTTCTAGACATTTCATATGTGATTGGCTTCTTTCACTTAGCATATTTTCAAGGTTCATCTGTGTTGTAGTATGTATCAAATACTTCATTCCCCATTATAGTTAAATGATATTCCCTTTTATGGCTATACCACATTTTATTTATCTATTTGTCAAATGATTGACATTTGGGTTGTAAAATAAATTGTGAACATTTCCAAAATATGTATTTTTAAATGTAGTTATGACTCATAATTAGGTATTACCAAACATATATATTATGTACTATATATATAACATACAACAAAAAAATAGTAGTTTAAATATAACTAACATTCTTGGGGTACCTATCTAGCTCAGTTGGTAGAGCATGTGACTTTTGATCTCAGGGTCATGAGTTCAAGCCCCACGCCGGGCACAGAGCTTACTTTAAATAAATAGATAAACAAATAAATAAATGTATTACCAATAAACAAATAAAGCATTCTAATATTTTCTTTTCACCTCTCAAGTGGATCATTTTATACACTAGAAACCTCTCAACTTTTACAAAATTTTGAAGCTACTGGTTCAGGTGAGTAAGTTAGTGGAAAGAAAATGTTCCCCTCAGAGGATACAGTGCATGCAAATGCATGAGATGAAAGAAAGCATAGTACCTTTTCTTATCTTGCAAGTTGTGTGTATGAAACACATAGTGGAAAGGATATGGAATTTTTCATGCAGTCATTTTTACCCTCTCCCTTACGATAATAATTTAGGCTTAATGACAGAACATCTATTTACTCTTCAAACACCTAAGAAAGAATAATAAATAAAGGTTTTATTATACTATGTAAGTCCCTATTTTTATTATTATTATTTGGCAGTGTATATGACACACTGTATTACTATATTTTCTCTCTAGAAGCAACCTTCAGTTTGGTCTCCTTTCAAATAATCCCAACCAAGAATGAGAAGCATCGGTTTCCTTTTTACCACTTTTGTCTGGTTTATTTCTAAACATCTTATTTGCAGTATTATCTGTGATGTAAGGAGAGTAGCTGAGTCTGTGATAGAAAAACAACTAAAATAAGTCCTTTGTACTTTGCCTTCCACAAAACCCATAGAGAAGTCCCTTACACTTTATGGCACACTGATGAGTTGCCATATGAGGCATATATTGAAGAATAATTATGTTTATTCTTACTGATTTGATTGTAGTTAAAGAGAAAATGGTTGCAGTATTTATATTTACTACAGCCAAAGACTTGCTGGTCTGTGGTATCTTGTGAAGATGTTAGGCAGACTATTGGGATAGAATCCAGTCAACTCAGTTTCTCAGAAATATTTCTCAAGGTTGGCTTGCATATTTTTCTATTATCCATACTTTTACTGCCTTGGATATCTTAACAGTGTAGCATACTAATTAATTTACTACATTAAATGCCTTAAAGGAAATAGTAATTAATAATGAATTTACCATCTAAGACAATAGATACAAAGCATCTGTGAGGCAACTCAAGCCTTCACTCCAATGAGTGACGAAGCTGAGAATAGAATGTGAAGTTGCTAACTCAAAATATTGAACCCAGTCCATTCAATGTGTTGGCTTTGTTTTGTGACTAAGCCAAAGGTGTTTTTTTTTTTTTTAAATAATCAGTGAGAATGTGTCTGTAATTATGTTCTAATCCAAAATAAGAGGGTGAGAAATTTTTCACTTCACCAAGAAAAAAATACAAGATTGCTTTAGTTAACAGTTTCAGCTTATGAAATTAATCAAACCCAAATAATCCTTCTTTATTAAAAAATTAATTAATGCCATTTCAGAGCTCAGGCACTTTAAAAAATAACTGTTTTTCTTTCCCCAGCACATATGTTTTTGTAATGTAGAGTTCAGAGACTTTAACTTTAGTTGATATACCATCCTAATGAGTATTATATTTCCATTGTTTCCTGATCATTTTTTGGCTGCAGGTACCACAAAAGAAATGTTCAGAGACATTAAGCTTAAGGTGGCACCTGACAACTGCAGCTTTTCAAGGTCTGGGACGAGGAAGGCCAGTTATTCAGACTCCCCACTCTCCCAATTACTTTTTCTAGGAATCCATTTTCCTCTGAAAAACTACTTTCCTTTTAAAAAGACATCTTAATTCATTTAAATAATATCTGTCAAGTATCTGAAAACTTATAAGCACTGTTTCAATCTCTAGACAGAAAATGGTGAATAAAACAGAAAAGTTCCTGCCCTCTAGGAACTCACATTCTTGGGTCCAGCTATGGTACCCACCTCAGTCAGAGCTCACTGGCATACACTCATCACATGCTTTTCCAAATTTCAACTTTTTTCAAAAGGATAGGTCTTTCCAGTGGCAACTCCTTCCCTGTTACAGTTAAATAATTTATCATGCATAAAGCACTTAGAATACTGACTGGCACGTGGAAAGCACTATTTGTACAAATGTCCTACAGGTAGAGGATAAATAGAGCAGAGCATTTTCCATCCTACCGTATGCCAGCAGATAGTGCTTATTCTTTTTTTTTTTTTTTAAGTTTTTATTTTTTTTAAGTAATCTCTACACCCAATGTGGGGCTCAAACTTAGAACCCTGAGATCAAAGTCTCATGCTCCACCGAATGAGCCAGCCAAGCACCCCAGACAGCGCTTATTCTTAAGCAAATTCAGATATATAGGTAAGCATCATGATAAGAATGCTACATTTGAACATCCAAATTTATGGAAGTATAAATTAAGTTTTGATAATTTGCTTCACAAAAGGATTTTCCACATTTCTTCCAATTATAAATTTTCCTGGTGCTTTGAAAATATGATTTAATATACAGAAATATTTTTTATTCAAACAAATATATTAATAAAGTGAAAAATATATCTACTCCTTGCTGCTTCAAATGAGATTTAATCTTTTGAAGGGAGCCATAACTATAAAGTAGCTTATAGACATAAAATATGATACCCTATATTCAATGCCAAATAATAATACCTCATATTTATATAATATGAACAGTTTACAAAGTCTTGTCACATGCCTCTTTACATTTAGTTCTGTAACAGTCCTGAGAAGTAGGTTTAACAAGTCCTGTAGTTTCTGTTTTGCCAACGAAGAAACCAAAGCATTAAAGACATTTAGTACTCAGCCTAACTGAAACACAGTTGAGGAATCAGAGCTTCTGTCCAATATTCTTTCCACTATAAAACTGCAAAGCATTGTTTCCTTAAGAAAACTAAAAACCAAATAAATAAAAAATAAAATAAAATAAGCCACAAGCAAAATGACCTGTTAGCTGGAAGCAAGAATCAGCAGACTGAGGGCTGGCCTACAGCTCACAGCATTACCAGTAAGACTAAGCAAGGTGACCCCCATCCAACTCAGACTCCAACCCCAGTTCCAGAAAGCATATCTGAACACAGGTCGACTTCAGATGAAACATAACTGGAATACCTTTGTCCTACCCTCACCTCATCTCAAAATTTAGTTTGTTAGAGATATCATTTAAGATGGGGAATGAGGTAGAGGGGTGAAATCTGAATCAGAATAAGTGTACCTATAGTAGAGAATGTGGTCTAGGCAGGTTCAAAAATTCTGAGACAATGAACACAGCCAGAAACAACTGGGCATGGTACTTTGAATTGTACATACTTTCACATTTAAGTGAGACTATTCTGATAGATACGGTAAAATAATTTTACCAGGATACTTTTCAAAGTGCCTTCCTAAACTAATTAGGGAAAAGTCCCAACAAGACTTTGGGAGTCAGTCTCTCTCTCTGTCTCTCTGTCTCTCTCACTTGCCTTTGTCCTCTTGTTCACTGAACTACTGAGGAAGGCATTGTTTTCATTAAGAGAAGTGTGGGCATCAGGAAACTTGCAACTTTAGCCTCCGATTTACCAACTAACTCAAACTGGTATCATAATAAGAAAATATGCTTTAAATTTTTATTTTTGGGGGGGAGATGAGTTCAAACAACATACCAATCTAGGGTGGTTCAGCACACTTCATTAATTTTACAAAAGGCTCGCAAATACTTGTAAATGATTTCCTTGCACTATAGACCTGCAAGGTATGTCTTATGGCTACTTGTTACTTACCAAAATAAAATTCCAATTCATTAATCTCGCACTTAGGTACTTGCACGATCAGATTTTTCTTACTTTCCTTATTCCCCATCTTATTCACCCATTCTTCACTTTCACAGAACATTTTCCTCTTTCTCATGTGCATCCTGTCCTATGTTGTCTTCCTGCTTGGTTATGATGTCTCTTCTACCTGCTATGGCTTAATCTTCTTTCTCCTACAAGGCCCAGTTACGCTGCCACTTTCTCCTCCCAACTTTCCCTTTGTCTCCTCTGCATGAATTTCCTAAGTATTTTATCAGGACCTCTCATGTCATTTGTACCACCGCACAGTTAAAAAAGTATTAACTGTCTTATCCCTTTTGCAGCCTATAAGCTCCTTAACATCAGGAACCATCTATGTTTCACTCACTCCCACATACACTAGTGCCCCCTTCGCGCCCATAACTGCTTGCAGTGTGAAAGAATAGAAACAGCATGGGCTTTGAAGTCTGACAGCCCCGATTTCAAATCCTTGCTCTATCATTTACTAGCCATATAACCTTGGGCAAGATACTTAACCTCTCTAAACCTGTTTCCTCTTGCATAAAATAGAGACGATAATACCTATTCTGTTGTTACAAGAAACAAGAATTAAGTGAGAAAACAGGCACAGAGTTCTTAGTATTATATCTCAGACATGCTAGGTCCTAAAAAGTGGTGATAGTACTAGTAGTAGTAGTCTTAACTTATATTTTAGAAGCCACTTTATTGCTTCAGTGCCTCAGCCACACAGGGATAAAACGAAGCCCATGCGTATCACACATGCAAGTATTTAAGGACTATTTTGAACTGGTCTGTAAACTCTTATAACTACTTGGAGAAAAGTACCTCATAAATTTACTACAAAACAGTAGAACTCTCCTTTGAGTGCTATTAGAAATGCAGATATTCTGCAGTATTTAATTTACTAGGATAATCATAGCCTTAGGCAATTTTAGGTAGCAATTCTTTCTTTAGTATCCTCACTGATTGGCTTCATGAAATCTTTTTATCTTGAAGAATTTTGTATTTTTTTATCTTATTGCTACAACACAGAGTATAGAATTTGTAGCTTCCATATCTAGATTGACGGTCAACGTAGCGATGTTGTCAAAATGGCCATCAAACTGCAAGAACTGTGGGTCATACCATCTGGAGAAGTACAAAGTGTGCTCTGTTGAGAAACCTGAGGGCAACATCAATCAATCTCTGTGCTGATCCTAGGGTCCAAGTGAGGAAGAATGAAGTAAATTTGAACAGAAACAACAGACTACAGCTGACAGGTGGAAAGCTGAAGCCCCCAGAAGTAAAGCTATTCATGTCCCTTAATAATTCTCAGTAATCATTTTTATATTGTAATTGTTTCTTGTGATCATTATTAAGAAAAATGGAGAAACATCTGATAAAAAGCTTATCAGATAGAGTCTATATAACAAAAAATTGTATTATTAATTTAAAGCAATTTCATGTTTAGGGTTCAGGACCTGTCTTTACTGATATAATTTCTCTTCATCTCTTAATTTATAAGTTCATTTAATTCATTTGAATTGATTTTTAGTATAATACTCTGTGGTAACTAATTTATGTGTTGTTATATAAGTTATTACCAATGTGACTGCTATCTGAATTATAAACTCAACAAAGCAAAATGCTTGGGAAAGTAAAAGATAAAAATTAAGAAAACTCCTAATTAGATAATTAAATCTATATTGAAGAGTCATGCCATTTTATAAATGGTCACACTGTAGTATAAATGTGTATAATTTCAAAGAGATTATTAGACTGTAATGAAACACATCTGTGGTGATTATACATTCCAGAGAGAAAGTACACATGGTAGTGTATGCAGGGATGAAACAACATTAAGTTGTCAGAAGATCTGGTTTCTGATATTCCAAGCTTAGCACAACCATTTGACCTCTCTGAACCTCAGTTTTTTCATCTGTAAGGGAACAGGTTATTGCTGCCCAAGAACTTCTTAGTACTAATATTTTGTGTTGTGATTGTGGATCTACTCCTTTTATAGTGAATTTAAAAATTAAGACTAAGTAGCCAATAGATTATAAATATACAGAACCCCTAGATATGAACTCCCTTATTCACAGGCTACTCCTGTTAGAAATGTTTAATGGAAAATACAGCTGAAAATCAGTATTTTTGTGCAGAGATAAAAGAAATAAAATCTAGTCAGGCCGAAATTAAAAATGCTATAACTGAGATGCAAACCCAAAAGGAGGCCATAAAAATAAGGATGGACAAATCAGAGGAGTGAATCAGTGATATATAAGATAAAACTATGGAAAATAATGAAGCTGAAAAGAAGAGAGAAAGAAAAGTAATGAATCACAAAGGCAGACTTAGGAAACTCAATGACTTATTAAAATGTAGGAACATTCATATCATACGGAGTCCCAGAAGATGAAGGAGAGAGAAAAATGGGCAGAAGGTTTATTCAAACTAATTATAGCTGAAAACTTCCCTAATGTGGGGAAGGACACAGATATCAAAATCCAAGAAGCATAAAGAACTCCCATTAAATTCAACAAAAGCTGACCATCGCCAAGGCATATCATAGTCAAATTCACAAAATACAATGAAAATAAGTATTTTTTGTATTTATATTCCAAAATGAAATACAGTGTGAAAGTCTGGATTAATTTAACTGTATTATAACTTGTTACCTTCACATTTCTCAAATCAGGTAATAGAAAAACACAGGAGAATATTCTGTATTACTTTATTTTGAGGATTATTTTAAGCCTAAAATAACATGAAGCAATGAAGCTAGGATGAACAACAGGGAAAGAAAAAGAAAAATTCCATGTAAATGTAGACTTAATTCCATTTAATCACTGTTCAGTGTTGAAGCATATGTCATTATTCAGTGTTCAACCATACTTCAGGTAGTCTCAGAATTATTTAACCACTTTTGACTTATTTTCATGGAACTGTAGGCTTATTTTGACCACCAGATGGAGCCAGTATTGTTCAATTTGTAACGTAAAAGATATGCTGAAAATAAAAAGTGGTTAAATAAAATGAATAAATCATAGATTTCTTATTTTAGTTCATAGTACAGAAAGAAAATTTTCAGCCTAGTCTTCCCCTAAACTTCTACCTAGTCTTTGTAATGTGCATATAGACGCCTCTATTAAATAATTTCTTTATTGTGAGTAATTTTCATCTTGGCAGTTTCATTGGATAAAGAGACCAGTTTTCTTCTGATTCACTTTTTAAAGATGTCATCTAAGCAACTTTCAATTATCTTTAAAACAAAATTAGTACAGGGCGCCTGGGTGGCTCAGTTAATTAAGCATCTGCCTTCAGCTCAGGTCATGATCATCGGGTCCTGGGATGGAGCCCTGCATCAGTCTTCCTGCTCGGTAGGGAGTCTGCTTCTCTCTCTCTCTCTCTCACTGTCCCTCTGCTTCTCCCCACTGCTTGTTCTCTCTCCCTCTCAAATAAATAGAATCTTAAAAATACACACACACACAGAAAACCCCCCCAAAATTAGTGCAAATTTAATCTGTCATTCAATAAATACTATGGATTATAATTATGAAAAATTATAATAAAAAGTATATTATATGTAGGCTCTCATCTTAATGTCAGAGAATATCCCCATTGTCATTTCCATGATGGATTTTCCTAATAAAACAAACCAAAAAATAGGCATTCTGACTGGGGGGAGGATATATAGTTTATCCCCAATAGCTCCTCAAGGAGATGGTAAAGCTACAACTCTGTAAGAGATTCTACCCAGAAAGCTTAGTGTTCAAGTAATCAGAGGTAACTGCCTTAAAGTTGACTTCTACTCCTCTTACCTATTTAATACATGTCAGAAATCATTTATCTGTAACTCAATTTAACAACTATCTATTGAAAAAGTATTTGTATGCTAAGGGCCCTAAGCCCCTACAAGTCCCTCAAAAAGTCTTTCATTCAGCAAGAGCAATAAGGCAACTATGGATACTGTTGTAATTTAAGATCTAAAATTAATCAAATTGTTCCTTTGTCCATTCAGCTACTATTTATTGAGTATATACTATATGCAAGGCATATGTAGGCCACAAACAGGGCATAATCCCTGCCATGTGTGTTTGTAGCGTAGGGGGCAATACAGACAAAGAAGCAGTTACGATTTAGTGTTTAAACTGTTTAAAGGTTCAAATGAAGGGGAAAATATGACTAAGGATTATCAAGAAAAAGTCATAAAGGATTCTTCCTAGGTAGAAATTATTTACAAGTACCCACTATTTGGCAAACTCTGTTTCCCATTTATTATGGCTGGGAGGAATTAAGAACCTTTTTTGGGTAGGATTTTATTTCATCAAACACATCCAACTGGTGACCTGATGACTTTCTATGTCAAACTGGAATATTTTCTTGTGTGTCAAACGTGAAGAAGAAACAACCAAGCTGGTTAAGAACTTATCATTTAGAGCCAGACTACGGGTTTATATTCTCATGTTTATAGTCCCTTAGATAAGTTACTTAACCTCTTACTACCTTAATTTCCTTATCAGCAGAATAGGGCTAATATTATGCCTTCCTTAAAGGGTTGGTTTATCAGGATTAACCAAATAATTCAGGTACTGGTATCTGGCACATAATGAGTACTTAAAATGTTAACTATCATGGATATCTCTTTTCAAGTCTGGTACTTTTTCTAGAATTAAGAACTGGTGTACGTAAAATTTGATTAAAAAAAAAACAAACACTTTTTAGCTTCCAGAAAGTATGGTAAGATACAGCTACGTATCACTGGCATTGATATTTTCTGATTCCATTAAAGTCTATCTCTTTTGTTTTCAAATGCTGTTTACTATTAGCAGTAACATATTACTTTTATTTATGTAAAAGTTTTTGTTTATTACGGGAATTTTTTTTAAATTTCATTGAAGTACTGGATCCCAATATATTTAAAATAATTTATAAGCGGCCTTACTAATAGTTTTTGATACATACTGATTATTCAATAAGCTTTTTTAAAACAATGAATGAATGTAACAGCTACTTGGAGCTGTTAAGCTCCTTGAGCTCTGGTCCTGAGACAGTGGTGGGAATAAGCCCTTTATCTATAAAATGAGATTTGTAGATGGATACCATTGGTTCATTAGCTAAGTAACCACAGTTGAATAGTCATCGTCCCTTTATGTTCAGAACAAAAAGGTTTCACAGTGAAGAGATTCAAGTGGAGCAAGGATTAAGTTTCTGACTAGCTCTCAGAGGAGAGGTTAAAGGCATTCTTTATAACATGCAGGGACAGAAGTGCAGTACTTAACTTTGTCACCTAAACTAAGAGTCAGAACACATGTTTTAGCCCAGGCTCTGCTGCTGATACCTGGGAGACTGGCTGAGTAACTTCACTTACCTAAACATTGGTTACCTCATCAATAAACTGAGAAGGTAGATGAGAAGATCCTCAGGGTAACTTCTAGCTCTGATGCTCTAGTGAACTGATACTCCAGTGATAAACTGTTGATTATAGTGATGTTGGACATTCTCTTCACCAGAACCTTTCACATATATTACCTAGTTTTATCTCAGAGATAGCTAAGATACTTTATTCTAACACTATAACATATATAAGCTTTAAGCCCTCTAAGGAATCAGTAGTTTGAAACTTAAAGTCAATGGCTTGATTTCTTAACTTCATTTCACCCTTTAGATTACATAATAGAATGAAAAGTCTGTATCATTTATGTTTTAGATGCCTTTCCTAGCATTTCTCAGAATGCCCACATATGAGAGACACTAGGTAAAATTTTATTTTCTGGATTGAAGTTTTAGTTGAAGTCAGTAGGGCACAGTGTGGGCCTTTTGTATCATACAACCCTGGGCTCAAATCCCAGCTTTACCATATTCTAATTCCTGTTTCCTCATTGGGTTTATGGATCCTTCACAGATAATGAAAGCACTTTAACATGATGCCTAACATATACCCTTTAGTAAATGTTCCCCCCCCCATTCTTCATTCCTATTTATTTAGCATGTTTTGTAGAAATTTCAGTTAATGATAAAGAGTCATCATACTACATTATTATTTATGAATTATCTACTGTATATTGAGATTTATAAGAAAATTAAAAGTAGAACAGCCTATACTTAGAGAAACTAAATTTTTCAAAGTCCTTGTGTATTTTATTAGCCAGTTTTATGTCACTAAAATCATCCAGTCACTTATTCAATTTTTGTTTATTCAGGGGGATTCAAGCACATGAGAAATGAATGTGCTACTTCCTGTTCTGGCAACATGGACTGAGTTAGCACAGACCTTCCTTCACCTACAAATATATAGAAATGCTGGATAAAATATGATCCAGCCCAATTTAAATACTTAGCTAAGCTTAAGAGAGAGAGTGAAAGAGAGAAACACAGAGAGAGAGAAGGTAAGAAAAAAAGAAAGTCCTAGGTACCAGAAACAAAGGGGAAGCAAAACCAGAGCATTAAGTGGGCAAGCTGATGTTACAGTTGCCCAGGGGAATATTGGAACCAGATGTAGGCTCTACTACCTAGAAGCTGGGAGATTTAATCTCAGACTTGGACAGAGATGTGGCCATGGCTCAAGAGAAATGGGAACTAGAAAAACTGTCCATCTGGTCAGGAAGGCCACAATGAAGCTTGTCATGTTTCAGACCTATATGTGGGGGAAATTAAAAACCAAAAAAAGTCTCTCACAAAAAATCAAAATTCTAAACCTCTACCAGGCATAGCTACAAAGTCTGAATATACACTCCCTATATGGTACAGGAATCCAAAGCCAAGAAATTAACTTGAAAAAAAAAAATGGCTCTAAATCACTGGAACCCCTAAATTGCCTGATAGAAACAAATGCAAAAGTTCTTTGTAGAAACTTAAACAATCCTGGGTGCCTAGAATTCCTATGGAGCATGATGGAGATGCAGCTCTAGCTAAAGATAAACTCATAATGAAAAGTTAGAAAACACATAGAGAAATGATGAGCCTAGGAAGAGAGTCAGAAGACATAACAGAAAGATTCCCCAAGAAGAATCTGAAAGATACAACATAACAAGTGTTTTAAATTATTAAAAGAGATTTTTTTAAGGACTAAATATCATAATAAAAGACTGAGACTATTAAAAGAACAGGTGAATTTGAAGAATAACCAAAAAGAATACCTAGAAATAAAAAATATAATTATTAAAATCAATGGCTCAGTTTATGCCTTAAAAACTGATTAGATACAACTAAACAAAGAATTAATGAACCGAAATATAAAACTAAGGAAATTAGAGTATACTGCTGAGAAATAAAAATAAAAAATTAACGTGCTGTGATTATTCATAGTTGATCATATTGTAAAGAGAAGTACTCATACTAATGTGATATACTCAGTTATGAAATAGAATAGTTGACCAGATTTTTCACACAGTTGGGTTTATGCAGCAAATGTCACTGCGTTAGAAAAATCTCAAACAAAATGGATGATTGCTAATACACTGCACATTAATAACATTCTTCAAACTGTGTAACAAAGAGGTAAGCAACAAACCAAGGCTTGAGTACAAAGATTACTGGCATTCTTGATTACATCTGGCTCATCTTGGTTTGCCAGCCAAAGATAAGAGATAGGTTGTTGTTTTTTGGGTTTTTTTTTTTAATCATAAATTTTCATTAATATGTGTGCATGTAAGTTAATATAAAATGTTAGTACTTTTTTCTTGAGACAAAACTGTGCTCCATAAACCCAGATGTTAACTAATCTTCACAGGGAAGTACTGCAGGATCAAATCTATAAATTGGTTTTCTAATTTCTAACTTAGTAAAAATTACTTTGATCTGCTTCTGATAGCTGTCCTGACTTATTTGTTGGATACATTTGTTTTTTATGATGACATCAAATTGAACTTGTTTATTAGTTGTTGTTGCTTTAACTAAGGAACCAAAGTGGCAGGCAACTGGAAAATCAACCAATATCAAATGACTGTATCTTATAAAAGCAGGAGAAGAATGTAAAATAGCAATGCTGAATTTTAGGAAAATCTAAATTATTTTAAAAGTGAGATAGGTAATTTTATACTCAAGCAAGTGAGAACAACTACAATAATACATTATATAATAAAGATGTTTATAAAACTGGTTGACATATTACCATTGTTCACTGTCTAGGTAGGAAATAGTTGTGGAGCTGGAGCCAATTATTGGTTGGATTTTTAAATGGGTGAAAACCAATTCCAGGTTCTGACCTCCTCTTCTGTAATAAGCACAGACATTAAAATGAAACCACACAGCCTTTTTACTATTTATTCTAAGAATATTCTGTTATTCTTCAGAGGAAGAAACTGCTCCTGATGGTGCTGTTGCAGAATACAGAAGAGAAAAGCAAAAGTATGAAGCTCTGAGGAAGCAGCAGGCAAAGAAGGGAACTTCTCGGGAAGACCAGGTAACTTCATAAGCCTAAATCCATATGTAATGCATTGCCTTTTAATTGTTTTCAGGTATTGCTAATGAAGCCTAATTTGATTATATGTCGGAAAAACACTACCTCTTAAAAATGAAAAAAGATATATTCATATAGGGTGGGGTGACAAGGACCTTGGCCACTCATGTTCTTTCCAGGCATTGTAGGCAAAAAGCCTAAAACTTTCAGGTTTCAATCTGTACTCCCAGTATCAAGCCCAGAAACCTTATATTTTGTTTGTTTGTTTGAAATTCAAATAACTTTTATTTAAATTGACCAGGAACCTTATAAAGCCACATATTCTCAGATAGCCAGGTAGAACCTTTGTCTAAGTAAATATTATGAAATGGAGAAGTGAGGATTATAAATGATGAAGAGATCTCTTCTAGCACAGCATCTCACATGCTGACTAGCCAGTTCTGCTCGAAATTATATACTGCCTGTAAATAAAGCATTCGGTCCACTAGTTGACTTTTATTGTAAATAATATTACAGGACTCTGCTTACTTCAAATAATTTCTGAATTATTATTAACTAATAAAAAAATAATTAGAAATAATAATAAAAAGAGATAGCTCAACAATCTGAAAGTCAGTTTTATACACCATTCAACACCTGGCATTTGATAAATCTCTTCAGCAGCCATTCATGTTGAAAAACTATGGGGAAGACCAAAATCATTTATTTTTGGTGCTTCCATAAATATCTATTTGAGAACATGCCATTTTAGGTATATAAATAAAACAGGCAAAATAAAAGTTAAAAAAAAAGCCCAAGTCTATGTGGATAAATTAATATAATCAGGCTACATTGTAAATGACACCTAATTACTGGTAAAGAAGGATCATACATCAAGTACTTAGCATGAAATTAATCATAGGGAAAGTTCTACAAAAAGTCAGGTACAGGAAATTATAATTATAGAGAACGAATTTGAGCAATTTTCAAAAGAAATGGCACTTCAAATGAAATTAAGAAAAGTACATTATTAACTTGTTTTCATGGAGTCACAATGAGTAGCAACTACAGTCAATATACTACCAAAGATACCCTAAGGATCACTGTCATTCATGCACTCTGCTTTTTTGCTTCCTAGCAAATTATTATTAAGAACTGTGTACTAATCAGTGTATTTGGGGGTAAACAAGGTGGACATATATCTGTCCTCTCTGAGCTATTAGGAAAAAGAGCCAGTTAAGTAATACCAATAAAAGAGAGTGAGCATTATGACAGGTTAAGTACAGGGAACTATGTAAATGTCTAACAGTAGGACCTAACATGGCCTAAGAATCTAGGAAGACCTCCCTGAGAAAATGATTGGTCAGTTGAACTGTGAAGGTTGAATAGGAGAAAGGTAGCCAGGCAAAAGGAAGAATATATGAAAAATATTGGATCTCTTTGCAAAGAACTATATGTATGACTAACATAAACTAAGAGAAAGATGAGGCTAGAGAGGTAAGCAGAAGCCAACTTATGAAAGGTATTTTTGAGCCATATTAAGAAATTTACATTTACCCTAATGGCAGTGGAGAGCCACTGAAAGAAGGAAGTGATATGATCTCAGATGCAGTTTAGTAAGATCCCTCCAACCTGGCTGCAGTATAGAGAGTATACTGAACCAGGACAGGACCAGATGTGCAGAGGCCAGCTAAAGAGACTCTTCTGTATAGATACACATGCACAAAGTCTGCAAAGGCAGGGCCTCTTCAAATCAGTTTTCTCCTGCTAGAAGGCTCTCACCATGCTGAAAAGCCATGCTATAAGTAGTTGGCCATTCATTCCTTCAGCAAAAACCAGAAGACTAACTCCCCTGTAGATGCCAAACAGAAATGTCCCTATGCAGATCCTATCTTCTTTTATTTTATTTTATTTTATTTCATTTATTTACTTAGAACAGGAGCAAGCAAGAGAGAAAACATGAGCAGGGAGGAAGGGCAGAGGGAGAGGGAGAAGCAGACTCCCTGCTGAGTAGGGAGCCCAAAGCAGGCCTCTATCTCAGGACCCTGGGATCATGATCTGAACTGAAGGCAGACACTTAACTGACTGAGCCACCCAGGTGCCCCCAAATCCTATCTTCTTTAGTGTATGTTGTGCCCCATTATTTTCGTGATGTTTGCTTTTCTGCCTAGTGTCTTCCCTTGACTTTAGGGTGCAGCAGAGAAAGTCCAATCTTGAATACAAGAGAAGCTAAGAACGGCCAGGAGGATGTTTTTTGTTTGTTACAGTCCCCCTTCTCTGAGCAAATGCTAGTAGCAGGTTAATTGGCTCTAAAAACAGACTGCCTTGCCATTTTCAACTCAAGGAAAAAGATCCAGGTCTAGCGTAATTTTCTAGGAAGCTTTTAAATTTGATTCCACTAAGAAGTCTCCTTTGTTTTCATTTTTCTTTATGCCTTTAGAAAAGACACTTCCAAGTATACAAAGGTCCACCATTAAAAACTGATGAGGCTGGGGTGCCTGGGTGGCTCAGTCTGTTAGGCACATGATTCCAGGGTCCTGGGATCAAGCCCCTCATTAGGCTCACTGCTCAGCAGGGAGTCTGCTTCTTCCTCCCACCCCCCCACTCCCCCTGCTCATGCTCTCGCACTCTCTCTCTCTCAAATAAATAAAACCTTAAAAAAAATTGACAGGATTTACTTTAAGCTATAGATATAGAAACATGCATATGCAGATATATTTTATATAATACGCATATAGATATATAAGCTCATACACATATACACAAAAACACCTAAAAAGCCTTGAAGGATATTTACCAAAATGTCAACAATTGTTATTCCTAGGTGGGAAAATAGGTATTTCTGTTTTGCTTCTGCTTGTTTTCTAGTATCTCTAAATTAAACTTTTTCTTATTATAAAGCAAATACAATAAAAGTTTGTAAACACAATGTTTTTTTTTAATGAATGAGGTTTAAAAACAAAGAATGCGTTCTTTTATCTGTTAACACTGCTTGAAGAGCTTAATCGTTTAATTACTACTCTGGAAACAGATAAAATATCTAAACCCTAGTGCACTAGGCAGCCCTCAGAATGCCTATGAGGATATTCTGTAGGAATTTATAGTGTTTCCCCAAAACTCATCTCATTCACCAGCTATGTCAGTGTGTATATTTTCATCTGTTGTCCATGTGGGCATTACATTTTGCAGAACTTATAAAGCATATAAGGTACTTACACTGTCGTTTTTAGCAATAACTGCCTTTGATTCTTGCACCACCTGTCTTTACTGAGCTTAAGTTCTAGACCACCAATATCTACTTAATTTTTTTCATGAACTATGGTCTTAATGGTATTTCCTAGATAAATTAGAGAGCCTAGAAATTTACTGTGACTCCTTATTATACTTGTTATTCACATACTGAATTATTATACCTCTTTTTCCTTAAGAAATATGAAGATTTTGGGGCACCTGGGTGACACAGCAGTTAAGCGTCTGCCTTCGGCTCAGGGCGTGATCCCGGCATTATGGGATCGAGCCCCACATCAGGCTCCTCTGCTATGAGCCTGCTTCTTCCTCTCCCACTCCCCCTGCTTGTGTTCCCTCTCTCGCTGGCTGTCTCTATCTCTGTCGAATAAATAAAAATAAAAAATCTTAAAAAAAAAAAAGAAATATGAAGATTTTAGTACTGAATTCAATATGTCAGTATCTTAATTAGACATTTGATTGTTTAGACAGGTATTACTTCACCCCATTTCACAATTACATACTTTTTTAAACAGTAGGATAAAAAAAATTTTCCAACTTTTGTTCTCTGCTCAAATTCTGGAGTCAACTGTTAAGTTACAGCCAGGGGACAACATGATTACAAAATTGTAGGCACTTGTTGTTTGTTACCCACAAAGGACACGGGAGACAAACAAAAATCAGAGAAATGGCCCCTTTTTTATTAAACCTACTGAATCATGGTATTTATGTGCCACTTCTTTTACTTAACAATAGAATATAATACTTCATGAATATAATTTTTAATAATAGTATAATGACATAGTCACTGCTTTTTCACAAATTTATCTAGTTCATTATTGATAGACATTTTAACATGTTTCTACTCCTCACTTGTATGAGTACTGCTGCTGCGTACGTCTTTTGCCTAAGCCATTTTCTGTGTTTCACATAATTTTTCTTCATGGAGTCCCAGGATTGAAGTGATTCAATCAAAGGGAATGATCATCTTAAAGTTTCTGACAAATATCAATAGCTTTCTAAAAATATCATTCCCATTTATCCATCTTCCAGCAGTTAATGTGTTCATTCATTTTACCTTCCTTAACAATGAACTTTTTAAGTTTTTTGGAAATTTGTTCAGTGACAAATAGTGTTTGTTATTGGTGTTTTATTTTTAATTTCACATATTTTAGTAAAGTACATCCTTTCCTTATGGACATTAAAAATTAGCCATTAACAAGCATGCATTTTATTGTTTAAGCATCTTTTATATAAGCAAATTTATGTTCCCCAAATCAGAAAACAGTCACATATGTCTGAGGGAAAATGTCAGTGCAAATGCAAACAGGGCATGTGTCAAGGTCACTGTTGCAGTTTTGTTATTTTCCTTCAAAATTAAAAATTAAAGTGCTTTACGTGTTAGTAAGTGTTTCACATTTTATTTTCTACCAAACTTCAGTGTCTCTTGTAAAATTATATTTATCCTTACCAGAAAACTTAGCAATGTAATTGTATTCCAGACCCTGGCACTGCTGAACCAGTTTAAATCTAAACTCACTCAAGCAATTGCTGAAACTCCTGAGAATGACATTTCTGAAGCAGAAGTAGAAGATGATGAAGGATGGTAAGGGTTTTAATTCCTCTGTATTAATCATGAACAAACAGGCTCAGGGCAGAGACACTATTAGGACATTCCCACTACCTCGTCCTCTTTTTTTTTCAGACTTCACCTTTCATCATACCCTTGTCATTATAGGGCCTCAGCTCCTTTTGACTTCATTTCACTTGAGTAAGCATTTATTGAGTGCTTGGTGTGTTCCCAGTATTATGCTAGCCAGCGGAAATATACAAGAAATATGTGATACTCTCCCTGTCCTAAATAACTTTCTAATATTGTGAAAAAGATAAGATTCACATTAAACAGCTAGAAAGCAGCCTCAAAAGATTCTAAATCATTAATTTTTTACACTTTCCCACAAACATTTTAGGACTCAGTAATACATTTCATAATCCTACTAAGTTCCTCTTAAAATTTATGACCTACAGGATCCTAGCAATTCATACACAGTCTACTTATTTTTTCTTTGGCTATTTTTCAGCTTTTTAAGACACTGATAAGAAATAAAGGAATTAATGACTCGTACATGTCCTATCCTTAGCACTTTATCGTATAATGGCAAAAAGAAAAAAAAAAAAAAGGAATAAGAATTGTGCTTTCCCTTATCACACTCCTCTGTCCTCCAGTTGACTTCACATGTAGTATATTAGGACTCCCCACACCTAACTGCCCTCACCTCCCACTCCACCCTGGCTCAAGCACATTGCTGCAAGCAAGCCAGTGGGTCACCCCCCACATATGACTCACCCTCTGGAGCCTCTGAACTGTCACATGTGCCATTACCCCAACCCAGAATCATAGCCTCACTCCTCTCTGCCAGACAGCATCTCTCTCCTATTTCAAAACTGCTCAACACTCCCATCCTCCAGGAAACCAGTCAGCAAGATTTGTTGAGCACTCACAAATCTAGAGGGTGGAGGAAAGAAGGCTGGGACACACATTTAAAAAGACATAAAAACACTTATTAAGAAAACATTTAAGCAAGTAAGAGTCTACAGCTATATATAACTTTAATCAAAAGGGCTAAGGGGATGATTATTTGAATGGAATCAATCCTACCTCCCCTAGGACCCCCTAAGTACTTATGTATTTCTCAATATATAGTTTCTGTATGATATAGGTTATGTTTGGGTTTTTTTTTTTTAACCCTGAGACTTTTTAAATTGGTTTCTATTACTTATGTGTATTTGTTTATACTTAAATTCAAAGTTGCTTAAAGGCAGAAGCTGGCTTCTCCCACTGTCCTGTGCCAAAGGGGAAGGCTCAGTGAGTGTTGATTGACCCATAGAGATAAATGCACATTACACAGAAGAACTTTCTGTTTTTTATATGACTGGACAGGTTTAGTTTTATTTTGGATTCCTTGAATGTCTCAAAATATCTTTCAAATGTTTTGGGTTCAGCCACCACACAAAAAAATGTTTTGCCAAGTCCTCTTCCCCTTATTTTTGAATCCATATGCATTTTTTAAGGAAACATGATCCATGTGTTTCTGATTCATTTACACTTAACTCATCAAGATGGTGTTTTGTGAGAGCAGTTTGATGCCCAATAAGTTTTTTTAACCTTTTTATAAGCCATTTAAGTCCTTTTTTATTGAACAGGAAAGTCACCAACAAATTTAAACCCAGAAGTTTCATTTGAAACTCATAACCCGCAGGATTCAAATTTACTTTTAACTTGGCAACACCATTTAACTTCCCAAGGTTCTTCCTAGCCACTTAGTTCAGTATTCCCTCATTGTGAATTCCTCACTAGCTTCAGATGTCAATTAGTGTTTTTAAAATTGTCATCCTTGCTTTTGTTGTGATTTCACAGTACAATCTATGTTCTAACATCCTCATTAGAAAGTAAACAAATAGAAAAACTTTACCAGATGGTAAAATCACTGGTCAATGACGTTGACCACTTCTCCATCTGGGGAACAAAAATAAGTGGTAAAGGAAGGGTAAATAAGTTAAAGACACCGTTACCAGGTCTTCAGGGGATTCACTTCTACCTTCAATTGCAGTCTCCTTCACAGAAAGTCAGAACTGTAAACTATGTACCTGCACATTTTTCGTATTTGTTTTATTTGACATCTAATAAAATACCTTTCGTGTTCAAGGCACTAAACAGAATCATACAGCATACATGGGACCCTTTTTACTGCACTACAGACTATTGAAATTCTGTAACCTGATAAGCAACAATGTCCTTTCTGTTCATAAATACACCCGTTCAACTTTATCAGGTCTCTGGTGATTTAGATCATCTCTCATAAAGTATATTCCACTCAGAAAAGAAGTCTTGTATTCAAAATGATTTATGGCAAATATTATAAGTGCATGGCATGTGCATGTGTGTTATGCATAAATTACATGGTTACCAGACTATTTTGTAGGTCACGGTTACCGCTTTTCTAAGAAGTGAAAGTCAGCCAGTGCTGTACTACACTGTCAGGGTCTGTTATCTGAGGTAAAATGATTGCTTCTCAGACATTTTTATGTGTCCGCATGAGTGACCACACATTGAGGGATCATTTTCATTTTCTGTCAAGATAGAAACCATTACCAATTTGTTATGTTTTCTTTTACTTGGCAAACTGTTCTATTCGCATTTTTGGCTGAGCTGCTGTATTGGCATGGTATACAACAGACATTTGGGTACCATTCAGCAGCATTCTACTTTTTATAAAAAAAAAAAAAAAAGTGGGGGGGGAGAGAAAGAAAAGAAATATGATTCTATTGTAAACACTGTATACGGTGTTTGATAATTATTCCCAGATTTCACTGTCTAACAAGGCATTTAAAGAAGTGTTATTAGTCGATCTAAGCTGAAATGTGTGATAGAAATTTTTCACTCAAAATTATTAGGATTCTTCCTTTGTTGGGATATATGCTGCCAATATTTGGTGGCAGTGATGGCTCCCAGATTCCAGTGTAGCAGCTAAAGTAGCCTCTTTGCCACTACATTCCTTCATCCCACAGCATCGCACTCTTATAGCTATAGAATCCTTCTTCAAGCATGGATTTTATAAAACCGATTAGATACATGGCAGGAATCATCAGCCAACAGATTCATATGACCATGTGGACGAAGTCCATATGCCATTTTGGGTTTAGTTAGATAAAGCTTGGTTAGCTCCCAAAAAAGTTTGAGAGAGCTGTGTCTGACAAGATAATAGAGAGACATAGCAAAGAAAGCCACCTGCTCCTACAGAACAAAATCAGCATTCCAAGGAGAGGAGAAAAATTAAATCTGTGAGAGTAAAGTGTGATTTTGTGAACAATTAACTATTGACTACTAAGTTCCATTAAATCTAAGAGTAACCTAATACTTTATAACAAATATACATGATAAAATAATAAACAATATAAAGTCTCTCTGCTTTGCTCCCTCCTTCTCTTCTCATCTCTCTCCCCTCTACCACTTTCCATAACACATATAGTACTCAGTATCATAAGAATTAGAGAAACACTAACAATTCAATGGTTGCCTCACGTAAATATTTTAATAATTATTTTTATTATATAAAGAAAAGATGTTCACTATAGCAAAATCAGAATACAGACCCCTTAAAGAAAGTAAATAAAAATCACCTGTGATCCCAGACTCAACAATAAATAATATTAATGTATACCCTTCCAGATATTTTTATGCATAATTTATTTTTCACAGAAATGAGATCATAAAATGCTATAATCTTATAACTTGCTTTTCTCCCCTCAGCAATATACAGTAAGTAC
Organism: Ursus maritimus; assembly: GCF_017311325.1. NCBI lineage: Eukaryota > Metazoa > Chordata > Mammalia > Carnivora > Ursidae > Ursus > Ursus maritimus. The sequence continues at coordinate 38,644,759 of NW_024426663.1, read as the reverse complement.
TTTCCCTTCCCATACATAATTTTATGATTAATTTTTCTATTTTTGTATTATGGCCACATAGTATGCCATTATATGATAAACCACAGTTTACTTGATCAGCCCTTTGTTGTTGGATATTTAGGCTCTTTCCAGTTTTTATTATTATATACAACACTGTAATGAACATCCATGTGTCTTCATCATTGCCAGTTTTCTCCAGATTAATTCCAAAGCTGGAATTTCTTAGTCAGTGGGTATGCATATTAGGTTTCTGCTAAATATTTTCAAGTGGCCCTCCCAAAATGTCATTCCAGTTTATACTCCCATGTAAATATCATTTTTATGACTTGCTTTTAGGGCTGTTAGAATCTCAAGAATTAATTAAGGTACTTTGCAGTACTTAGTGAAAGAGAATAACATTTTAGAAAAAATGCTTTGCCCTTGTGAAGTTTTAAAAAAATACAAACACAGTCTGCCTTGCTTCTGTTTTTAATAAAACTGGTGCAGATTTCATCATGACTCCTCAGCATCCTCAGATCTAAGTGGTTTTGTTCTTGGTTCTGAAAAATTCTCCTTCTAAGATAATCTTACAGGTTAGAACTTTTGGATCTAGATTCTTTTTTGTTTATTTTTGTTTTTCAGTTTTATTACTGCACCTTGACTTACATTAAAAATCAGTTTGTCCATCAGTCACAATTTGTTTGTGCTAGAGACTGGAGTTCAAGAACCAAGATTTAGCATGAAGTAGTTTTCAAGTGTTCCTCTGGAATTAGCATAGCATAGAAGTAACAAGTACCGATTGTCTGAGTATCCAAAACTGAGAAAATTTAACAATGCAGATGTAAAGGTAATTACTGACAGGCCCATTCAGAGATCTTTATAAGATACCATTGAAGGACATAGCTTCATCTCATTGGCAAAGCTTTAAACACCTTTTATATATAAAACATACTGTAATTTGTATATGGTTTAGTCATGTATTGAGTAAAGGATACAATAACTACAAATGAATATTTTAATTATAGTCTCCACTTCATTCAGTCGGGACTTTGCCAGGCATGGGTAATAAGTAAGTGTAGACAAACCCAAATACGGTATAAGGACAGATGCTGTGAGAATAGGGAAAGTTTGCATTAGCCAAGGGAGAGATCTTCTTTACCCCTTAGCATTAGCTAGGGCAGCAGGTCTCAAAAATTTTGTCTCTGGATTCCTTTATACTCTCAAAAATTAATGAGGACTTCAAAGAGCTTTTATTTGTATGGAATATATCTGTTAATATTTACCTTACTAGAAATTAAAACTAAAAAATTAAAATCACTAAAAATAATAATGAACCTTTTTCATGTTAACATAAATAAAATTTTTACAAAGAACCATTGTATTTTCATAGGAGAAAATCTAGTAAGAAGAGTGGCATTGATTTACCTTTTTTTTTTTTATTTACCTTTTTTACATATCTCCAGTGTTGAGCAGCTGGATTCTCGTATCTCCTTCTGCACTCTGTTTTGATCCCACACATCATGTATTTTCTGAAGAATTCCACTGTACATTCACAGGATAAGAATGAAAAAGGCAAATAATGTTTTAGTATTCATACTAAAATACTTGACATTGGAGACACGGAGAACCCCAAGTCACACTTTGAGAACTGGTAGACTAAGCATCTTTAGTCATTGTGTCATTGTTTCATGATGATTCCTTTTTGTTAGATATAATAACCCAATCTATAGGTCCTGGGAAGCTTTATTCAACTTCCCAGTTTGTGATCCTTGTTTTCAAGCAGTACCAAAGTAATGCTTTCTGAATTAAATGTGCCCAACCTCTTGGTCTAGATCTGCTTACAACATAACTCTTACCATGCCCATAGCAATTCCTAACTGACCCTTAGCTGTTTTTTTTTTTTTTTCTTTTTCAGAAATGTTTTGTAATAGACCTTATTTCTTTAGACCAGTTTTAGATTCACAGCAAAAGTGAGCAGAAAGTATAGAGTTCCTGTATTCCCCTGCCTCCCCTCCCACCCCTACATACAGGCATCTCAGCTATCAATATCCCACACCAGAAAGGTACATTTGTTACAAATGATGAACCTACATTCACACATCATAATCTCTCAAAGGCCACATTAGGGATCACTGTTGGTGATATATATTCTGTGGGTTTGGACAAATGTGTAATGACATGTATCCACCATTTTAATACCATGAAGAATAGTTTCACTGCCCTAAAAATTCTCTATGTTCTGCCTATTCATTTCTCACTTTCCAGCTAATGCTGGCAACTACACATGATTTTACTGTGTGCATAGTTTTGCCTTTTCCAGAATGTCATATAGTTGGAATCACAGAGTATGTAGCTTTTTCTGGTTGGCTGCTTTCACTTAGTAATATGCGTGTAAGATTCCTCTACATCCTTTCATGGTTTCGTAGCTCTTTTTTTAGTGCTGAATAATATTCCATTGTCTGTATGTAGCACAGTTTACTTACGCACTCACCTACTAAAGGGCATCTCAGTTGCTTCCAAGTTTTGGCAGTTATGAATAAAGCTGCTGTAAACATCCATGTGTAAGTTTTTGTGTGGACATAGTTTTGGGGTAAATACCAAGGAGCATGTTTAAATTTTGTAAGAAACCGCCAAACTATCATTCGAAGTGGCTTGACCATTTTGCATTCCCACTGCAATGAATGAGAGTTCCACTTCCTTACTGGCATTTGGTGTTCTCAGTGTTTTGGATTTTAACCATTCTGATAGTGTGGAGTGGTATTTCATTGTTATTTTAATTTGCAATTCCTCAGTGACCTATGATGTTGATCATCTTTTCACATGCTATTTGCCATCTATTTACTTAGGTGAGGTGTCTGCTAAGGTTTTTTGCTCACGTTTTAATCAGGTTGTTCATTTTCTTATTTAAAGTTCTTTGTATATTCAGGTGTGTCTTTTGTAAATATTTTCTCCCAGTCTGTGGCTTGTCTTCTCATTTTCTGGACATTGTTTTTCACAGAGCAGTTTTTAATTTCAGTGAAGTTAGCTTATCCATTGTTTGTGTTGCATCTAATAGCCAAGGTCATCTAGGTTTTCTTCTATGTTATTTTCCAGGAGTTTTACGCTTTTGCATGTTGCATTTAAGTCTATGATCCATTTTTTAATTGAAGTATAATTAACATACAGTGTTTTACTAGTTTCAGGTGTATGACATTAATTCAACAGTTCTCTACATTACTCAACCATGATAAATGTAGTCACCATCTGTCACCATACAATATTATTGACTATATTCCCTGTGCCATACTTTTCATCTCTGTGACTTATTTACTTTGGTCTGTGATCCATTTTGAATTATTTTTTGTGAAATCTGTAAGGTCTGTGCCTAGATTTCTTTTTATTTTTATTTATTTTTTGCTTGTGGACTGTTTACATTTTCACAGACTTTTTGGTGTTAGCAAGTCTGCAGAGTTACTTTAATGTGCAATCTCATCATTTCTTTTAGAACTGCCTGTTAAGTATATTTTTACCCAATTATCAATTACTCAGATCAGTGAGATTATACAAAATACCTGACAGAGTAGAAGTCACTTATACTTGTCTTTAGGTATACATACTTTTTAGGCTTTTTGATCATATTCTATTACTGGTAGTAGGAGATAAAGGTGGCTCTGAATCCTTCCAATTCAGTCTTGAAGCAGATATTTGCATGTGCTATATTTCACGTACCCTGCTAAGACCTTAATGCTGTTTTCCCTCATTTAACCCTCTGAGGGCTCATAGGTCAGAGACCAGCTATGGGGGATTTGTTTCTTACAACTCCATGAGATAATTGGGGTTAGTCCCATTCTATAAATGAGGAAACTTTGACCCAGAAAAGTAGGTTATTTGCCCAGAATCACACAGTAATAAACGGTGAGGCTCTTGGTCACACTTAAGACCCCATGCTGCTTCCAGAACAGTGATTTCAACATAAAGTAATAATTAATACAGTGAAGGGGGGAAAATCAACTTGACTTTCAAAGACCTTTGATTCTAAATCATAATATCTGTCTTCTGGAGCTGGTTACAGCATATATCATCCATTCCATGTTTGGAATACTTTCTACATTCCTTTAAAGAAATGCACCACCACAGGTGCCTGGGTGGCTCAGTTGGTTAAGCATCTGCCTTTGGCTCAGGTCATGATCCTGGAGTGCCGGGATCTAGAATGAATCCTGTATCGGCCTCCCTGATCAGTGGGCAGTCTGCTTCTCCCTCTGCCCTTCACCCCGCTTGTGCTCTCTCTCGCTCTCTCTCAAATAAATAAATAAAATCTTAAAAAAAGGAAAGAAAAGAAATGCACCACCATAGAGGCTCTTTGTAATCCTACATATTGAATTATCTTTTAATTATACTCAAGCTGTTCAATCAGACTGCCTGAGCAAGCAAGCTCTATTGCAAGCCTCAATTTCTTCACCTGTAAAGTGGAGATAACAATATCTACCTCAGGATTATTATTAGAATTAAATGAGAAAATTCATGTAAAGCAGTTATAAAGTTACAAAATGCCTGACTCTAAGGAAATGCTCAGGAAATATTAGGTGTGAGAAAAGGAGGGACCATGCATAGGAATGGGGTAATATTGGTAAGGCTTAACAAATTACTAAAGCAGAACAAAATAAGCATTCAAAATTAAATTGACAAATTGTTATATAGTTGTCTTGATGTAATAATATCAAAGAAAAATAATACATAAAGAAAAGGCAAATGTTAATTTACCTCAGTTATGTTGTCTGTGACCTAGGAGGAATGTAGATAAATTCATTAAATTTGCTAGTTGCACTCGATGGTTCTATTTTAAAATCTCTTGAGAAAAGGAGAAAAGTATTGTAAAGCAGGTTCTTAGCTGAATCCAGATTATAAAATCCTAAGGCTTCCAGAGTATAGCTAATGTAAATTTAGCATTCCAAGAAAGAAGTGTGGACAAGACTACCTTTTCTATGCCGGGAATATACAATCATAGATTATGGACTTGGACTCTCTCCAAAATCTATCTTTTTTTTTCTTTTTTCTTTCCTTTCCTTTTTTTTTTTTTAGCTGACAGCATTTTGAAACAGAAAAAGGCCCTGTAGGCATAAGTAGTTCATTTTTATTGGAAAGAAAATTTAAGGAACCAAGGTCCTTGGGATATTAAGCACAATGTAGTAAAAAAGTTATTTCACAATGGGAGTTACAGATAGCAGCCAAGCCAGACAAAATGAAAGTCGCCATTGTACACAGGCAATCAAGAAAATATGAACAAAACTTCTATTACTTTAACCATATCTGAAGGTTAAATGATGCTTAAAGTGGGATAGAAAAACCCAAATACTAACATTCCAGGTGAAATTTAGTGAAAGAAGGTACATAATTTGTATGTAGTTGCTTATATTTCTATAAAAATAATTTTAATTTGTATCATTTTCTTTCATAGAGTTATCAGATGAAATTAATACAAATTTTTTCAAATAACCTAATTGTGTTTATAGTGAATATAAAAAACACTGAAAAAGGACAGGAAAGAAAAAATCAATAGTAATTTCATACCCCACAGAATCGTCATTAATGCTTCTGTCCATATATACATACACACACACACACACAACACACACACACACTTTTCTCAAGAATGGAAAAATTTGTCCAATTTTTCATTGTAAGTCTTTCATGAGTGAATAATCCAACAGTTATATATTTTGTTAAGTCCACTGTTACTTCCTTAAGTTAAAGGAAGTGAAACTGCTGAGTCAAATATGTTTTTTAAAATTTTAACAAGGAATAATTTACATATAAGAAGCTGCATAGTTCTTATTTGTTTGCTCTGATTAGTTTTAAAAATTGTATACACCTGAGAAACAAACTGAGGGCTTCAGAGGGGAGGGGGGTGGGGGAATGGGATAGGCTGGTGATGGGTAGTAAGGAGGGCACGGATTGCATGGTGCACTGGGTGTTATACGCAAGTAATGAATCATCGAACTGTACATCAATCAAAAAGAAAGAAAGAAAGAAAGAAAGAAAGAAAGAAAGAAAGAAAGAAAGAAAGAAAGAAAGAAAGAAACTGATAGTGAAGTGCTAAAATAGATACCAAATAAAGTACCTTCCACTGGAAAAAAAAAATTGTATACACCATGTGAATACCACCAACACAAGATCTAGAACATATACATCACCCCTGAAAGTTCCCTCATGCCCCTTTCAACCAGTTCTTTCCCCCAAATCATTCTAATTTTTGTCAGCTCAGATGTGTCTTGATAACATTTTTGCTAGATTGCATTCTAGAAAGCGAAATCATTTATACCTGTACCAGCAATGTATGAAGTTGCTAGTTTCTCCTTATGCTAAGTATTATGTATGTGTATGTTATAATATATCACAGATAACAGGTAAAGATACATTAATCTTTGCCAGTTTCTACTTTGTATTATTTTGTATTTCTTTGTTTACTGGTGAAGTTGAACTTTTTAGGGGCACCTGGTAGGCTCAGTAGGTTAAGTGTCTGCCTTTGGCTTAGGTCATGATCCCAGGGTCCTGGGATTGAGCCCCACATTGGGCTCCTTGCACAGCGGGGAGCCTTCTTCTGCCTCTCCCTCTCCCTGCCACTCCCTTGCTTATGTTCTCTCTCTCTCAAGTAAATAAATAAAATCTTAAAAAAAAAATAAGTTGAACTTTTTAAATATGTTAATTGGCCATTTATATTTCATCACTGTTGTGGCTAATTGTATAGTATGATTATATATTTCTTGCTGATTTACAAAATTTCTTAACTATGAAGGATATTTTGGGTTTTAAATATTTTTACTATTTTGTCATTATGATTTGTGGGGGGTTTGTTTTGTTTTGTTTTTAACATGGCTTTAAATGTGCATTGCTAATCTGCCAAATCTTTTTCTTCATGTTTGTGGCCCAGTGCCATTCTTTAGGTTTTCATAATCCCAGGATTATATAAATACCTACTTATATCTTTCTCTAGTATTTTTATAATTTTATTTTTATTTTTAATTGACATCTTTACCTGGAATTGATTATTTGGTGTATCATGTTAAATTACTCTTGCAACGTTTTTTTCTGTATTGCTAACTTCCACAATTGAATAATCCTGTGTTTTCCCCCACTGATATTAAACATGTCCTTTATCATAGAGTAAAGCCTTCGGAATATTTTTGGGCCAATTTCATTATTTTACATGGATTTTTCTGTCTATTCCTGTGTTACTACTTCACTACTAAATTATCGTAGCCATATAATACTATTTAATATCTGGTAAGCAAGTTGGACCTTTATTGTTCAACACATATTTTTACTTTAAAAGCTTAAGCATCTGGATAATGTGCTCCATTCGTATTTTCTCTGAGGTAACCACACCTGGAAAAATCTTAGACAACTGACCATGGAATCAATAAAAAGGCCCCATTATTTAACAGGTGGCCCCTACCTGAATTGCAACCCTAGTGCCAAGAAGAAAATAATCAGTCTTTAGACAAACTCCTTACCTTCAAAGTAATGGAAAAGATTGCATGTGGAAAATAAGTAGCATGAGGAATAAAAAAAGAACAAAATCTAGGATTTTTGATTGCCATTTTATGGTATAGGTTTATAAATGTTTTTATGAGAAGTTTGATCAGAATTTTTTCCATCTCCCTGGTACTGAACAAAAAAGCACAAAGGATTAACAAAGTCATACAGTAGATAACATCTCACTTTTACTTTACATGATGTCAATCCTCATGACATCTAGGATGGCCAGATATAAATGCAAGCCACAAAATCTTCTTCCAAAGACATTCATTAATAATCTTCCTACTACCTACCATTTTGAATTATTAACTTCCCTTATCCTCTCTGGTATTAATGCAGATAACCAAGTTAAACGTAATAATGATATTCTGTTCTTTGTGTGCAGCTAATTCAGTTGGCCATGATATGTAAAATGTTGGGCTTGGGCTTTTTTTTAGTAGAAATAAACGTTATAAACGTTATAAGCTAACTTTTACTGAACATATACAAAGCACCAATCTTTTTTAAACCTATAAGCTAGATCTTACTCTTAGGCCCAAATTATATGGGAAGAGTCTGAGGCACAGAAAGGTTAAGTAATTTTGGTCAAGATCTCATAGTTAGGAAGTGGTAGATCTCAAAAATAGCTAATCATACTTGGTTCAATAGTTTTTGTGTATGTCTGTGATTTTCTATTGTAACGATTTCTCTAATTGAGCTAGTCTTCATATTTTCACATTTGCTTATAAGGTAATGTTGTTTTTTTTAACTGTAGTAACAAGGCCAAACAAGTAACTTCAGGACTTTATTATAAATTTTTGGTCAAAAATTATCTGTCCCCCTTAAAATCATGGCAGGTCCATGTCCCTAATATTATAAACCCTGTATTACTTGAAGAATTAAAATTCAGAAAGTTATTTAAAAGTTTGTTTAACTTAAACAAGAAGTTCCTCATTTAGCCACATTTACTCATAATTTTCCATGGGAATATATGGAATAGAGTGGTATGAGTATGGGATTTGGAGTCAGATCTGATTGGAATCCCCATTTGGAAATTTACTAGCTGTGTGATTTCAGGCAAATTGTATAACCTCTCTAATCCTGTTCCTTAAACGTATATCTGAGGATAATAATAGTACCGTTCTGATAGGTTAGTTTGTGGATTAAATGAAATACTTTTTTTAGAGGATTTAGCAGGGTGTCAGTGCTCAATAAATTTTCGTTATTCTCGTTTTTGATGTTGTCATTGTTATTTTTGAAAATTAATTTCTCTGTATTTGACTGTCAGATCTGTCAAAATGATTAGAATTTATATTGTATTTATAATGTTTGACAGTTTTTATGATCTTTTCTTAACCCATAATAAGTTGCAGTAGTTAACTTTAGTTTCTATTGTTAATTCTTTCTGAGATAAAATAAATTTGAGATTTGATATTTTTATGGTAAACAGTAATCCTCATTAATGAAATATTGTTTTTTTCCTTGAGGCTGGTACTAATAAAGGGGTGCGGCAGAGGGGATATCAATTGAAGATAAAATTTAAATATAATGCAAAAGATCATCGCTTTAGAGAAGAGAAAATTATAAGCTCAATGTAATGTAAATGTTTTTCTTCCATTCCGCTCTCTTAGCCAAGTTCTAAGGTAGTGATAAAATGAAGCAAGAAGGAATATGATTATAGACTTCATTCTCTAATTAGTGTTCATTTTATAAAGGACTATAAATAGTGCTGCAGAAGACCAATGAGATTCTTCATAAATAGGAACTTGTCAGAGTCGCTGACCATGGAAAGGTGGTTATTTTATTTCTAAGCCCTCAGACCAATCCCTGAAGTCACCTCTTTTTCTGCCTTTTTCTTCTGACTAAAGAAAACTCTTCTGTATTGACTCTGCTTTCATACAGTTTGAACTGAAATAAATTTCTATCACATTAGGTAAGTTTGCTTTGTTCATGGATTTGTTCTGAGAGAGACGGGCAGATAGCCATGTACCCCAGCTGCTTACCAGGCCTTTTTGACTAAGAACTCCATCTTCCCAAGTTGTTTTGTTAGTTCACTAGCCACAGATTAAATGTTATTGGCTGAGCAGTTGGCTAAACCCCAGGGCAGGTGTAAGAACGCATATTACAGATTTTTTTCTGGAAAGCTTCTTAAATCCTTCCACCTGTATCCTACTGAGTGTGAAGCATGTTAGATAGGCATGTTAGAAAGCAGACAAATCATTTCCATGCTGATGAAGATATTTTAAAAATTACATCTTTCACTTTTGCTCCAATAATATTCAGTATTTATTAAAGACACTCTATGAGGATTACTTTTTTTTTCTTTTTAAATGAGGGAAACAAAAGGTTTTTTAAGAGTTGACTTTTCAAAACCCCAAACCAAGGGAGAAATATTAGCATTCATTCAAAATTCAGAGGAAAGTTTTCCCATGTTAATGGTGAAGAATAAAAGAAATTCCACTAGTGTTTATCTTTGTTTTCTTTTTCCATAGCCAGCATCTTTCTTGGTTTACCTAATGTTGTGTTTTCCCAATCTTATCTTCATTTGTATTTCAAATATTTAAAAATATATATTTTTTATTTTTTGTTACTCTTGTCTTCCTACTGTGAATTTTTAAATCTCTCTTCTGAGTTTTGGCCATTTCTGTCTGCATTTTTCTCTGCTTCCTTTAAGTCACTGATTCTGTTTCCCATTTTAAGTCTTCTTTCATCCTTTTCCTCCTTGATTTCTTTCTCTTGTTTAGCCTCTTCTTCTCAGTCGCTTCTGTCCTGTGCTGCCCTGCTCTTAGCTATGGTCATTTGAACGTGAAGAATCCCAGTGACTTCATTTCCTGGACTTTTTTTTTACATACTTTGATCTCTGGCCTCATTCATGTTTTGTCTGTCACTCTGTCTCTTCATATGAATTACTGTCCTTTCTACTATCTAATTCATATTGAAAAAGACCCACACTATTTTCAAGTGTAGTGATACTTTAACCCTTTAACTTCTTAATTCCGAAAGAATCTTTGAACATTTGTGAAAAGAGAACCCTAAGTTACTTGTAATCAATGATGAGGAAAGTTCTAAAATTAAAAGTTCATAAGGTTTTTCACCTAAATATTACATTTTGATAGCTAAGGTACTATTATAATGAAGTGAAAGAATCATCCAATTGATGTTTTAAAATATATTCTAGAAATCATATGAAAATGTCAAAATGTTTAAACAAAATTGCCATTTACACTTTAAACAGTATCAAAAGTGAACAGAGACAGAAAAAAAGAGTTGTAATATTTAGGGTTGATAATATTATTCTCTATATGGCGAGTTTTGATTAATTCATTTGAAGTAAAATTAAAAGCTTATGATTTTCATATTAGATACACTTTCTTAAAATTGTAATAAGTACCAAATGTTTAACATAGTTACCCAGATTCTGCAGAAATTATTTTGATCTTTATTTTTCATTAGCAGCAAAAGTACCTGTAACAGTATCTGTCATCTTTAGGCTTCTCAAGTTTCTAGACTATGAACTGGGAAGCAGGCCTCAGTTTGATAAATAAGTTCAATAGCTTCTCTTTAGTTACTTATATGTAAAACGGAATGGGGAAAACTGGGTTATTTGCAGATCTAGAAAATCCAAAGTTATCTACCAAAAGTTCTAAGACTTCAGTATTGTGGCCAGATACAAAATAAATACACAGAGATCAGAATCAGTTAATCAATTAATCAGTGCTCTAAAATAATCACTTAGAAAACATTTTTTAAAAGATTTTATTTATTTCTTTGAAAGAGAGAGAACGCACAAATAGTCAGGGGCAGAGGGAGGGAGAGAGGCAGACTCCCTACTTAGCAGGGAGCCCCACATGGGGCTGGATCCCAGGACCTGGGATCATGACCTGAGCCAAAGGCAGACACCTAACCGACTGAGCCACCCAAGTGCCCTGCATTTTTTTTAATTAAAAAAATACAACCTGTTTTACGACTAAATAGGTATACTATGTTTCTAGAATGCTTAATTTTTAACAAAAACCAAATTATCAAAATTATTTCATAAACCTAATATAATCCAAATAAAAATGCCAGTTGAAGGAGGGAGAAAAATATGCAAGCAAAAATAGCCAATAATTTTTTTAATAAAAAGAATAGGAAAGCATAACTTCTCACTCCTTAGGTATGGGCTATGCGTAGTCGGTTCCCTTCAAAGAGTACAACATGGAAAGCTGGGTGGGGTAGAATAACTGTAGAGTGGATAAAACTGAAAAGCACTGTGAGGTGATCAAGATCAACATCAACATCATAAATCATGTTGGTAGTATTCACCCTTGATATAATATAATGAAAATTGCACTTTATATTGTGGTCTTTCTCCCGGTAGCCCATAAGCTCACTCTGATCATGAGAAAAACATCAGATAGTTTCCAATAGTGTAGGCATTCTACCCAGCCAGTACTCCTCTAAACTGTCAAAGTGATCAAAACAAGGAAATTCTGAGAAATGACCATAGCCAAGAATAGCCTAAGGAGACATGACAACTAAACGTAACATGTTATCCTGAATGGGATCCTGGAGTAGAAAAATGGACATTAGGTAAAAGCGAAGTATATTAGTCTCCTAGCACTACCATAACAAAGTACCACAGACTAGGTGGCTTAAACAATAGAAATGTATTTTCTAACAGTTTTGGAGGCTAGAAGTCTAAGATGAAAGTGTCGGCAGGGTTGATTTCTAGTGAGACCTCTTTCCTTGGCTTGCAGATAGCCACCTTCTTGTTCTGTTATCACACGGCCTTTTCTCTGTGTGCATGTGCTCTTCATGGTTCTTCCTCTTCTTTTAAGGCACACCTTTATGACCTCATGTAATCGTCTTTTAATTGAGGTATAATTAATATATTAGTTTCAGATGTGTGACATAATTTTTCAATATTTGTATGTATTACAAAATGACATTTTATCTTAATTATCTCTGTAAAGGCCCTATCTCCAAAGACAGTCATATTGGGAGTTAGGTCTTCAACTTATGAATTTGGGGGAACACATTTTAGTCCATAACACTAAGGAAATATAAATAAGTTATGGATTTAATAGTAAGATATCAATATTGGTTCCTTAAGTGTAACAAATGTACCATACTAACATGAGATGGTAATAATAGGGAAAATTGGTTTGGGGGTATAAGGGAACTGTCTATACTAACTGCTCAATTTTTCTGTAAACCTAAACCTCTTGAAAAAAAGGAATCTAGGGGCGCCAGGGTGGCTCAGTCGTTAAGAGTCTGCCTTTAGCCCCAGTCACAATCCCAGGGTCCTGAGATCAAGCCCCGCGTTGGCGTCGGGCTCCCTGCTCAGCGGGGAGCCTGCTTCTCCCTTTCCAGCTACCCCCTGCTTGTGTTCTCTCTCTCTCTCTCGCTGTCTCTGTCAAATAAATAAAATCTTTATTAAAAAAAAAATAGAATCTGTTTTTAAAAAGAAATAAATTTTGAGAATTTTTTTTTAAGAGTAAGAAAGTAATGGTCTTTCCCAGTCAGATGCTAAAATTATGATAATTAAATCAGTGTTTAGGGTGCATTATTTTAGAAATGAAGTTGGAACAACTAGGTAGCCACTTCGAAAAAATAATTAAATTAGAACTTTATCTGACCCAATATACTAAAAAATTTTTCTAAATTGATAAAAGATTAACGAATGAAAAGAGAACTATAAAAGTGCTGTTGAAAATATAGGTGGATATTTACATGGTATTAATGTGACAAAAAACTTAAGTATGACTTTAAAGACAGAGACCACAAAGGAAGAGGCTGCTCAATGACTATATAAAAAATTGTGAAGTTCTATATGGAAGGGAGGAAAGAAGGAAAGAGGGAATGGAGGGAGGAAGAAATGAGATAGGTAAGTAAAACTCAACAGAAAAACAAAATTAAAGGACAAATGACAAATTAGAAAAGGTATTTGCAATGTATGTGATGAATATAGATTTATATTCTTAATGTAGTAAAACTTCTCACAAATCCATAAGGAAAAGATGAATATCACATTTTTTCAATGGGCAAAGGATATACACACATATCACAAAAGAAGAAATACAGATAGCCAAAAACTTGGGAGAAAAGGGAAAACAAAAGCTATTAAAGCAAAATAAGGCACTCTGCCAATGAGGGTGTAGATTGATAAATCCTCTCTGGAGTGAAGTTAGACCATTCATATGAAATACCTTACAAATGTACAAATCTTTGTCCTAAGAATTCTACTTCTGGATATATATCCTAAGCATTAATAAAGATTCTGTATTATAAATGATAGAAATATCTTAAACAAAAATGGGGAATTTATCAGCATGGGAAGCTTAAGGAGTGGAGCTAGGGCATAAGTAGATCAGAGAATTCATCCAGTGTCAGGAATCTCTCTCTCTTTTTTCTGTCTCCTGGGTCCATTTTCCTCTCAGTTGGCCTCATGCATAGGCCAGCTTCCCCTCGGGGGTGGCAAAGATGGCCTTCAGAAGCTCTAGGATTATGTTATGGTCAACTCAGTAGTTCCAGGAAAAGTTCTTGAAACAATTCTGTTTGGCCTTTTCAAATTCAAATGCCCAGGCCCTGATGTAATGGCTGGTTATTCTGGGCAGGCCTATTCCATGTGTCCCCTTACTGGGACAAGGACAGGGGATGTCACCCCACTCCAACAATATGGACTCAGAGTGGAGAAGGGTCATTTCTGAAAATAAAAGAATTATGCTACCTAAAGAAAGAATATTGAACCAGCCTCTCCCCAGAATTTCTACAAATAAGAAAATCCAAATTTTTCTTATTCACAGAGATGTTATTAGTAGCATTTTGTTTATAAAGATGAAAATTTGAACAAGCCTAAGAATCTTACAACACGGGGTTGATTGTAAATTTATACTATCAAATATTAGACCTTTTTTTTTTAGATTTTATTTATTTATTTGAGAGAGAGACCGCACGAGCAGTGGGGAGGAGCAGAAGGAGAGGGAGAAGCAGACTCCACTCTGAGTGGGGAGCCCAAGCCAGGACTCGATCCCAGGACCCTGAGATTATGGCCTGAGCCAAAGGCAGACTCTCTCATGTGCACTCTCTGTCTCTCAAATAAATAAATAAAATCTTAAAAAAATAAAAGTAGAGTTATCCATGTGAAAAAAGATGATTGTAGTATAGTTGGGTATGGAATGCAAATTATAAAATTTATGCATTATGATCCCTATATATATATATTATGTATATATACACACATGTTCCATATAATGCATACATGCATAATACATTCGTACATAGAGATGCATAGGAAAAGTACAGGAAGCGATGTACCTATATGTTTATAGTAATTATTGATAAGCTATGGAATTACAGATGATTTTTGTTTACTTTTTCTTTTTACTTCTAAGGATTGTTACTTTGCACAAAAAAAACCCCCACAAAAACAGTGAATATATGTTAATCATACTATGAAAGTTATAAAAGTAAAATTTCTATAATTCTTTGATTCTGTAAACAGTTTCTACCCTTCAAATGGCTTGTAGTCTAGTATAGACCAGATATATTTTAAAGTATACATATAAGCCTCCAAAGTTAGGTAAGATCAAATAAGTTATGTGTGTATGATGGTGTATATGAACACATTTGAAAAAGTATATGCAATGTAATAGAATATTATGAAATAACTTTATACAAGCACAATTTGTATGTAGCACATATACACAAAATACAAAATAAATTGAAATAAGTGTTGGACTTGCTGGAGGCATGATGTTTGAATCTTATTCTAATTATATGAGATAACTAGGGTGCCTATCACCATCTCCTCTTCACAGATGAAGAAACAGGCCTGAAAAGCAATGTGACTTTCCTGCAGTAACATTTAATGACTGAACTGTAACTCAAACCCAGGTCTTCCAACTACAATCCACAAAAGTTTCCATAGAAAGTGTCAGAGAAAATCAAAAGTAAGAGCAGATCCTGAAACCCAGGGCAGTCAGAAGATTTTTAGAAGGAAATGGGGATTACACTTGGGCTTTGAAAGGACAGGGGACACAGACCAGTGAGAAGGGGGTGGTAGGACATTCCAGAGAAGTGACATGGATAGAGTACGCTGCGGGCCATCTATGATACAGAGCAGGGTGTGGTCCTTTCAAAGAATCAGATGTGGGCAAAACTTGAAAATTGTTTTGTCTTGCTGAAATTTTTCTTCAAAAACAAAAAGGGCTGTTTTTGCTTTTCAAATGCAAATCTCCTTTCCAGTCCTCCTCCTCAAAAGAAACCTTCAACCAGATCATTTAAGTTTCTTATCTGTAGTCCTACAGAATGATAAATAATAACCAGGAGTTATTTAGTTGGGTTTCCTAGGAATTCTATTTTAACAGAGAAATGAGAAGCTGTCAACACAGTATACTAAAGACAAATTATTAGGATGACCGTTTCACAAAGAATGGCAAGGCCTTTCAACCCAAGTCGAGGGAGGCTGTCTGAAGACAATACATCCATTTTCCCCCACCTCATATCTCAAAGACCAAGAATACAAAAGGCAAATGTCAATCAGTAGGCAATTTAAGTGGCCATTTGAGGAAGATAAGTGTTGGATTTTTATAGCATAAAGTTAGTAGTGGTGGGAATACTTTGTTTTAGCTTTTTGAAATATTAGCCTTTTCTCTGGTATTGTGGAGTTGGAGAGTTACTGACCTAGAAAACTCAAGGGCTTATAAAAATAATAGCTAAATAATTCGGAATTATATTTTAATACTATCAAGGAGAATGGTGAAAAAAAACAGAATCTAGCCAAAGGTTTTAGAAGTGACTGGTTACCCAGAAACATTTATTCATCACAAATTTATTGAGGGTGTCCTTCTTGCCAGGCAGTGGTGCCTGGTGCCGGTACAAAGGCAAGTAAAACAGAGCCAACTGCAGTCTAGTGAGGGAGCCTGAACTAGAGAGATGGACAGAAGAGGGCCTAACCCCACTGGAAAAAGAAGACAGGCCAGGAGAGGAATCAGGGACTGGTTCCCACAAGGGATGACACCTCAGCCAGTACAAGGGCGAGGAGAAGTGTATAGAGAGGCAGTAAGCAGGCAGGAGAGAGCAGGTTTTGTTCAGGAAACTGCAAGTAACTTGGGATGCCTGGGATATAAATGTTATCAGGAAGGTCATACAGGAACTTGGAAGTAAAAGCCAAATTATAGAGGCCACATAAGAAATTTGGGTTTCATTTTGTAGACAATGGGGAGCACCAAAGGAGTTAAAACAGAAGAGTTTTCAAGGCTAGATTTGCATCTTTGAAAAATATATATATAAGAGAGAAGACTTGGATATCATCCTCAGTCACAAGGCACTCCTTAGTAATTAGGTGCCTGACAGGAGACAGCCAGACAACCGCCCTCGCAGGGACAGGCCACGGGCCCGTCGCTCTCCCACTCTGGGACCTCCAGCTGAACGGGGTGTCCTAGCCTAGTTTTAGGTGCCCCAATCCTCAGTTTAGGAAGTATTAGGAGAAACTGAGACTGAGATTCTAGAGAACAATGATTAAAGGCAATAATGGGATAAAAATTTACAGTGAAAATTAATTACCTTTTTTTTTTTTAAGTGTTCATCTAAAAGAGAGGTGCCTTTTCCCAAAGAGCCTCCCACATTGCTCAAGACATTTTTGGAACTTCTCTTTCGGGAATTGCTTTAAAGGCCAGCCCGGGAGCCACACAAATAATCATTCTTGTCTCTTTATAGTTTCATTTTTCAAAAATTTTTTATTCCAAAATAAGCACTACCCAATCTGATTTTTTTATCCTACTCACTCAGCTTAGCACTGAATTAACTTTCTACTTATTCCCAAAATTAAATCCATCTTCACATCATGAAAATTTCTTACCTCTGAAGACATTCAGTAGAGTACCTCATCAACTACGTACCAGCTACAAGTTTCTTGACCATGAATCTCACAAATTGCCTATGCAGTGGGGGTGACAACACATCTTTCCCGCCTACCCCATACGGTTACTACTATGAAGGTAATAGCAGACAACACTTGTAAGCTTTTTGTAGAGAGCTGTGTCAGTGGATGCTCTTATTGTCGCCTCATGCTTTGCAGGCAATTCCAAAGTGTGCATTTGTTCCGGTGTCTGTGTGTGCATCTCCCTAACAGACTGTGCGCTTTAGGATGGCAGGGCCTGGGTCATATTTGGCTTTGTGTCCCTGGTGTCTAACACAGGGTCTCACACATAAAAAGTCCTCAGATGTTTGTTGAGTGAATAATTTAATCTAGTTTCTTGCCTTATCTTCAAACCATATGTAAGAAAAGGATAACACACTTGAGATTATTCAGTTAATGAGCTCAGAGGCCACTTACACTTCTTCGAGTATGTGAGTAGTTTATCATTAGGAACTAGCTGTTCGTCTCTGAAGGGGCCAGAACAAATGGCTGATGAAATAAATCAATGTGAAAATGTAAAGATTCTTAAACTTCAGTGCTGTGGTCTTAACTCTGGCTGTATTTTAAAATCACCAGGAAAAAATTTTAATTACCAATTTAATTACCAATGCTGGGGCCCCATCCCAGCATAATTAAATCAATACCTCTGGACATAGAAGCCTGACATAGTTTTCAAAGCTACCAAAATGATTCTGATGTGCAGCGTGTATTTGATGCAGGGCTCTAGTATTAGTCTGCGAGAAACTGCTTTAAAAAAAAAAAAATCTATCAAGGGGCACCTGCCTGGCTCAGACAGTGGGGCATATGACTCTTGATCTCAGGGTCGTGAGTTCAAGCCCCACACTGCACACAGAGTTTACTTAATAAAAAAATTAAAAATTAAAAAACCTATCTAGTTTTACATTAGGGACCATAGTCAGTAGAATAGAACATAAGGCATGCTCCCACTGCAGTCTATGAGTAACAACTAGCCATTAAGTGATAGGAGCGCAGTGGAAGAGCAGCAGTCAGTACGTGCTGAGCTATGAGAGGTCATGAAAAGGTGGGCTTATGCTGAGCATCAGACTTTCTGCAGAGCTATTAGACATTTTAAAAGTTTATCACAGAAATAAAAGACATTCCTTGCCTACAAAAGGAGGTCAAGTGTTCGTTTAGCAGACCAGCTAGTACCAGCCAGCAGGCCTGGCCAGTACAAAGGATCTGGAGGTTTTGCTTTACAACACAAATCACCATTCTCGGCACTGGGAATACAGCTGTAAACAAGACTCAAACCGTCTTGAATAACTGACAGTCTGTTCACAATTAAGTAGACAGCCAATTACAAAAGGGTAAATGATGAAAGAAACGAAATAAGGTTGGTGAGATAGGAAGATGCAGTTGTTAGAGAGTTTTAAGGGTCCGGCTGAGGTAGTTCAGTCTAATACAACAGTCAATAATTCCTGGTCAAAGAAATGTATAAGGAAGATTATTTTAGGGACAACTGGCTGGCTCAGTCAGTAGAGCATGTGACTCTCGATCTCAGGGTTGTGAGTTCAAGCCCCATATTGGGTGTGAAGCCTACTTAATTAAAAAAAATTTTAAAGATTATTTTAGAACCATTGGAGGATTAGAAGAAGGAGAAACAGTACAGATGTAGAACAGAACACCTACAAAAGTCTAAGGGTGGGGTGGTAAGTTCCTAAATTGGCGAGATTTGGGAAGGAGTGGTTTATAGAATTTCCAAAGAAAAAGATGGCTGTCTACATGATATAAGTAATCTTAATGCATTTTAGTTAGAAACAAATTATTAATACTGGAATTCTATATTGCACTACTTACTGTATGTTTGAGAATAAATACCTCTCGTATTCTCCATTAATATTAATTGCTGTCATTTCTTAATCTATTTCACAACTGTGGGAGACCTTTAAAAACTGAAAGTCATGGGGCGCCTGGGTGGCACAGCGGTTAAGCGTCTGCCTTCAGCTCAGGGCGTGATCCCGGCGTTATGGGATCGAACCCCACATCAGGCTTCTCCGCTATGTGTCTGCTTCTTCCTCTCCCACTCCCCCTGCTTGTGTTCCCTCTCTCGCTGGCTGTCTCTATCTCTGTCGAATAAATAAATAAAATCTTTAAATAAATAAATAAATAAATAAATAAATAAATAAATAAATAAATAAAAACTGAAAGTCAAATCAGTGAGTTTAGTCAAGGTCCAGGTCCTTTTCGAAGACTCAATTGTTTACTTTTGTTTTTAAGTTCATACAACCCCATATGGGGGGGGGGGGAACAAAACAAAACCTTATTCTACCAAATAACCTTAATGAAAAAGTAAGCCTCCATATTTCTGTAACACACTGAAGTCAATGTTCTTATTTGAGAATCTGAGCGTATATAAATTTTTTTATTAATCAGAACTAAATTTTTTGTCTTTGCCTTCAAGTGAGCAAGTTCTAAAATGTTCATATGTAAATGATCAGTGTACAGTTAATTCCAAAAAATGAACCTGTTCTTGTTGGGCCATGACCAGACACAGAGTAAATAGCATTGAGTTATTGGGACATACAAGATTGTAAATGTACTTGAGTTAAGTCTGTAGTATAAGTCTGCATGTGTATTCTCACAGGAGACTGTAAAATGTGGGCATGCTTTCAAGTCATGCAGCCTGTGATTTATGGAGGCACATAGGTCAGGAGTTTATTATGCTGAAAATCATAATAACTATTTTGTTTTGCTTTTTAAAATGAAGTGTCCAAAGCATGTTGAAAGATAAATGGGTAAACCATTTTGATTATGCTTTTATTTCTATTAAAGATTAAATATTATTGCTGAGTAACCAGCCATGCTAAGTATAATGATATTAAAGCTGAAGTAGTTTGTAAGGTGATAGCCCCTTCTTTCCTCTGGGTTTAGGTTTGTTATTAATCAAAATGTTGGACTTGTTTAGTGCAGTGGTGTATGAAACAAACAGTTGAAAAAGACAGCTACTTTAATTTACGGCTTTCTGTTTTTTTCAAATTTGTAGGAAAATCTGTTTCTCTTTGTGGACTTTGTGCTATTGTTCACATGTCTAGAGTTCATTTCTTATACCAGAGCCAACTAAATCCAATAATTGCAAGATATTCTCATGGGATAGAAAGGAGGAAGGTGCCTATAAGGTTTTAATTGACAAGTTCTGGTAAAGCCGTTTTTTGAAATGTGGACAGTCCCTAATAGAAATGGATGTTACAAAAAATCCATCTGTATTTTTGGACAGAGAGAGCAATAATTTTTGAAATAGAAAAAATGTGTATTTAGAAAGATATTAATAAGTTAACTAAAGACAGTGGTTTTATTTCTCACTATCAATACAGGAGTATTGAATAAAATTGTTTCAAAGGGTATGTTGTTTTGAGCTACTTCCTGGTTTTGGCTTAGGTATCTGCACAAGAATCATTTGCTAAACATTTACAGAAATGCAGTGCAGGGTCTGTACTCCCCACAATGTGTGGTAAAGGACTTTCAAAAGGACATCCTGTCACCTTTCTAAACTTGTTCCTCAGGAGTGGAAATGCACTTACAATTCCTAAAAAGTATACTTTTAGTACGCAGTACAGATTGTAAGAAGTGTCAAAGAAAAAGATCACCTCTCATTAACTGAAACAAAAGGTTTAATTTATTAAGTAAGGAAGAGCTATGCTTTTTTAGGCCCAGTTTCTGAGCAAAATGGGTTGCAAATCTAATACAGAGTTTTGGGGTCCGGGATTATTTGGGAATTGACATCAGCGTCAGTAGCCCCATTACTAACGAGAGACTGTCTGTGACTGGCTGCCTTTCAGAAATATGTTTACTAGAGAGCCCACCACTGATTGGTCAACTATCAAAAGCATAAGGCTGTCACTGATTAGCTGGCTTTCAAAGGTGTATTTACTGAACTGAGTTGTCACTGATCATTTAGGCCTAGGCAAATCATCATTAATTGATTAAATCTAGTTTGGTTGTGTTTCAAACTGCTTCTGGTTGTCCTTTGTTACCATGAATGTAGAACAATCAGCCTTTTTCTAGGAGCTGGAATTTTTTTATTCCCAGAAGCTAATACTTAATCACTGTAGGAAAGTGAAAGCAGAAGAAAATCAGACTTGAGGAATCCATTTAAATAAGTAAGGGTCCTATGATGCATTTCCTTTTTTTTTTTTTTCATATTTGTAGCTTCTAGGATTTTATTAGTATCTCCAATTGAAAAGTTATAATCAAAACCTATGAATACCCTACCTTCCTCTTCCCACAATCTATAGATTTATCCTACTAAATTATGATTATCCATGATAAAATTGATGCTATTTATTCTGTTACCATAAGCTTAATTCAGAGCTCTTTTCTATTTCTTCCATTAAAAATATCTGCTCATTTTAAAAGTAGAAATAGTTTAAAATGGAAACTTAGGAAGCATGGGCCTCAGTATCACCATTCTTGAAATTACCTGTCAGCATGGTTTTTCCACTGTAATTTCTATAGTAAAGAGGTCACTATACTTTCTGATTTTTTTTGTTTTCTTTCTTTCTCTTTCTTTCTTTCTTTCTTTCTTTCTTTCTTTCTTTCTTTCTTTCCTTCCTTCCTTCCTTCCTTCCTTCCTTCCTTCCTATGTATATGTGTATATATATATATATATATATACACATACATACACACACATATGTATATATAGATATAGATATATGCTATACATTGTTACATTAGATTTAGGTGTACAATACAGTGATTCGACTATCTATACCTTAAACTATGCTGACAAGTATAGCTACCATCTGTCACCATGCAACACTATTACAATACCATTGACTATATTCCTTATGCTGTGTCTTTTATTTCCATGACTTATTCATTCCTAAGTGGAAGCCTGTACATCCCGTGCCTCTTCACCCATTTGGCCCATCCTCCCACCCCTCTCCCCTCTGGCAACCCTAAGTTTGTTCTCTGTATTTATAGGTCTGATTCTGTTTGTTTATTGATTTGTTTTTTAGATTCTACATCTAAGTGAAATAATATGGTATTTGTCATTGACTTATTTCAGTAAACATAGTACCCTCTAGGTCCACCCATGTTGTAAATGGCAAGATCTCATATGATGCCTTTTGTAAAAAAAGGGTATTTACTGAAGCAAGAGAAGTGTAAGAAGTCAGCAGTTCTGACAGGTGATAGGGTATGTTCATGTACTGAAATTAGCTACGAAATTTGATGCAAATAACATATTATTAATAATAAAGAATAGAAATGTGCATGTGTGGGGCGCCTGGGTGGCACAGCGGTTAAGCGTCTGCCTTCGGTTCAGGGCGTGATCCCGGCGTTACAGGATCGAGCCCCACGTCAGGCTCCTCCACTATGAGCCTGCTTCTTCCTCTCCCACTCCCCCTGCTTGTGTTCCCTCTCTCACTGGCTGTCTCTATCTCTGTCAAATAAATAAATAAAATCTTTAAAAAAAAAAAAAAAAGAAATGTGCATGTGATTTACCTCATGTAGTAAGTTAAAGTAGATTCTAGGTCATGTATATAATGTTATCACTTGTACTAATTGTATTCTTGTAAGCTTTTCTGGGATGGAAGGGGTGGGAATAGTAGTTAAGACTCAACTTGTCAGCCCTCAAGAACAGTAGCTACTGAATCCTTAGTACCACTAATATTGTAACATTTTATTTCCCACCAAAATCTTTTCTTCAAAATCTGAATATATCCATGAGAGTTTATCACATAAGTATACTTCACTCAGCAGGGAAAAGGGGTGGGGTATTTGTGCTAGTACCTACTGCCCAAATCTCCGCTTATACAGGGGAAAAGAAATTAATGTAATATTTGGGTTTCGTGTGAAAGTTACAACGGGTGTATGGCGAGTGTTAATCCTATAGACAATTTAGCCCTATCAGCTGTGATAAAAGTGCTGGGTATGCCCACTCTAAAATTGCTTAACTAACAAGTGGGAAAAGTCTTAGTAGTTTTGTTTATATATCAAAACCGAACTTTTCTGTTTCCAGATTCATTCAACTGCCCTGAAATCTGGTCTTTGACTTCCCCATTTATTTCTGACACCTCCTAATGGGGGCAGAGCTAATCGCTTACATATTTCCCTGCTGCTAAGGATAGCTGGCTTATGACCACTTACGATTCAAGCACATGTTGATACCTTAAGACCAGTAAGCATTTGATAAAGTGGGAAAGCAGGATGGTTAAATTTGTTGTAATCAACAGTAAGAGGAGGAAATTAGTCCATGGAGCTATGCCAAAGCTTAGTTTCCTTTTGCACACACACAAAAAAAAAACCGTTTTTTTTAACCCTGCAACTCCCCATAACACCATTTGAACAAGAATTTTCTTAACACATTCCTGACTCTTGATCCCTTTAACTACTGAAAACAAAAAGATCAGATAGGGCTGGTTTATTGTCTGGAGTTCTGCCCTGCAACCCTGCCCACTCTGACTAAGTGAGTGTGCTCTTTAAAGGAAGCTGGCAAAATGTGCTCTGGGTTTAGTTGAAGGAACACTTCTGGGTAGAATTCCTTTAACCTCCCATCAGGAAAGGACCTTCAAGTGAAGACTGAGGCAGAGAGACTCATTACTAAAAATACAAAGCAACAGAACAAACGCCACACATGTTTTCCAAATTTAAGTGTTTTCTGAGAAGTTGGTTTCCAAGTGGTATAAGCACCAATAAACAATAAGCCCATGTTGGTGTTCTGTACCCTTGTGGTTCACTATGCCAAGGACAGTATAGTATAAAATTTCTACTTTCTGTTCTCCAGCCAAAATCACTGAACCATCTCTTTCCCTCTTCAGGATGTCGCATGTACTTCAGTTTGAGGATAAAACCAGAAAAGTGAAAGATGCAAGCATGCAAGATTCAGACACATTCGAAATCTATGATCCTCGGAATCCAGTGAATAAGAGAAGACGAGAAGAAAGCAAAAAGCTGATGAGAGAGAAAAAAGAAAGAAGATAAAATGACAATAATGTTAAATGGAACTAGCTAGAAATGTGCCTGCAATAAATGGCCTTATAACAGCCATTGTTCCCAACAACATCACTTATAAGGGTGTGAAAAG